>NC_139057.1:9972250-10482992 GCF_965140915.1 Aythya marila
GGTATCTAGCAAGTTTTCAGATCACAAAAACAGACAGCTCTCCTCACCGAGCTTTATTTCCCCCCACCCTCCCCAAAACACACAGCTTTAGAGAAAACCACGTCAAACTTACAGGCCAAGGCCTGCATTTCCCAAAACAGCCAAGTAATTCAAGACTTTCCTTTGGGTCATTTTAATGCCACGAGAAAAAGGAACATTCAGTCGCTGTTAAGTGCAAAGACCAAAAAACACCAGGCCCTGAACGTAGGCTTGCTTTCGTGGTAACTTTTCATTCACCTGCCCCGGAGCCTTTTTGTTTTTTTTTGTTTTTTTTTTTTTTTTTTTTTTTCCTGGACAATACCAATCAGGAATTAACATATGACAGCTGACAAGCTCCCCAAGCACTGTCAAGATACCTGGGATACTCATCATCAAGCAGAAATACATCCAACTGCTTTGGTGTTCTCCTACAGGCACAATGCGCTCCATATTCCAAAGACAGATTTCTACAATCTTTAGAAAACCCATTTGGCCGATTCAATGCTTACTACTTAGCCCATGACTACTACAACAGCTACAGATCTTGTTGAGTAACAGCACAGGGCCAGCCACGCCAAACCTCACCGAGTCAATGGACATGCAGCACCAACAGCCCCAGCTGCCAAACCGCTGGGAGAACAGACTACGTCCGTCTTGGCAACTAAAGCTCTAGAGCCGGCCTCTAACCCACACAGTGGACTGGCACGCACAGACCAGCAGCCTCACCAAAACAAGCTGCCCTTGGGCTGCAAGCGTGCAGCACGGCACCAAAGCAGCCCCGAGCACTGCTACGCATCCCTCTCCTTCCCAGCCAGGCTCCAACACGGCACACGGGACACGGGCGCGACGGAAAGGGCCACAACACGACTCCTGCGCGGACACCACCAAGGTCCTCCCGGGAGCCCGATGCTCCAGAGCACCAAGAAGAGGCACAGCTGCCTTCGCGGGCCGGCTCTCCCCAAAGACCCGGCTCGGCTGCAGGCACAGAAGCTGCCAGGGACAGACACCGCGCCCCTGAGCCCCCAAAGCGGCCACTTCGGAGAGCAGCCGGACAAGGGCCTACACAAGGAACATACCGGGGTGCTCCGGCCGGGCCAGCAGCGACGTGGCCGAAGCCGGGCGCAGCGGGGCCGGGCAGCCGCCGCCCCGCTCCCCAGCCCACCCCCGGGCCGCTCCGCTCCGCTCCCCTCCCAGCCGCGGCACGACCGGCCCCAGAGCCGCCCCGCTCCCCTCAGCACCCCGCCCCGGCCCGGCCAGGCCCCGGCCCGGCCAGGCCCCGGCCCCCGCGCCCTGACACCCACTCGGCCCGTGCTGGTGTCGGCGGCGGCGCGGAGCAGGGCGCAGAGCAGCAGGGAGCCCGCCGCAGCCAGGCCCCGGCACCGCCTCGGCGCCATGGCAGCGCGGCGGGCCTCCGGCCAGCGCTCCGGGCCGGCGGCTCGGGCTGCGGCTGCGCGGGGAGGCCGCAACTGAAAGGCGGCGGCCGGGGCTACGCCTCTTCCTCCGCGGGGCCGGGGCAGGCGGCGGGGCTGCCGCGGGGGCCCGCCCCGGGTCCCGGTGCCGGTGCCGGCAGGCAGGGGAGGGTGCAGAGGAGGCGGCGGCCGCCGGGTGTTGGTCTGCAGCACCGAAGCTGCTGCAGGAGGAGCCAGGTCTTCCTCTGCCGCCTCCTCGGCGAACGGGCTTGTTGCCCGCTGTTGGAGATGGTGTCAATGAAGTCTCGGCTCAGTCTGAATTTTGTAATATTTACACTGCTAAAAGGTATAAAAGGCAAGGAAACAGCGCTGGGCGTGCGGGGAGTCCACGCTCCAGCAACACGCACACACGAACATCAGACACTCTGAGTACACAGAACATTGCTCCTTCCTACGAAAGCCGAGTATGCCTAGACATACGTACAATCGGGAAGGGTAACGTGAGGAAAGTTTTAACAATTCGTGTCAATAAAGAACAGTCCTGTCTGCCTCTGGGTCCTGCACTGGCAATTGAATTCTTGAACCACAGATGCGGTGTGTCCCAGTCTCCCCCTCATTCTAGTCAATTTCTCAAGTCTTCAGGAAATACTCCTCAAAGTTATGAACCTGTTTGCCTTTGTTATTCCGGACCTCTATTTCCAACAGTTACAGCCTTTTTTTGTTGTCTTCTTCGAGATTAACTTAACACTGCTATAGGTGTGAGTGTCCCCGTGAATGGCTGGTGAGGAATGTTTTAATAAGAAAGCCATTTGTGTTTGTAGGAAGTCTTTGACGTCTGGGGGTTTCAGAACAACTGATAACAACTAGTGACTGTTATGGGATACTATGCAAGCCTCTGATACCTGGCCAGGTGGCCAAGAGATTAAGAAGAAGAAAAAAAAGAAGCTGAAGGACGGCTAGGAGACGAGACCTGCAGGGGATGCTGTATAAACTTGACACGGTGCCAAGGAGTACAAAGGGGAAGGACAAGAAAAAAACTTGGAGAGGAAGACTACGAGCCTTCAGCATGGAAGACCCCTAGAGACCCCCAGAGGGACCACCGGAGACTGATGCGCATGCTCCAGTAGGAGGGACTGGACCCCGGGAGCTAATTATAATAACCTGTTTTTTTAGAAGTCGTAATGAATATGTGTCAGTCTAGGAGCATAAGAATCAGCTACTTGATGTAACTGGCGTGCGTCCTGGTGGAGCGGAGACTCCCGGTGCACCCAGCGCTGTTTGCTTACCTCTATTCTTTTACTGAATCCTATTTTTTTATTTAATCCTATTTTGAAGACTGAGCCATTTCTAAGAGTAACAAACCATCCTTTAAGTTCCATGACATTACAGTCTCCATTTTCCACTCCTTTTCAACAATAAGGCCTGCTTTAAGCTGTCAAGCAACTCGGCCTTCGGGCCTTATGTATCCCGTTCTTCCCGGATCGAAGCAAAGCATCGGCATCTCCTTGTGAAGGCCAAGAGGCCTGGGTCAGAAGGCACGTCCAGGTCAGCAGGGGGCGAAACAGCAAAGGCCTGAGATGGCTGTAGCAGCAGAGGGGCCGATGGCATAGCAGTCGGATCAGTAAAGGAGCCCGCAGCTCCCTCACTGTCTGGCAAGCCACACCTTTGTGATTGTGGCTCCACAGGGCTCTTTAAGGCCTCAGAGACTGCTCGCCAGGTGCCGAGCAATCCCACTGCAACCTTGTCATTTTCAGTTGCAGTCCCACACCTTGACATTAATTTGGTCCCATGTTTCAGGATCATGAACAGTCCGATTGTTAAGAAGGAGAATAAGTTGTAAGGTTTTGGCCATTTGCCGAGGCGATGGGCTCCAGTGCAGACGCGTTCTGCAGCGGAGCGGGGGATCGGGCGAGGCAGGGCTAAATTTTCCGGCATCGAGCCTACTTGAGGGAGCCGCCAGGACCCGGCAGCCCTCGTGAGGGAGGCTGATGAGGCATAGGCGCAGCCAGCAGCGTCAGCGGCGGGCTATTTAAATCGGGCACCACCGCCATTTCACTGCCATTTGCCGAGGCTATCGACTCCGGGGCAGACGCGTTCTGCAGCGGAGCAGGGGATCGGGCCAGGCAGGGCTAATTTTTCCGGCATCGAGCCTACTTGAGGGAGCCATGGCATGGCACATGGCGTGGCGCGGCAGTTGACGCGGCAGTTGGCGCAGGCAGGGCGAGCAGGAAGGGCAGAGCGCTCCCCCCTGCCCATACGAACACCTCCTGTAACGACAGCCATTAGCTAGGCGATAATGGTCTCCACCAGGCACGGTGCGCTCTCCAGAAAGTCGGTACACACCCAGACCGACTGCCCGTTCAAAAAGGCAGCAGTTCAGGTCACCGGCTGCAGGGAGTGTCTGAGCCTGTTCCTGCCATCGGCGGGAGGCAGAGAAACTGCGTGCCTGAGGTGTGAGCAGGTGGATGACCTGGTCCGCATGGTGGCGGAGCTCGAGGAGGAGCTGGAGAGGTTGAGGGACATCAGGGAGTGTGAGTGGGAGATAGACTGGTGGAGCGACTCCCTGCGGGGCCTCAAGGAAAGGTACCGGTGTGAGACACCCCAAATGAGGGTGGACCCCCTGCCCTGTCGCCGTCGGGCAGAGGGAGGGGATCTGGGAGTTGAGGAGGAATGGAAACTGGTCCCTGCTTGACATCGCAGGCGATGGCCTCCCCTTCCGGCCCCACCTTCCCAGGCGCCCTTACGCAAGAGGTTTGAGGCCCTGGAGCTTGAGAGACCGGTGGGTGAGGAAGAGGTAGCAAGAGTACCCAGGAGGATGCCTAGGGCGAGGAGGTCGACTCCACGCCTCAGGACTGCCTCCACCAAGAAAGACAGAAGAGTTATTGTTGTGGGAGACTCTCTTCTCAGGGGAACAGAGGGTCCTATTTGTCGGCCTGACCCTACCCGTAGGGAAGTCTGCTGCCTCCCTGGGGCCAAGGTCAGGGATGTTGCCAGGATGCTTCCCAACCTGGTTCGCCCCTCTGACTATTACCCTCTTTTGATAGTCCAGGCAGGTAGTGATGACATTGAAGAGAGAAGCCTGAAGGCTATCAAACGAGACTGGGGGATGATCACCTCCCTGCTCCTGCTGGCTACGCTATTGCTAATACAGGCCGGGATGCCATTGGCCTTCTTGGCCACCTGAGCACACTGCCGGCTCATGTTCAGCCAAGCATCGATCAACACTCCCAGGTCCCTTTCCTCTTCACAGTCTTCTAGCCACTCTGCCCCAAGCCTATGGCACTGCAGGGGGTCATTGTGGCCGAAGTGCAAGACCTGGCACTTGGCCTTGTTAAGCCTCATCCCATAGCCCCCACTCCCATGTTCCCCTGAGCCACTTGGGGGCAGGGTGGATGTAGAAGTGGGTGGAAGGGAGAAGGTGATTTTAGTTTGCTTTTAGTATCTCACTGCTCTAGCCCCTTTTAATAGGTAATGAATTATATTAATCTCCCTATGCTGAGTCTGTTTTGCCCGTGATGCTAATTGGTGAGTGGTCTCCCTGTCCTTATCGCAACCCTCGAGCCCGTTTTATCCTATTTCCTCCCCCTTTCTGCTTGAGGAGGGCGAGTGAGAGAGTGCTCGTGCTGGAGTTCAGCTGCCCAGCTGGGTGACACCACCACACGGTGTAGGGAAAAGCCCCAAGCACAGCACGGCCTGCCTTGAAGAAATGGAGGCACAAGCAAGCACTTGGATGTGACCTCTTTATTTTCTGCTTCCGCCTCAGGCTACTGAGGCTTGAATGGGATCGGTCTGACACGCACGCGTAGGCTCCGTGCTCTGCTCTGGACATGGTGCTTCACAACAGATGGAGGAGCCGGCTGCCTGAGAAACTGTGGGCCCGTGGGAGGGATGGTGCCTGTGGTGCTGTCGGACCTCAGCTGGGTCTGGAATTGCCCTGTTGGGGCAGAAGAACCTGCCAGGGGAGCACCTTGCTCAGAGCCTCTTTGGAGGTGCTCCGAGGGACAGCTCTCCTTCGCATTGCTTGGCACGGGCTGTTTGCTGACACGCCTTCCCAAGCTCTTCTCCAGCTTCTGTGCAGTTGCGGACTGAGAGCTCTGCTCCGATAAGGAGCGTGTCATCCCGCTTGCCACGGTTTTGCTGTTTGAAGTGGCTTCTAAGGCCTTTGCTTTCATTTCCCTCTCCATCTTGTCCTTCACTTCTTCAATCACATTAAGGACGATGGTTCTGGCATAGGCCTGCAGTTCTGCGTGCAGACGCTGAACTTCGGAGACAGCCTTTTGGATGCTCTCCCTCACAATCCTGCGACTCAGGCGTGAGACCTCATCGGTGTCTGGCACTGGTGGGATCATGGGCAGCCTGTCTCTCGGCCTTGCTTCTGGGCTCTGCTCTTCTGGTCCTCTTTGTAGTCCCCGTCCTTCCCTCATGCCCTCCCTTGAGAGAGGCACCTGGGATGGCTGTGCCTGCCTGTTAGAGGGACCAACAGTGGGAAGTGCCACGATTTCAGAATAGTTGCAGTTGAAGTCTTGCTCAAACCGGGAAGCCACGAAGGATTCCAAAGTGTCGCAGACACTTCCAACAGCTTCTTTGGTGACCTTGTCAAGGGAAGCCTGTGAGAATGCTCCCCCAAGGGCTTCCCTCGGTTTCTTTTCTTCTGGCTTCCCCACTTGGGACGCTCTCCTGGCCAAGGGCTGCTCCTTCTGCCTGGCTTCTGGCCTTGGCTCAGATGCACTGGGCGTGCCAGGTTCCCAGGACTTCTCAATGACCTTCATCACGCTCGCTACAACTTTCTTAGCCAGAAGTGCAATTTGCTGCTCTTTGTCAAGAGGAGATGTCTCTGAAGGCATCTCGCTTTCAGCACTTGCACACGGTCTTTCTTGGATCCCATGGGGAGACCTCTTGAAGATGCAGACAGACTGGTCCAGTGCCTGCACCCTCTCAAACACTTGCCGCACCACAGCCCGAGCCACCTCTTCAATCCTCTGGTTTTCTCGAGCAGCCTGTTCTTCCGAGGCAGCTTTGAATACACCGTCTGCGGGGACGGGTGTCTTTCTCTCGGACTCCCTCACAGGAAGGATGCTGCCAGGGAGCTTGGCATCTTCCCTGCCCAACTCAACGCTGGAGGGAGTCACTTTCAGCCTTCTGCGCTGGCCAGAGTGGAAACAGTTTCTTCTGCTTTTGCAGGAAGGTGGGCCAGCTGGTTTTTGAGGCTGCAGTAGGCTGCCTTTCTCTTTCGTGACCAAGTACACGTTATTAGAGGAGCTCTGGCGAGAACAGTCACTCCCTGCCATCTGTCTTACTTCAAGTTTCTTTAACTTGGCGAGCTGTTGCTGAAGCTTTTCCTGAAAGGGAACAGCAGGTTTTAGCTCACTCTTGCCTCAGAAATGCCTCACGTCCCTGCATGCTGAGGTTTCATGCCACCCAGGCCAGCGCCCTTCTTCTGCCACGCAACGAGGGCTGAAGAGAAGGGCTTCCCTCAGGGCTCTGTGTGCTTGCAAGTGGCTTTCCTGATCCACCCCTCCCTACACACACGCCTCCCCCCTCCTCCAGTAGCTTGCGCTAGCTGAGCTTGGGGTTGGCTCGTCCTTTCCCTACCACAACACCTGGCCCTCCAGCACAGCCCTCACATCTTCTGCATTCCCCGCCTCCCTCAGATCCAACAAGGAAACTGGGAACTGGGATCCCAGAGAATTGTTGCATAGTGGCCACTGCAGACTGCACAGCTTTTCCCCCCTGCAAGGCGGACATCTGGCTGTCACATGGAAGCAAGTAGCCATAAGTTTTTAACCAACCCTGAAAAAGAAAGAAACAGATCATAAGTTTCTGCCATCTTCAGCTTGCAACTTCACACGTTACAACGTCTCTTCAAAAGAAAGCCCATTCCATTTAACCACCTCTCTTTAGCAGTTAGGATTCGTAACGCTGACTGAACTCCAGGAAGACCCAGCTTCATATCTGCTGTCCTAACTGGATGATACAGGCCTGCTGATTCAAAATGGCCAGCAGCCCCACTGAATAGAACGGAGCCTTTTTATTTTTTTTTTTCCTATAGCAATCGCTTCGGTCCTTCGCCGGCCAAGTCCCTCGTGAGAGATTGGAACCGCAGTTAGAAGACCTCCACACTCGCTTCGGAACTAAGTTCTGTCTCAGTCACACTCTTACACACACAGGCAACCGAATCCCACCCAACCAAACAGTATACTCCTTAAACACTTACGACTCCATCGTCTTCGTTCGGATCTTCGCGCGCAGAATTACGGGCAAAATACAGTGCTGCAGCCGGCAAGGGAGCTCACAACAAAATAAAATTCTTTGCTTACCTTTATTCTGGTTCAAGATGGCATGAGTCCTGACCTGACTCGAACAGGAGCCACCAAACGGTGGGGCGCCTCTCCTAGATCGAAGCAGAATTCAGGAACCAAAGCCATCCCGGACGAGCCCCCAATTGTTATAAACGACCGAGTCCCAAATAGGGTTGCAATCAAAGTTTACAAGTTATGAAACCAATAGAGGTAAGCAAACAGCGCTGGGTGCGCCGGGAGTCTCTGCTCCACCAAGACGCACACCTCACCCCCGCCAGAGTCCCCCTTTTATAGCTCGGTTGTTCCGGGTGTACGTGGCATATCCTGGTATGCCCTGCGGTTGCACGTACTGTTGCTAGCGGGTCGTCTCGGACCCCCTGGTGCTCGTGAGGATGAAGGCCGTAGTCTCCCTCTGCGTTGTGGGTTGCGA
This sequence comes from Aythya marila, assembly GCF_965140915.1. Classification (NCBI taxonomy): domain Eukaryota; kingdom Metazoa; phylum Chordata; class Aves; order Anseriformes; family Anatidae; genus Aythya; species Aythya marila. Next base: position 9,980,407 of record NC_139057.1, read on the forward strand.
TCTTGCTGAGCAAGCACTATACCTGTTCTTATCAGGATGGTCAGCTGGAAACTTTCCAGCTATACAGGGTTGTCACAGCCCCCACAAGCTTCCCCACCGGTTTCATTAACAAACTTATTATACAATATTGGTTACAATATTTCGTAGCAACTGTCCAGGCGCTTCTTGACCACCACCTGGGAAGGTGACTCCACCACCGCCCTGGGCAGGCCGTGCCAGTGCCTGACTATTCTCGGAGAGAAAAAGATTTTCCGGATCCCTAGTCTAAATCTCCCCAGGTGCAACTTGTGGCCATTCCCTCTAGTCCTATCCCTAGTCATCTGCAAGAAGAGGCTGACCCCCTCCTCATCACAACCTCACTTCAGGAAGCTGGAGAGTGCAATGAGGTCTCCCCTGAGCCTCCACTTCTCCAGACTAAACAATCCCAGCTTCCTCAGCCGCTCCTCATCAGACTTGCGCTCTCCCTATGCTGAGTCTGTTTTGCCCGTGATGCTAATTGGTGAGTGGTCTCCCTGTCCTTATCGCAACCCTCGAGCCCGTTTTATCCTATTTCCTCCCCCTTTCTGCTTGAGGAGGGCGAGTGAGAGAGTGCTCGTGCTGGAGTTCAGCTGCCCAGCTGGGTGACACCACCACACGGTGTAGGGAAAAGCCCCAAGCACAGCACGGCCTGCCTTGAAGAAATGGAGGCACAAGCAAGCACTTGGATGTGACCTCTTTATTTTCTGCTTCCGCCTCAGGCTACTGAGGCTTGAATGGGATCGGTCTGACACGCACGCGTAGGCTCCGTGCTCTGCTCTGGACATGGTGCTTCACAACAGATGGAGGAGCCGGCTGCCTGAGAAACTGTGGGCCCGTGGGAGGGATGGTGCCTGTGGTGCTGTCGGACCTCAGCTGGGTCTGGAATTCCCCTGTGGGGGCAGAAGAACCTGCCAGGGGAGCACCTTGCTCACAGCCTCTTTTTTGGAGGTGCTCCGAGGGACAGCTCTCCTTCCCGTTTCTTGGGACAGGCTGCTGGCTGACATGCCTTCCCAAGTTTTTCTTCAGCTTTCATGCAGCGGCAGACTGAGAGCTCTGCCTGTTAGTTGGATCGACAGTGGGAAGTGCCACGATTTCAAAATACTTGCAGTTGATGTCTTGCTCAAACCGGGAAGCCACGAAGGGTTCCAAAGTGTCGCAGACACTTCCAAGAGCTCCTTTGGTGACCTTGTCAAGGGAAGCCTGTGAGAATGCTCCCCCAAGGGCTTCCCTCGGTTTCTTTTCTTTTGGCTTCCCCACTTGGGACGCTCTCCTGGCCAAGGGCTGCTCCTTCTGCCTGGCTTCTGGCCTTGGCTCAGATGCACTGGGCGTGCCAGGTTCCCAGGACTTCTCAATGACCTTCATCACGCTCGCTACAACTTTCTTAGCCAGAAGTGCAATTTGCTGCTCTTTGTCAAGAGGAGATGCCTCTGAAGGCATCTCGCTTTCAGCACTTGCACACGGTCTTTCTTGGATCCCATGGGGAGACCTCTTGAAGATGCAGACAGACTGGTCCAGTGCCTGCACCCTCTCAAACACTTGCTGCACCACAGCCCGAGCCACCTCTTCAATCCTCTGGTTTTCTCGTGCAGCCAGTTCTTCCGAGGCAGCTTTGAATACACCGTCTGCGGGGATGGATGACTATCTGACTCCCTCACAGGATGGATGCTGCCAGGGAGCTTGGCATCTTCCCTGCCAAACTCAACGCTGGAGGGAGTCACTTTCAGCCCTCTGTAGTGGCCAGATTCGAGAAAGTTTCTTCTGCTTTTGCAGGAAGGTGGGCCAGCTGGTTTTTGAGGCTGCAGTAGGCTGCCTTTCTCTTTCGTGACCAAGTACACGTTATTAGAGGAGCTCTGGCGAGAACGGTCACTCCCTGCCATCAGTCTTGCGTCAAGTTGCCGAGCTGTTGCTGAAGCTTTTCCTGAAAGGGAACAGCAGGTTTTAGCTCACTCTTGCCTCAGAAATGCCTCACGTCCCTGCATGCTGAGGTTTCATGCCACCCAGGCCAGCGCCCTGCTTCTGCCATGCAACGAGGGCTGAAGAGAAGGGCTTCCCTCAGGGCTCTGTGTGCTTGTAAGTCGCTTTCCTGATCTAACATCGCCCCCCCAATAGCTTGCGCTAGCTGAGCTTGGGGCTGGCTCGTCCTTTCCCTACCACAACACCTGGCCCTCCAGCACAGCCCTCACATCTTCTGCATTCCCCGCCTCCCTCAGATCCAACAAGGAAAGCCCCAGCCTTCTGTACCGTGCCACTGACACGTGTCTGCTGAGCTTTGCCTACCTCTTCTTGCCTCCTGGTTTTCTCTGCTTCCAGCTTGAGCGTGGTCACATACTGCCTGGACTCATTGAACTCCTTCAGAGAGCAGACCACCTATGGAGAGACAAAGGCAGAAAGCTCCCGAGAACTGTCGAGGTAGCTCCGAGCTTTCCTCAAACACCCCCAGGGACCGTGACTCCACCACTCCCCTGGGCAACCCCTTCCAAGGCCCGACTACTCTTTCTCAGAAGAAACGGCTCCTACTTTTCAACCTAAACGTCCCCGGCGCAACTTGAGCCCATTCCCTCTAGTCCTATCCCTAGTCATCTGCAAGAAGAGGCTGAGCCCCAGCTCCCCACAATTTCCTTGATGGCAGTTGTAGACAGCAAGAAGGTCTCCCCTGAGCCTCCTCTTCTCCTCACTAAACAACCCCAGCTCCCTCAGCTGCTCCTCAGAGGACTTTTCTTCCAGGCCCTTCACCAGCTTCGTAGCCCTTCTCCGCACAAGTTCCTCGATGCCCTTCTTGTCCTGAGGGGCCCAAACCTGAACACAGCACTCGAGGTGCAGCCTCTCCAGAGCACAGTGCAGGGGGGGACCATCATCTCCCTGCTCCTGCTGGCTACACTATTCCTGAGACAAGCCAGGATGCTGTTGGCCTTCTTGGCCACCTGGCCACGCTGCCGGCTCACGTTGAGGCAAGCATCAATCAGCACCCCCAGATCCTTGCCTCTGCACAGCTTTTCAGCCACTCTGCCCCAAGCCTGTAGCGCTGCACGCGGTTCTTGAGGCCAAAGCGCAGGAATCGGCACTTCGCCGTGTTAAACCTCATCCCATTGGCCTCTGCCAGAGGAGACCTGTGCTGGTCAGCGCAACGCCCAAACCTACTTTGCCACTGCTGGTGATGAAGCCCTTGCTCTTCAGGCTCTGCAGGCTGTCTTTGCGATTGTAGTAGGCCTGCAGATGCGGGTCGTGCAGGCAGTTGTACTCTGTGCGCAGTAGGCGACAATATGGATCTTCCAGATGAAACTGAGCGGAAGGCTGGTGCAGCTGCAAGAGAGGTGGTCCAGAGTGTGAATGGGGCAGGAGAAAGCAGCAGAGAGACAAAGGCACTTCCAAGCTCCTCATGCACACGGGCTAGCCTTTGCCAGCCTCTGCGCTAGAGCTTTCTGATTCCGGCCTTACTTCCCGGCTGGACCTTCCTTCGGAAGCCATCAAAAACACCCCCACCAGGCCTGGGCTGAGGGTCCGGCCTGGGCTGGGCAGAGAAGGCCAAACCCCACCAGCAAGCTACAAAAAACATACAGCACAGAACACCTAATGTCCAGCAAACATCAACTAAGCAACAGCTGAGTGGTCTTGACTGTCCTCATTAGACTGCTGCAACTCTCTTCAGCTCCAAACTGCAGCTCTCCACAGGCAGCAGCTATGCAGATCCACAACTCCCATTAATTAAGAAATACTACATCAGAAATCATTTCTCAAGTCAGAGCTTTACCTACATGCAGACAGAGACAGCAATCAATAAAACCCTTGATGTTCGCTGCCTTCAGAAACTCACAGCACTCCCGTTTCACCTTTCACTGTTCAGCAACAGGAATGACATTTAACAAGAGCTTCTCACGCGTGCAAACAATCTTGACAAGAGGAGCGAGATGGAGTTGTCCACGTGTGTTCGTTAGGGACGCCTTTTCACAAACACCAAGACTTCTCTGACTGGCCTGAGACAGTGAAATCTATCCCTTTGGAGGACCTCTGGCTCCTGGAATAACTACCCAGCTAATAGACAAGGCTTTGAGCATGGAAAGACAAAATTAGCCTAGGATCACCTTACTCCACAGTTGTCTGGTCCAAAACGCCCGTTACTGGGATCCCAGAGAATTGTTGCATAGTGGCCACTGCAGACTGCACAGCTTTTCCCCCCTGCAAGGCGGACATCTGGCTGTCACATGGAAGCAAGTAGCCATAAGTTTTTAACCAACCCTGAAAAAGAAAGAAACAGATCGTAAGTTTCTGCCATCTTCAGCTTGCAACTTCACACCTTACAACGTTTCTTCAAAAGACAGCCCATTCCATTTAACCACCTCTCTTTAGCAGTTAGGATTCGTAACGCTGACTGAACTCCAGGAAGACCCAGCTTCCTATCTGCTGTCCTACCTGGATGATACAGGCCTGCTGCTTAAAAACGGCCAGCAGCCCCACTGAATAGAACCGGGGCAGACATAGCTCTTTGGTACAACACAAATGCCAAAGAACCTCCATTCTTTGCACAGGCTGAGCTCCTCTCTTGGTCCTCCCGTGCACCCTATCCCCAGGCCATCACAAGCTTTCTCAGCCCCCACAGCAATACGCTCCAAAGAACCCACTGCCCACCTACTGCTGCTTCTGGACCAGCGCTCCAAGCAGACGGCTTAACAGGCCTGGACAATTCCCCGCAAACACAAGTTCAGCTTTATGTTTGCACCAGACACAGAAGGCATTTCTTACAAAAACAAGCTCAGCATTTACATAGACCCTTACTAGGTGGGCTCTTCCTTGAATACCAGGTATCTAGCAAGTTTTCAGATCACAAAAACAGACAGCTCTCCTCACCGAGCTTTATTTCCCCCCACCCTCCCCAAAACACACAGCTTTAGAGAAAACCACGTCAAACTTACAGGCCAAGGCCTGCATTTCCCAAAACAGCCAAGTAATTCAAGACTTTCCTTTGGGTCATTTTAATGCCACGAGAAAAAGGAACATTCAGTCGCTGTTAAGTGCAAAGACCAAAAAACACCAGGCCCTGAACGTAGGCTTGCTTTCGTGGTAACTTTTCATTCACCTGCCCCGGAGCCTTTTTGTTTTTTTTTGTTTTTTTTGTTTTTTTTTTTTTTCCTGGACAATACCAATCAGGAATTAACATATGACAGCTGACAAGCTCCCCAAGCACTGTCAAGATACCTGGGATACTCATCATCAAGCAGAAATACATCCAACTGCTTTGGTGTTCTCCTACAGGCACAATGCGCTCCATATTCCAAAGACAGATTTCTACAATCTTTAGAAAACCCATTTGGCCGATTCAATGCTTACTACTTAGCCCATGACTACTACAACAGCTACAGATCTTGTTGAGTAACAGCACAGGGCCAGCCACGCCAAACCTCACCGAGTCAATGGACATGCAGCACCAACAGCCCCAGCTGCCAAACCGCTGGGAGAACAGACTACGTCCGTCTTGGCAACTAAAGCTCTAGAGCCGGCCTCTAACCCACACAGTGGACTGGCACGCACAGACCAGCAGCCTCACCAAAACAAGCTGCCCTTGGGCTGCAAGCGTGCAGCACGGCACCAAAGCAGCCCCGAGCACTGCTACGCATCCCTCTCCTTCCCAGCCAGGCTCCAACACGGCACACGGGACACGGGCGCGACGGAAAGGGCCACAACACGACTCCTGCGCGGACACCACCAAGGTCCTCCCGGGAGCCCGATGCTCCAGAGCACCAAGAAGAGGCACAGCTGCCTTCGCGGGCCGGCTCTCCCCAAAGACCCGGCTCGGCTGCAGGCACAGAAGCTGCCAGGGACAGACACCGCGCCCCTGAGCCCCCAAAGCGGCCACTTCGGAGAGCAGCCGGACAAGGGCCTACACAAGGAACATACCGGGGTGCTCCGGCCGGGCCAGCAGCGACGTGGCCGAAGCCGGGCGCAGCGGGGCCGGGCAGCCGCCGCCCCGCTCCCCAGCCCACCCCCGGGCCGCTCCGCTCCGCTCCCCTCCCAGCCGCGGCACGACCGGCCCCAGAGCCGCCCCGCTCCCCTCAGCACCCCGCCCCGGCCCGGCCAGGCCCCGGCCCGGCCAGGCCCCGGCCCCCGCGCCCTGACACCCACTCGGCCCGTGCTGGTGTCGGCGGCGGCGCGGAGCAGGGCGCAGAGCAGCAGGGAGCCCGCCGCAGCCAGGCCCCGGCACCGCCTCGGCGCCATGGCAGCGCGGCGGGCCTCCGGCCAGCGCTCCGGGCCGGCGGCTCGGGCTGCGGCTGCGCGGGGAGGCCGCAACTGAAAGGCGGCGGCCGGGGCTACGCCTCTTCCTCCGCGGGGCCGGGGCAGGCGGCGGGGCTGCCGCGGGGGCCCGCCCCGGGTCCCGGTGCCGGTGCCGGCAGGCAGGGGAGGGTGCAGAGGAGGCGGCGGCCGCCGGGTGTTGGTCTGCAGCACCGAAGCTGCTGCAGGAGGAGCCAGGTCTTCCTCTGCCGCCTCCTCGGCGAACGGGCTTGTTGCCCGCTGTTGGAGATGGTGTCAATGAAGTCTCGGCTCAGTCTGAATTTTGTAATATTTACACTGCTAAAAGGTATAAAAGGCAAGGAAACAGCGCTGGGCGTGCGGGGAGTCCACGCTCCAGCAACACGCACACACGAACATCAGACACTCTGAGTACACAGAACATTGCTCCTTCCTACGAAAGCCGAGTATGCCTAGACATACGTACAATCGGGAAGGGTAACGTGAGGAAAGTTTTAACAATTCGTGTCAATAAAGAACAGTCCTGTCTGCCTCTGGGTCCTGCACTGGCAATTGAATTCTTGAACCACAGATGCGGTGTGTCCCAGTCTCCCCCTCATTCTAGTCAATTTCTCAAGTCTTCAGGAAATACTCCTCAAAGTTATGAACCTGTTTGCCTTTGTTATTCCGGACCTCTATTTCCAACAGTTACAGCCTTTTTTTGTTGTCTTCTTCGAGATTAACTTAACACTGCTATAGGTGTGAGTGTCCCCGTGAATGGCTGGTGAGGAATGTTTTAATAAGAAAGCCATTTGTGTTTGTAGGAAGTCTTTGACGTCTGGGGGTTTCAGAACAACTGATAACAACTAGTGACTGTTATGGGATACTATGCAAGCCTCTGATACCTGGCCAGGTGGCCAAGAGATTAAGAAGAAGAAAAAAAAGAAGCTGAAGGACGGCTAGGAGACGAGACCTGCAGGGGATGCTGTATAAACTTGACACGGTGCCAAGGAGTACAAAGGGGAAGGACAAGAAAAAAACTTGGAGAGGAAGACTACGAGCCTTCAGCATGGAAGACCCCTAGAGACCCCCAGAGGGACCACCGGAGACTGATGCGCATGCTCCAGTAGGAGGGACTGGACCCCGGGAGCTAGTTATAATAACCTATTTTTTTAGAAGTCGTAATGAATATGTGTCAGTCTAGGAGCATAAGAATCAGCTACTTGATGTAACTGGCGTGCGTCCTGGTGGAGCGGAGACTCCCGGTGCACCCAGCGCTGTTTGCTTACCTCTATTCTTTTACTGAATCCTATTTTTTTATTTAATCCTATTTTGAAGACTGAGCCATTTCTAAGAGTAACAAACCATCCTTTAAGTTCCATGACATTACAGTCTCCATTTTCCACTCCTTTTCAACAATAAGGCCTGCTTTAAGCTGTCAAGCAACTCGGCCTTCGGGCCTTATGTATCCCGTTCTTCCCGGATCGAAGCAAAGCATCGGCATCTCCTTGTGAAGGCCAAGAGGCCTGGGTCAGAAGGCACGTCCAGGTCAGCAGGGGGCGAAACAGCAAAGGCCTGAGATGGCTGTAGCAGCAGAGGGGCCGATGGCATAGCAGTCGGATCAGTAAAGGAGCCCGCAGCTCCCTCACTGTCTGGCAAGCCACACCTTTGTGATTGTGGCTCCACAGGGCTCTTTAAGGCCTCAGAGACTGCTCGCCAGGTGCCGAGCAATCCCACTGCAACCTTGTCATTTTCAGTTGCAGTCCCACACCTTGACATTAATTTGGTCCCATGTTTCAGGATCATGAACAGTCCGATTGTTAAGAAGGAGAATAAGTTGTAAGGTTTTGGCCATTTGCCGAGGCGATGGGCTCCAGTGCAGACGCGTTCTGCAGCGGAGCGGGGGATCGGGCGAGGCAGGGCTAAATTTTCCGGCATCGAGCCTACTTGAGGGAGCCGCCAGGACCCGGCAGCCCTCGTGAGGGAGGCTGATGAGGCATAGGCGCAGCCAGCAGCGTCAGCGGCGGGCTATTTAAATCGGGCACCACCGCCATTTCACTGCCATTTGCCGAGGCTATCGACTCCGGGGCAGACGCGTTCTGCAGCGGAGCAGGGGATCGGGCCAGGCAGGGCTAATTTTTCCGGCATCGAGCCTACTTGAGGGAGCCATGGCATGGCACATGGCGTGGCGCGGCAGTTGACGCGGCAGTTGGCGCAGGCAGGGCGAGCAGGAAGGGCAGAGCGCTCCCCCCTGCCCATACGAACACCTCCTGTAACGACAGCCATTAGCTAGGCGATAATGGTCTCCACCAGGCACGGTGCGCTCTCCAGAAAGTCGGTACACACCCAGACCGACTGCCCGTTCAAAAAGGCAGCAGTTCAGGTCACCGGCTGCAGGGAGTGTCTGAGCCTGTTCCTGCCATCGGCGGGAGGCAGAGAAACTGCGTGCCTGAGGTGTGAGCAGGTGGATGACCTGGTCCGCATGGTGGCGGAGCTCGAGGAGGAGCTGGAGAGGTTGAGGGACATCAGGGAGTGTGAGTGGGAGATAGACTGGTGGAGCGACTCCCTGCGGGGCCTCAAGGAAAGGTACCGGTGTGAGACACCCCAAATGAGGGTGGACCCCCTGCCCTGTCGCCGTCGGGCAGAGGGAGGGGATCTGGGAGTTGAGGAGGAATGGAAACTGGTCCCTGCTTGACATCGCAGGCGATGGCCTCCCCTTCCGGCCCCACCTTCCCAGGCGCCCTTACGCAAGAGGTTTGAGGCCCTGGAGCTTGAGAGACCGGTGGGTGAGGAAGAGGTAGCAAGAGTACCCAGGAGGATGCCTAGGGCGAGGAGGTCGACTCCACGCCTCAGGACTGCCTCCACCAAGAAAGACAGAAGAGTTATTGTTGTGGGAGACTCTCTTCTCAGGGGAACAGAGGGTCCTATTTGTCGGCCTGACCCTACCCGTAGGGAAGTCTGCTGCCTCCCTGGGGCCAAGGTCAGGGATGTTGCCAGGATGCTTCCCAACCTGGTTCGCCCCTCTGACTATTACCCTCTTTTGATAGTCCAGGCAGGTAGTGATGACATTGAAGAGAGAAGCCTGAAGGCTATCAAACGAGACTGGGGGATGATCACCTCCCTGCTCCTGCTGGCTACGCTATTGCTAATACAGGCCGGGATGCCATTGGCCTTCTTGGCCACCTGAGCACACTGCCGGCTCATGTTCAGCCAAGCATCGATCAACACTCCCAGGTCCCTTTCCTCTTCACAGTCTTCTAGCCACTCTGCCCCAAGCCTATGGCACTGCAGGGGGTCATTGTGGCCGAAGTGCAAGACCTGGCACTTGGCCTTGTTAAGCCTCATCCCATAGCCCCCACTCCCATGTTCCCCTGAGCCACTTGGGGGCAGGGTGGATGTAGAAGTGGGTGGAAGGGAGAAGGTGATTTTAGTTTGCTTTTAGTATCTCACTGCTCTAGCCCCTTTTAATAGGTAATGAATTATATTAATCTCCCTATGCTGAGTCTGTTTTGCCCGTGATGCTAATTGGTGAGTGGTCTCCCTGTCCTTATCGCAACCCTCGAGCCCGTTTTATCCTATTTCCTCCCCCTTTCTGCTTGAGGAGGGCGAGTGAGAGAGTGCTCGTGCTGGAGTTCAGCTGCCCAGCTGGGTGACACCACCACACGGTGTAGGGAAAAGCCCCAAGCACAGCACGGCCTGCCTTGAAGAAATGGAGGCACAAGCAAGCACTTGGATGTGACCTCTTTATTTTCTGCTTCCGCCTCAGGCTACTGAGGCTTGAATGGGATCGGTCTGACACGCACGCGTAGGCTCCGTGCTCCGCTCTGGACAGGGTGCTTTGGAACAGATGGAGGAGCCGGCTGCCTGAGAAACTGTGGGCCCGTGGGAGGGATGGTGCCTGTGGTGCTGTCGGACCTCAGCTGGGTCTGGAATTGCCCTGTGGGGGCAGAAGAACCTGCCAGGGGAGCACCTTGCTCAGAGCCTCTTTGGAGGTGCTCCGAGGGACAGCACTCCTTCGCATTGCTTGGCACGGGCTGTTTGCTGACACGCCTTCCCAAGCTCTTCTCCAGCTTCTGTGCAGTCGCGGACTGAGAGCTCTGCTCCGATAAGGAGCGTGTCATCCCGCTTGCCACGGTTTTGCTGTTTGAAGTGGCTTCTAAGGCCTTTGCTTTCATTTCCCTCTCCATCTTGTCCTTCACTTCTTCAATCACATTAAGGACGATGGTTCTGGCATAGGCCTGCAGTTCTGCGTGCAGACGCTGAACTTCGGAGACAGCCTTTTGGATGCTCTCCCTCACAATCCTGCGACTCAGGCGTGAGACCTCATCGGTGTCTGGCACTGGTGGGATCATGGGCAGCCTGTCTCTCGGCCTTGCTTCTGGGCTCTGCTCTTCTGGTCCTCTTTGTAGTCCCCGTCCTTCCCTCATGCCCTCCCTTGAGAGAGGCACCTGGGATGGCTGTGCCTGCCTGTTAGAGGGACCAACAGTGGGAAGTGCCACGATTTCAGAATAGTTGCAGTTGAAGTCTTGCTCAAACCGGGAAGCCACGAAGGATTCCAAAGTGTCGCAGACACTTCCAACAGCTTCTTTGGTGACCTTGTCAAGGGAAGCCTGTGAGAATGCTCCCCCAAGGGCTTCCCTCGGTTTCTTTTCTTCTGGCTTCCCCACTTGGGACGCTCTCCTGGCCAAGGGCTGCTCCTTCTGCCTGGCTTCTGGCCTTGGCTCAGATGCACTGGGCGTGCCAGGTTCCCAGGACTTCTCAATGACCTTCATCACGCTCGCTACAACTTTCTTAGCCAGCAGTGCAATTTGCTGCTCTTTGTCAAGAGGAGATGTCTCTGAAGGCATCTCGCTTTCAGCACTTGCACACGGTCTTTCTTGGATCCCATGGGGAGACCTCTTGAAGATGCAGACAGACTGGTCCAGTGCCTGCACCCTCTCAAACACTTGCCGCACCACAGCCCGAGCCACCTCTTCAATCCTCTGGTTTTCTCGAGCAGCCTGTTCTTCCGAGGCAGCTTTGAATACACCGTCTGCGGGGACGGGTGTCTTTCTCTCGGACTCCCTCACAGGAAGGATGCTGCCAGGGAGCTTGGCATCTTCCCTGCCCAACTAAACGCTGGAGGGAGTCACTTTCAGCCTTCTGCGCTGGCCAGAGTGGAAACAGTTTCTTCTGCTTTTGCAGGAAGGTGGGCCAGCTGGTTTTTGAGGCTGCAGTAGGCTGCCTTTCTCTTTCGTGACCAAGTACACGTTATTAGAGGAGCTCTGGCGAGAACAGTCACTCCCTGCCATCTGTCTTACTTCAAGTTTCTTTAACTTGGCGAGCTGTTGCTGAAGCTTTTCCTGAAAGGGAACAGCAGGTTTTAGCTCACTCTTGCCTCAGAAATGCCTCACGTCCCTGCATGCTGAGGTTTCATGCCACCCAGGCCAGCGCCCTTCTTCTGCCACGCAACGAGGGCTGAAGAGAAGGGCTTCCCTCAGGGCTCTGTGTGCTTGCAAGTGGCTTTCCTGATCCACCCCTCCCTACACACACGCCTCCCCCCTCCTCCAGTAGCTTGCGCTAGCTGAGCTTGGGGTTGGCTCGTCCTTTCCCTACCACAACACCTGGCCCTCCAGCACAGCCCTCACATCTTCTGCATTCCCCGCCTCCCTCAGATCCAACAAGGAAACTGGGAACTGGGATCCCAGAGAATTGTTGCATAGTGGCCACTGCAGACTGCACAGCTTTTCCCCCCTGCAAGGCGGACATCTGGCTGTCACATGGAAGCAAGTAGCCATAAGTTTTTAACCAACCCTGAAAAAGAAAGAAACAGATCATAAGTTTCTGCCATCTTCAGCTTGCAACTTCACACGTTACAACGTCTCTTCAAAAGAAAGCCCATTCCATTTAACCACCTCTCTTTAGCAGTTAGGATTCGTAACGCTGACTGAACTCCAGGAAGACCCAGCTTCATATCTGCTGTCCTAACTGGATGATACAGGCCTGCTGCTTAAAAACGGCCAGCAGCCCCACTGAATAGAACGGAGCCTTTTTATTTTTTTTTTTCCTATAGCAATCGCTTCGGTCCTTCGCCGGCCAAGTCCCTCGTGAGAGATTGGAACCGCAGTTAGAAGACCTCCACACTCGCTTCGGAACTAAGTTCTGTCTCAGTCACACTCTTACACACACAGGCAACCGAATCCCACCCAACCAAACAGTATACTCCTTAAACACTTACGACTCCATCGTCTTCGTTCGGATCTTCGCGCGCAGAATTACGGGCAAAATACAGTGCTGCAGCCGGCAAGGGAGCTCACAACAAAATAAAATTCTTTGCTTACCTTTATTCTGGTTCAAGATGGCATGAGTCCTGACCTGACTCGAACAGGAGCCACCAAACGGTGGGGCGCCTCTCCTAGATCGAAGCAGAATTCAGGAACCAAAGCCATCCCGGACGAGCCCCCAATTGTTATAAACGACCGAGTCCCAAATAGGGTTGCAATCAAAGTTTACAAGTTATGAAACCAATAGAGGTAAGCAAACAGCGCTGGGTGCGCCGGGAGTCTCTGCTCCACCAAGACGCACACCTCACCCCCGCCAGAGTCCCCCTTTTATAGCTCGGTTGTTCCGGGTGTACGTGGCATATCCTGGTATGCCCTGCGGTTGCACGTACTGTTGCTAGCGGGTCGTCTCGGACCCCCTGGTGCTCGTGAGGATGAAGGCCGTAGTCTCCCTCTGCGTTGTGGGTTGCGATCTTGCTGAGCAAGCACTATACCTGTTCTTATCAGGATGGTCAGCTGGAAACTTTCCAGCTATACAGGGTTGTCACAGCCCCCACAAGCTTCCCCACCGGTTTCATTAACAAACTTATTATACAATATTGGTTACAATATTTCGTAGCAACTGTCCAGGCGCTTCTTGACCACCACCTGGGAAGGTGACTCCACCACCGCCCTGGGCAGGCCGTGCCAGTGCCTGACTATTCTCGGAGAGAAAAAGATTTTCCGGATCCCTAGTCTAAATCTCCCCAGGTGCAACTTGTGGCCATTCCCTCTAGTCCTATCCCTAGTCATCTGCAAGAAGAGGCTGACCCCCTCCTCATCACAACCTCACTTCAGGAAGCTGGAGAGTGCAATGAGGTCTCCCCTGAGCCTCCACTTCTCCAGACTAAACAATCCCAGCTTCCTCAGCCGCTCCTCATCAGACTTGCGCTCTCCCTATGCTGAGTCTGTTTTGCCCGTGATGCTAATTGGTGAGTGGTCTCCCTGTCCTTATCGCAACCCTCGAGCCCGTTTTATCCTATTTCCTCCCCCTTTCTGCTTGAGGAGGGCGAGTGAGAGAGTGCTCGTGCTGGAGTTCAGCTGCCCAGCTGGGTGACACCACCACACGGTGTAGGGAAAAGCCCCAAGCACAGCACGGCCTGCCTTGAAGAAATGGAGGCACAAGCAAGCACTTGGATGTGACCTCTTTATTTTCTGCTTCCGCCTCAGGCTACTGAGGCTTGAATGGGATCGGTCTGACACGCACGCGTAGGCTCCGTGCTCTGCTCTGGACATGGTGCTTCACAACAGATGGAGGAGCCGGCTGCCTGAGAAACTGTGGGTCCGTTGGAGGGAAGGTGCCTGTGGTGCTGTCGGACCTCAGCTGGGTCTGGAATTCCCCTGTGGGGGCAGAAGAACCTGCCAGGGGAGCACCTTGCTCACAGCCTCTTTTTTGGAGGTGCTCCGAGGGACAGCTCTCCTTCCCGTTTCTTGGGACAGGCTGCTGGCTGACATGCCTTCCCAAGTTTTTCTTCAGCTTTCATGCAGCGGCAGACTGAGAGCTCTGCCTGTTAGTTGGATCGACAGTGGGAAGTGCCACGATTTCAAAATACTTGCAGTTGATGTCTTGCTCAAACCGGGAAGCCACGAAGGGTTCCAAAGTGTCGCAGACACTTCCAAGAGCTCCTTTGGTGACCTTGTCAAGGGAAGCCTGTGAGAATGCTCCCCCAAGGGCTTCCCTCGGTTTCTTTTCTTTTGGCTTCCCCACTTGGGACGCTCTCCTGGCCAAGGGCTGCTCCTTCTGCCTGGCTTCTGGCCTTGGCTCAGATGCACTGGGCGTGCCAGGTTCCCAGGACTTCTCAATGACCTTCATCACGCTCGCTACAACTTTCTTAGCCAGAAGTGCAATTTGCTGCTCTTTGTCAAGAGGAGATGCCTCTGAAGGCATCTCGCTTTCAGCACTTGCACACGGTCTTTCTTGGATCCCATGGGGAGACCTCTTGAAGATGCAGACAGACTGGTCCAGTGCCTGCACCCTCTCAAACACTTGCTGCACCACAGCCCGAGCCACCTCTTCAATCCTCTGGTTTTCTCGTGCAGCCAGTTCTTCCGAGGCAGCTTTGAATACACCGTCTGCGGGGATGGATGACTATCTGACTCCCTCACAGGATGGATGCTGCCAGGGAGCTTGGCATCTTCCCTGCCAAACTCAACGCTGGAGGGAGTCACTTTCAGCCCTCTGTAGTGGCCAGATTCGAGAAAGTTTCTTCTGCTTTTGCAGGAAGGTGGGCCAGCTGGTTTTTGAGGCTGCAGTAGGCTGCCTTTCTCTTTCGTGACCAAGTACACGTTATTAGAGGAGCTCTGGCGAGAACGGTCACTCCCTGCCATCAGTCTTGCGTCAAGTTGCCGAGCTGTTGCTGAAGCTTTTCCTGAAAGGGAACAGCAGGTTTTAGCTCACTCTTGCCTCAGAAATGCCTCACGTCCCTGCATGCTGAGGTTTCATGCCACCCAGGCCAGCGCCCTGCTTCTGCCATGCAACGAGGGCTGAAGAGAAGGGCTTCCCTCAGGGCTCTGTGTGCTTGTAAGTCGCTTTCCTGATCTAACATCGCCCCCCCAATAGCTTGCGCTAGCTGAGCTTGGGGCTGGCTCGTCCTTTCCCTACCACAACACCTGGCCCTCCAGCACAGCCCTCACATCTTCTGCATTCCCCGCCTCCCTCAGATCCAACAAGGAAAGCCCCAGCCTTCTGTACCGTGCCACTGACACGTGTCTGCTGAGCTTTGCCTACCTCTTCTTGCCTCCTGGTTTTCTCTGCTTCCAGCTTGAGCGTGGTCACATACTGCCTGGACTCATTGAACTCCTTCAGAGAGCAGACCACCTATGGAGAGACAAAGGCAGAAAGCTCCCGAGAACTGTCGAGGTAGCTCCGAGCTTTCCTCAAACACCCCCAGGGACCGTGACTCCACCACTCCCCTGGGCAACCCCTTCCAAGGCCCGACTACTCTTTCTCAGAAGAAACGGCTCCTACTTTTCAACCTAAACGTCCCCGGCGCAACTTGAGCCCAT
Organism: Aythya marila; assembly: GCF_965140915.1. NCBI lineage: Eukaryota > Metazoa > Chordata > Aves > Anseriformes > Anatidae > Aythya > Aythya marila. The sequence goes on from NC_139057.1 coordinate 9,995,949, forward strand.
TCCCTCTAGTCCTATCCCTAGTCATCTGCAAGAAGAGGCTGAGCCCCAGCTCCCCACAATTTCCTTGATGGCAGTTGTAGACAGCAAGAAGGTCTCCCCTGAGCCTCCTCTTCTCCTCACTAAACAACCCCAGCTCCCTCAGCTGCTCCTCAGAGGACTTTTCTTCCAGGCCCTTCACCAGCTTCGTAGCCCTTCTCCGCACAAGTTCCTCGATGCCCTTCTTGTCCTGAGGGGCCCAAACCTGAACACAGCACTCGAGGTGCAGCCTCTCCAGAGCACAGTGCAGGGGGGGACCATCATCTCCCTGCTCCTGCTGGCTACACTATTCCTGAGACAAGCCAGGATGCTGTTGGCCTTCTTGGCCACCTGGCCACGCTGCCGGCTCACGTTGAGGCAAGCATCAATCAGCACCCCCAGATCCTTGCCTCTGCACAGCTTTTCAGCCACTCTGCCCCAAGCCTGTAGCGCTGCACGCGGTTCTTGAGGCCAAAGCGCAGGAATCGGCACTTCGCCGTGTTAAACCTCATCCCATTGGCCTCTGCCAGAGGAGACCTGTGCTGGTCAGCGCAACGCCCAAACCTACTTTGCCACTGCTGGTGATGAAGCCCTTGCTCTTCAGGCTCTGCAGGCTGTCTTTGCGATTGTAGTAGGCCTGCAGATGCGGGTCGTGCAGGCAGTTGTACTCTGTGCGCAGTAGGCGACAATATGGATCTTCCAGATGAAACTGAGCGGAAGGCTGGTGCAGCTGCAAGAGAGGTGGTCCAGAGTGTGAATGGGGCAGGAGAAAGCAGCAGAGAGACAAAGGCACTTCCAAGCTCCTCATGCACACGGGCTAGCCTTTGCCAGCCTCTGCGCTAGAGCTTTCTGATTCCGGCCTTACTTCCCGGCTGGACCTTCCTTCGGAAGCCATCAAAAACACCCCCACCAGGCCTGGGCTGAGGGTCCGGCCTGGGCTGGGCAGAGAAGGCCAAACCCCACCAGCAAGCTACAAAAAACATACAGCACAGAACACCTAATGTCCAGCAAACATCAACTAAGCAACAGCTGAGTGGTCTTGACTGTCCTCATTAGACTGCTGCAACTCTCTTCAGCTCCAAACTGCAGCTCTCCACAGGCAGCAGCTATGCAGATCCACAACTCCCATTAATTAAGAAATACTACATCAGAAATCATTTCTCAAGTCAGAGCTTTACCTACATGCAGACAGAGACAGCAATCAATAAAACCCTTGATGTTCGCTGCCTTCAGAAACTCACAGCACTCCCGTTTCACCTTTCACTGTTCAGCAACAGGAATGACATTTAACAAGAGCTTCTCACGCGTGCAAACAATCTTGACAAGAGGAGCGAGATGGAGTTGTCCACGTGTGTTCGTTAGGGACGCCTTTTCACAAACACCAAGACTTCTCTGACTGGCCTGAGACAGTGAAATCTATCCCTTTGGAGGACCTCTGGCTCCTGGAATAACTACCCAGCTAATAGACAAGGCTTTGAGCATGGAAAGACAAAATTAGCCTAGGATCACCTTACTCCACAGTTGTCTGGTCCAAAACGCCCGTTACTGGGATCCCAGAGAATTGTTGCATAGTGGCCACTGCAGACTGCACAGCTTTTCCCCCCTGCAAGGCGGACATCTGGCTGTCACATGGAAGCAAGTAGCCATAAGTTTTTAACCAACCCTGAAAAAGAAAGAAACAGATCGTAAGTTTCTGCCATCTTCAGCTTGCAACTTCACACCTTACAACGTTTCTTCAAAAGACAGCCCATTCCATTTAACCACCTCTCTTTAGCAGTTAGGATTCGTAACGCTGACTGAACTCCAGGAAGACCCAGCTTCCTATCTGCTGTCCTACCTGGATGATACAGGCCTGCTGCTTAAAAACGGCCAGCAGCCCCACTGAATAGAACCGGGGCAGACATAGCTCTTTGGTACAACACAAATGCCAAAGAACCTCCATTCTTTGCACAGGCTGAGCTCCTCTCTTGGTCCTCCCGTGCACCCTATCCCCAGGCCATCACAAGCTTTCTCAGCCCCCACAGCAATACGCTCCAAAGAACCCACTGCCCACCTACTGCTGCTTCTGGACCAGCGCTCCAAGCAGACGGCTTAACAGGCCTGGACAATTCCCCGCAAACACAAGTTCAGCTTTATGTTTGCACCAGACACAGAAGGCATTTCTTACAAAAACAAGCTCAGCATTTACATAGACCCTTACTAGGTGGGCTCTTCCTTGAATACCAGGTATCTAGCAAGTTTTCAGATCACAAAAACAGACAGCTCTCCTCACCGAGCTTTATTTCCCCCCACCCTCCCCAAAACACACAGCTTTAGAGAAAACCACGTCAAACTTACAGGCCAAGGCCTGCATTTCCCAAAACAGCCAAGTAATTCAAGACTTTCCTTTGGGTCATTTTAATGCCACGAGAAAAAGGAACATTCAGTCGCTGTTAAGTGCAAAGACCAAAAAACACCAGGCCCTGAACGTAGGCTTGCTTTCGTGGTAACTTTTCATTCACCTGCCCCGGAGCCTTTTTGTTTTTTTTTTTTTTTTTTTTTTTTTTTTTTTTTTTTTTTTCCTGGACAATACCAATCAGGAATTAACATATGACAGCTGACAAGCTCCCCAAGCACTGTCAAGATACCTGGGATACTCATCATCAAGCAGAAATACATCCAACTGCTTTGGTGTTCTCCTACAGGCACAATGCGCTCCATATTCCAAAGACAGATTTCTACAATCTTTAGAAAACCCATTTGGCCGATTCAATGCTTACTACTTAGCCCATGACTACTACAACAGCTACAGATCTTGTTGAGTAACAGCACAGGGCCAGCCACGCCAAACCTCACCGAGTCAATGGACATGCAGCACCAACAGCCCCAGCTGCCAAACCGCTGGGAGAACAGACTACGTCCGTCTTGGCAACTAAAGCTCTAGAGCCGGCCTCTAACCCACACAGTGGACTGGCACGCACAGACCAGCAGCCTCACCAAAACAAGCTGCCCTTGGGCTGCAAGCGTGCAGCACGGCACCAAAGCAGCCCCGAGCACTGCTACGCATCCCTCTCCTTCCCAGCCAGGCTCCAACACGGCACACGGCACACGGGCGCGACGGAAAGGGCCACAACACGACTCCTGCGCGGACACCACCAAGGTCCTCCCGGGAGCCCGATGCTCCAGAGCACCAAGAAGAGGCACAGCTGCCTTCGCGGGCCGGCTCTCCCCAAAGACCCGGCTCGGCTGCAGGCACAGAAGCTGCCAGGGACAGACACCGCGCCCCTGAGCCCCCAAAGCGGCCACTTCGGAGAGCAGCCGGACAAGGGCCTACACAAGGAACATACCGGGGTGCTCCGGCCGGGCCAGCAGCGACGTGGCCGAAGCCGGGCGCAGCGGGGCCGGGCAGCCGCCGCCCCGCTCCCCAGCCCACCCCCGGGCCGCTCCGCTCCGCTCCCCTCCCAGCCGCGGCACGACCGGCCCCAGAGCCGCCCCGCTCCCCTCAGCACCCCGCCCCGGCCCGGCCAGGCCCCGGCCCGGCCAGGCCCCGGCCCCCGCGCCCTGACACCCACTCGGCCCGTGCTGGTGTCGGCGGCGGCGCGGAGCAGGGCGCAGAGCAGCAGGGAGCCCGCCGCAGCCAGGCCCCGGCACCGCCTCGGCGCCATGGCAGCGCGGCGGGCCTCCGGCCAGCGCTCCGGGCCGGCGGCTCGGGCTGCGGCTGCGCGGGGAGGCCGCAACTGAAAGGCGGCGGCCGGGGCTACGCCTCTTCCTCCGCGGGGCCGGGGCAGGCGGCGGGGCTGCCGCGGGGGCCCGCCCCGGGTCCCGGTGCCGGTGCCGGCAGGCAGGGGAGGGTGCAGAGGAGGCGGCGGCCGCCGGGTGTTGGTCTGCAGCACCGAAGCTGCTGCAGGAGGAGCCAGGTCTTCCTCTGCCGCCTCCTCGGCGAACGGGCTTGTTGCCCGCTGTTGGAGATGGTGTCAATGAAGTCTCGGCTCAGTCTGAATTTTGTAATATTTACACTGCTAAAAGGTATAAAAGGCAAGGAAACAGTGCTGGGCGTGCGGGGAGTCCACGCTCCAGCAACACGCACACACGAACATCAGACACTCTGAGTACACAGAACATTGCTCCTTCCTACGAAAGCCGAGTATGCCTAGACATACGTACAATCGGGAAGGGTAACGTGAGGAAAGTTTTAACAATTCGTGTCAATAAAGAACAGTCCTGTCTGCCTCTGGGTCCTGCACTGGCAATTGAATTCTTGAACCACAGATGCGGTGTGTCCCAGTCTCCCCCTCATTCTAGTCAATTTCTCAAGTCTTCAGGAAATACTCCTCAAAGTTATGAACCTGTTTGCCTTTGTTATTCCGGACCTCTATTTCCAACAGTTACAGCCTTTTTTTGTTGTCTTCTTCGAGATTAACTTAACACTGCTATAGGTGTGAGTGTCCCCGTGAATGGCTGGTGAGGAATGTTTTAATAAGAAAGCCATTTGTGTTTGTAGGAAGTCTTTGACGTCTGGGGGTTTCAGAACAACTGATAACAACTAGTGACTGTTATGGGATACTATGCAAGCCTCTGATACCTGGCCAGGTGGCCAAGAGATTAAGAAGAAGAAAAAAAAGAAGCTGAAGGACGGCTAGGAGACGAGACCTGCAGGGGATGCTGTATAAACTTGACACGGTGCCAAGGAGTACAAAGGGGAAGGACAAGAAAAAAACTTGGAGAGGAAGACTACGAGCCTTCAGCATGGAAGACCCCTAGAGACCCCCAGAGGGACCACCGGAGACTGATGCGCATGCTCCAGTAGGAGGGACTGGACCCCGGGAGCTAGTTATAATAACCTATTTTTTTAGAAGTCGTAATGAATATGTATCAGTCTAGGAGCATAAGAATCAGCTACTTGATGTAACTGGCGTGCGTCCTGGTGGAGCGGAGACTCCCGGTGCACCCAGCGCTGTTTGCTTACCTCTATTCTTTTACTGAATCCTATTTTTTTATTTAATCCTATTTTGAAGACTGAGCCATTTCTAAGAGTAACAAACCATCCTTTAAGTTCCATGACATTACAGTCTCCATTTTCCACTCCTTTTCAACAATAAGGCCTGCTTTAAGCTGTCAAGCAACTCGGCCTTCGGGCCTTATGTATCCCGTTCTTCCCGGATCGAAGCAAAGCATCGGCATCTCCTTGTGAAGGCCAAGAGGCCTGGGTCAGAAGGCACGTCCAGGTCAGCAGGGGGCGAAACAGCAAAGGCCTGAGATGGCTGTAGCAGCAGAGGGGCCGATGGCATAGCAGTCGGATCAGTAAAGGAGCCCGCAGCTCCCTCACTGTCTGGCAAGCCACACCTTTGTGATTGTGGCTCCACAGGGCTCTTTAAGGCCTCAGAGACTGCTCGCCAGGTGCCGAGCAATCCCACTGCAACCTTGTCATTTTCAGTTGCAGTCCCACACCTTGACATTAATTTGGTCCCTTATTTCAGGATCATGAACAGTCCGATTGTTAACAAGGAGAATGAGCTGTAAGGTTACCAGGACAGTCTTTGTTCCTAAGGACGTATGATTCCCCATAATGCGCAACTGCTTTCCAGCGAGGGGCAGTTGTGTGCGCGGGTCTGCTTCCTTGCAGCCTCTCCAGAGCACAGTGCAGGGGGGGACCATCATCTCCCTGCTCCTGCTGGCTACACTATTCCTGAGACAAGCCAGGATGCTGTTGGCCTTCTTGGCCACCTGGCCACGCTGCCGGCTCACGTTGAGGCAAGCATCAATCAGCACCCCCAGATCCTTGCCTCTGCACAGCTTTTCAGCCACTCTGCCCCAAGCCTGTAGCGCTGCACGCGGTTCTTGAGGCCAAAGCGCAGGAATCGGCACTTAGCCGTGTTAAACCTCATCCCATTGGCCTCTGCCAGAGGAGACCTGTGCTGGTCAGCGCAACGCCCAAACCTACTTTGCCACTGCTGGTGATGAAGCCCTTGCTCTTCAGGCTCTGCAGGCTGTCTTTGCGATTGTAGTAGGCCTGCAGATGCGGGTCGTGCAGGCAGTTGTACTCTGTGCGCAGTAGGCGACAATATGGATCTTCCAGATGAAACTGAGCGGAAGGCTGGTGCAGCTGCAAGAGAGGTGGTCCAGAGTGTGAATGGGGCAGGAGAAAGCAGCAGAGAGACAAAGGCACTTCCAAGCTCCTCATGCACACGGGCTAGCCTTTGCCAGCCTCTGCGCTAGAGCTTTCTGATTCCGGCCTTACTTCCCGGCTGGACCTTCCTTCGGAAGCCATCAAAAACACCCCCACCAGGCCTGGGCTGAGGGTCCGGCCTGGGCTGGGCAGAGAAGGCCAAACCCCACCAGCAAAGTAGGCATCTTGGGCCACCGGCTAGAAATGCAAGAGCTTTCCATGCCAGAAATGAACCTTCAGATGGAAAACTTCAAGCCCGCTGCTTCACACGCCAACAGCGGAAAATCCACAGAAAACGGCCTCCTCAGGGTTAGGCAGGCCTAAGGGGCGGCGGCTAGCCTGCCTCCCTCCTTCCTCTGCCTCCAGGAAGTCTCTGCCTCAGGAGCAGTGCTCCCTCCCCCAGGCTGGGGGAAGAGGAGGAGGACACTGCATGCGGATCCCAAGCAGAGAAGCCTGGGATTTTCTACAGTTCTACATCTGAGAGGGAAAGCAGGAGAAGGCTGCACCCTCCCCTAAGAGCCCCCCAGCCTGGTGCTGGCAAGCATGTCCCTGTGGAGAGCCCAGCTGTGGAACACCCTCTCCTGACTTCTGGCCAGCGCAGGCCACTGCTGTAGGCGACTCCTCCTTTGTCTCTGTGCTGCGGAGCCGCGAGCATCCGTCCCTGACTCCTCCACCCACTTGGACCAAAGTGCCGGAGCTCCAACCATAGCGCAGGTGGCCCCAAGGCCTTCTTGGAACGATGGCAAGGGAGCCCGTGACACAAGAGACCTTTGCCACCCCTTCCACCCCTTCCTCCTTCTCTTACCTTTTCCCCCAGCTTTGTCCTGCAGAAGACAGGCTTGGTGCCTGGCAGCAGAGGGATTTGGACCCCGACTGGGAGCTCCAGCAGCCCGCTACCTCCTTCTCCAAGTCCCCATCTGGGCCACAGCTAGAAAGACAGGGACATTCAGGCACTCAGGCACTCTGAGCCCTCTCCTTGGGCACAGTGCTCACCTCTCCGTACTTCTCAGCTATGCCCAGCAGTGCGTCTGGGTTTTGGAAACCAGCAGTGACATGCTGCTCCATGGCTCCTTCCAAGAGCTCTGCGGGAGCTGCAACCCTCTGCTAGCACCTCTCACTCCAGAGGCAGACAATCTCACCCAAAGGCATCCCAATGGAGGGAGGCCAAGGGAGGCTCAGCCCATAGACTGCTCCAGAAGTCAGGATGCTATCTGGTATCTTCCTTTGGGATGGCATCTTCCCTAACGTCCCCTCTCTCTTAAGCCAATTGATTAGTTTCTAGCCTTAAGGTGGAGCTCGAGTGACTGTAGTCAAGCAGATCTTACTTGTGATGGCTGAAAAGCTGTCTTGCCTTTGCTTAAAGGGATAGGAGCTGAGAAATTCAGAGAGCATGCTCAGTGAGGGTGGTTGCACCTGGAGGCGGGTAGCTTTTGGGATGGAGGCGTGTTTTGGTATCATCATGATATTAGAATGAGCAAAAGTGCACTAGGGTACAGCATTTTGTCCAAAACCGTGACAGGTTGTTGGCTCAGAGTGGCAAAGGTGCACTTTATCAGTTTCGCTGTGCACAAGAACAACCCAGTCCCCCTCTTGGCACAGAGCCTAGCCACAGTGTCTCCACGCCACTCTACACTCCCTATTGTTTCGTAGAGTTAGCGCACCACCTTCCCCTGGCGTGGTAACATCGAAGCTTAAAAGCCTGGGGAACACTCAGCTCATGCAGCTGCACCCTGCCCTGAAAACCTCTTCAATGCTCTACCTGTCTTTACAATGGGAATTGAAGCAGTTGAATTTGCCCAGTTTCTTCAGGCAATCACTCCACACACCTCCAACACAAGACTACTTCCTGGTTCCCCTCCGGTCTACGCGATGATGACAAACGTAACAGTGAGCGCTTCTGGTAGGCACTAGCACGCCTTCTCTCCCTTCACACTCCCAGGATTATATCTTTGCTTAGCTGTTAAGTCAAATTACCGTTCGACCCACTAACTGCAGGCAGACACAAAGTTTGCTGAGGTGATGCTGAATGTGGAATGGGAGAAGGCTCTTCCAAGTATTCTCTACTACTCTTTTGACAGGAAATCACGTATCCTCAACCTGTTTTCTCAAGACACTTCCCTTTGTCCTTAGCATTACTAAGACCTTATCTGCAGTCTGCTACAGTCTACAGGTGCTCTTCTAGTCTAGATGAACAGCAGACATTCAGGCAATACAAGACATTCAGGTCACAGCAACAAACACCACTTCTGCACTACATCTAGCAGTGTGCACTCAACAGCAGACTCAAGGCAACAGCCTTCGAGGAACAGACTGCCTCCAGCTTAAGCACTTTAGGCCTATGCTTCCGTGCTATTAAGAAACCCATCGCAAGCTACAAAAAACATACAGCACAGAACACCTAATGTCCAGCAAACATCAACTAAGCAACAGCTGAGTGGTCTTGACTGTCCTCATTAGACTGCTGCAACTCTCTTCAGCTCCAAACTGCAGCTCTCCATTCTTTGCTTACCTTTATTCTGGTTCAAGATGGCATGAGTCCTGACCTGACTCGAACAGGAGCCACCAAACGGTGGGGCGCCTCTCCTAGATCGAAGCAGAATTCAGGAACCAAAGCCATCCCGGACGAGCCCCCAATTGTTATAAACGACCGAGTCCCAAATAGGGTTGCAATCAAAGTTTACAAGTTATGAAACCAATAGAGGTAAGCAAACAGCGCTGGGTGCGCCGGGAGTCTCTGCTCCACCAAGACGCACACCTCACCCCCGCCAGAGTCCCCCTTTTATAGCTCGGTTGTTCCGGGTGTACGTGGCATATCCTGGTATGCCCTGCGGTTGCACGTACTGTTGCTAGCGGGTCGTCTCGGACCCCCTGGTGCTCGTGAGGATGAAGGCCGTAGTCTCCCTCTGCGTTGTGGGTTGCGATCTTGCTGAGCAAGCACTATACCTGTTCTTATCAGGATGGTCAGCTGGAAACTTTCCAGCTATACAGGGTTGTCACAGCCCCCACAAGCTTCCCCACCGGTTTCATTAACAAACTTATTATACAATATTGGTTACAATATTTCGTAGCAACTGTCCAGGCGCTTCTTGACCACCACCTGGGAAGGTGACTCCACCACCGCCCTGGGCAGGCCGTGCCAGTGCCTGACTATTCTCGGAGAGAAAAAGATTTTCCGGATCCCTAGTCTAAATCTCCCCAGGTGCAACTTGTGGCCATTCCCTCTAGTCCTATCCCTAGTCATCTGCAAGAAGAGGCTGACCCCCTCCTCATCACAACCTCACTTCAGGAAGCTGGAGAGTGCAATGAGGTCTCCCCTGAGCCTCCACTTCTCCAGACTAAACAATCCCAGCTTCCTCAGCCGCTCCTCATCAGACTTGCGCTCTCCCTATGCTGAGTCTGTTTTGCCCGTGATGCTAATTGGTGAGTGGTCTCCCTGTCCTTATCGCAACCCTCGAGCCCGTTTTATCCTATTTCCTCCCCCTTTCTGCTTGAGGAGGGCGAGTGAGAGAGTGCTCGTGCTGGAGTTCAGCTGCCCAGCTGGGTGACACCACCACACGGTGTAGGGAAAAGCCCCAAGCACAGCACGGCCTGCCTTGAAGAAATGGAGGCACAAGCAAGCACTTGGATGTGACCTCTTTATTTTCTGCTTCCGCCTCAGGCTACTGAGGCTTGAATGGCATCGGCCTGACACGCACGCGTAGGCTCCGTGCTCCGCTCTGGACATGGTGCTTCACAACAGATGGAGGAGCCGGCTGCCTGAGAAACTGTGGGTCCGTTGGAGGGATGGTGCCTGTGGTGCTCTCGGACCTCAGCTGGGTCTGGAATTGCCCTGTGGGGGCAGAAGAACCTGCCAGGGGAGCACCTTGCTCAGAGCCTCTTTGGAGGTGCTCCGAGGGACAGCTCTCCTTCCCGTTTCTTGGGACAGGCTGCTGGCTGACACGCCTTCCCAAGTTTTTCTTCATCTTCCGTGCAGTTGCAGACTGAGAGCTCTGCTCCGATAAGGAGCGTGTCATCCTGCTTGCCACGGTTTGGCTGCTTGAAGTGGCGTCTAAGGCCTTTGCTTTCATTTCCCTCTCCATCTTGTCCTTCACTTCTTCAGTCACATTAAGGACGATGGTTCTGGCATAGGCCTGCAGTTCTGCGTGCAGACGCTGAACTTCGGAGACCTCCTTTTGGATGCAATCAATCCTCACAATCCTGTGACTCAGGTGTGAGACCTCATCAGTGTCTGGCACTGGTGGGATCATGGGCAGCCTGTCTCTCGGCCTTGCTTCTGGGCTCTGCTCTTCTGGTCCTCTTTGTAGTCCCCATCCTTCCCTCATGCCCTCCCTTGAGAGAGGCACCTGGGATGGCTGTGCCTGCCTGTTAGAGGGACCAACAGTGGGAAGTGCCACGATTTCAGAATAGTTGCAGTTGAAGTCTTGCTCAAACTGGGAAGCCACGAAAAATTCCAAAGTGTTGCAGACACTTCCAACAGCTCCTTTGGTGACCTTGTCAAGGGAAGCCTGTGAGAATGCTCCCTCAAGGGCTTCCCTCGGTTTCATTTCTTCCGGCTTCCCCACTTGCCGCACCACAGCCCAAGCCACCTCTCTTCAATCTTCTGGCTTTCTCGAGCCGTCTGATTTCATGAGGCAGCTTTGAATACACCGTCTGCGGGGATGGATGACTATCTGACTCCTTCACAGGAAGGATGCTGCCAGGGAGCTTGGCATCTTCCCTGCCAAACTCAACGCTGGAGGGAGTCACTTTCAGCCTTCTGCGCTGGCCAGAGTGGAAACAGTTTCTTCTGCTTTTGCGGGAAGGTGGGCCAGCTGGTTTTTGAGACTGCAGTAGGCTGCCTTTCTTTCGTGACCAAGTACACATTATTGGAGGAGCTCTGGCGAGAACAGTCACTCCCTGCCATCAGTCTTACTTCAAGTTTCTTTAACTTGGCGAGCTGTTGCTGAAGCTTTTCCTGAAAGGGAACAGCAGGTTTTAGCTCACTCTTGCCTCAGAAATGCCTCACGTCCCTGCATGCTGAGGTTTCATGCCACCCAGGCCAGCGCCCTGCTTCTGCCATGCAACGAGGGCTGAAGAGAAGGGCTTCCCTCAGGGCTCTGTGTGCTTGCAGGTCGCTTTCCTGATCTAACATCGCCCCCCCAATAGCTTGCGCTAGCTGAGCTTGGGGCTGGCTCGTCCTTTCCCTACCACAACACCTGGCCCTCCAGCACAGCCCTCACATCTTCTGCATTCCCCGCCTCCCTCAGATCCAACAAGGAAAGCCCCAGCCTTCTGTACCGTGCCACTGACACGTGTCTGCTGAGCTTTGCCTACCTCTTCTTGCCTCCTGGTTTTCTCTGCTTCCAGCTTGAGCGTGGTCACATACTGCCTGGACTCATTGAACTCCTTCAGAGAGCAGACCACCTATGGAGAGACAAAGGCAGAAAGCTCCCGAGAACTGTCGAGGTAGCTCCGAGCTTTCCTCAAACACCCCCAGGGACCGTGACTCCACCACTCCCCTGGGCAACCCCTTCCAAGGCCCGACTACTCTTTCTCAGAAGAAACGGCTCCTACTTTTCAACCTAAACGTCCCCGGCGCAACTTGAGCCCATTCCCTCTAGTCCTATCCCTAGTCATCTGCAAGAAGAGGCTGAGCCCCAGCTCCCCACAATTTCCTTGATGGCAGTTGTAGACAGCAAGAAGGTCTCCCCTGAGCCTCCTCTTCTCCTCACTAAACAACCCCAGCTCCCTCAGCCGCTCCTCAGAGGACTTTTCTTCCAGGCCCTTCACCAGCTTCGTAGCCCTTCTCCGCACAAGTTCCTCGATGTCCTTCTTGTCCTGAGGGGCCCAAACCTGAACACAGCACTCGAGGTGCAGCCTCTCCAGAGCACAGTGCAGGGGGGGACCATCATCTCCCTGCTCCTGCTGGCTACACTATTCCTGAGACAAGCCAGGATGCTGTTGGCCTTCTTGGCCACCTGGCCACGCTGCCGGCTCACGTTGAGGCAAGCATCAATCAGCACCCCCAGATCCTTGCCTCTGCACAGCTTTTCAGCCACTCTGCCCCAAGCCTGTAGCGCTGCACGCGGTTCTTGAGGCCAAAGCGCAGGAATCGGCACTTCGCCGTGTTAAACCTCATCCCATTGGCCTCTGCCAGAGGAGACCTGTGCTGGTCAGCGCAACGCCCAAACCTACTTTGCCACTGCTGGTGATGAAGCCCTTGCTCTTCAGGCTCTGCAGGCTGTCTTTGCGATTGTAGTAGGCCTGCAGATGCGGGTCGTGCAGGCAGTTGTACTCTGTGCGCAGTAGGCGACAGTATGGATCTTCCAGATGAAACTGAGCGGAAGGCTGGTGCAGCTGCAAGAGAGGTGGTCCAGAGTGTGAATGGGGCAGGAGAAAGCAGCAGAGAGACAAAGGCACTTCCAAGCTCCTCATGCACACGGGCTAGCCTTTGCCAGCCTCTGCGCTAGAGCTTTCTGATTCCGGCCTTACTTCCCGGCTGGACCTTCCTTCGGAAGCCATCAAAAACACCCCCACCAGGCCTGGGCTGAGGGTCCGGCCTGGGCTGGGCAGAGAAGGCCAAACCCCACCAGCAAGCTACAAAAAACATACAGCACAGAACACCTAATGTCCAGCAAACATCAACTAAGCAACAGCTGAGTGGTCTTGACTGTCCTCATTAGACTGCTGCAACTCTCTTCAGCTCCAAACTGCAGCTCTCCACAGGCAGCAGCTATGCAGATCCACAACTCCCATTAATTAAGAAATACTACATCAGAAATCATTTCTCAAGTCAGAGCTTTACCTACATGCAGACAGAGACAGCAATCAATAAAACCCTTGATGTTCGCTGCCTTCAGAAACTCACAGCACTCCCGTTTCACCTTTCACTGTTCAGCAACAGGAATGACATTTAACAAGAGCTTCTCACGCGTGCAAACAATCTTGACAAGAGGAGCGAGATGGAGTTGTCCACGTGTGTTCGTTAGGGACGCCTTTTCACAAACACCAAGACTTCTCTGACTGGCCTGAGACAGTGAAATCTATCCCTTTGGAGGACCTCTGGCTCCTGGAATAACTACCCAGCTAATAGACAAGGCTTTGAGCATGGAAAGACAAAATTAGCCTAGGATCACCTTACTCCACAGTTGTCTGGTCCAAAACGCCCGTTACTGGGATCCCAGAGAATTGTTGCATAGTGGCCACTGCAGACTGCACAGCTTTTCCCCCCTGCAAGGCGGACATCTGGCTGTCACATGGAAGCAAGTAGCCATAAGTTTTTAACCAACCCTGAAAAAGAAAGAAACAGATCGTAAGTTTCTGCCATCTTCAGCTTGCAACTTCACACCTTACAACGTTTCTTCAAAAGACAGCCCATTCCATTTAACCACCTCTCTTTAGCAGTTAGGATTCGTAACGCTGACTGAACTCCAGGAAGACCCAGCTTCCTATCTGCTGTCCTACCTGGATGATACAGGCCTGCTGCTTAAAAACGGCCAGCAGCCCCACTGAATAGAACCGGGGCAGACATAGCTCTTTGGTACAACACAAATGCCAAAGAACCTCCATTCTTTGCACAGGCTGAGCTCCTCTCTTGGTCCTCCCGTGCACCCTATCCCCAGGCCATCACAAGCTTTCTCAGCCCCCACAGCAATACGCTCCAAAGAACCCACTGCCCACCTACTGCTGCTTCTGGACCAGCGCTCCAAGCAGACGGCTTAACAGGCCTGGACAATTCCCCGCAAACACAAGTTCAGCTTTATGTTTGCACCAGACACAGAAGGCATTTCTTACAAAAACAAGCTCAGCATTTACATAGACCCTTACTAGGTGGGCTCTTCCTTGAATACCAGGTATCTAGCAAGTTTTCAGATCACAAAAACAGACAGCTCTCCTCACCGAGCTTTATTTCCCCCCACCCTCCCCAAAACACACAGCTTTAGAGAAAACCACGTCAAACTTACAGGCCAAGGCCTGCATTTCCCAAAACAGCCAAGTAATTCAAGACTTTCCTTTGGGTCATTTTAATGCCACGAGAAAAAGGAACATTCAGTCGCTGTTAAGTGCAAAGACCAAAAAACACCAGGCCCTGAACGTAGGCTTGCTTTCGTGGTAACTTTTCATTCACCTGCCCCGGAGCCTTTTTGGTTTTTTTTGTTTTTTTTTTTTTTGTTTTTGTTTTTTTTTCCTGGACAATACCAATCAGGAATTAACATATGACAGCTGACAAGCTCCCCAAGCACTGTCAAGATACCTGGGATACTCATCATCAAGCAGAAATACATCCAACTGCTTTGGTGTTCTCCTACAGGCACAATGCGCTCCATATTCCAAAGACAGATTTCTACAATCTTTAGAAAACCCATTTGGCCGATTCAATGCTTACTACTTAGCCCATGACTACTACAACAGCTACAGATCTTGTTGAGTAACAGCACAGGGCCAGCCACGCCAAACCTCACCGAGTCAATGGACATGCAGCACCAACAGCCCCAGCTGCCAAACCGCTGGGAGAACAGACTACGTCCGTCTTGGCAACTAAAGCTCTAGAGCCGGCCTCTAACCCACACAGTGGACTGGCACGCACAGACCAGCAGCCTCACCAAAACAAGCTGCCCTTGGGCTGCAAGCGTGCAGCACGGCACCAAAGCAGCCCCGAGCACTGCTACGCATCCCTCTCCTTCCCAGCCAGGCTCCAACACGGCACACGGCACACGGGCGCGACGGAAAGGGCCACAACACGACTCCTGCGCGGACACCACCAAGGTCCTCCCGGGAGCCCGATGCTCCAGAGCACCAAGAAGAGGCACAGCTGCCTTCGCGGGCCGGCTCTCCCCAAAGACCCGGCTCGGCTGCAGGCACAGAAGCTGCCAGGGACAGACACCGCGCCCCTGAGCCCCCAAAGCGGCCACTTCGGAGAGCAGCCGGACAAGGGCCTACACAAGGAACATACCGGGGTGCTCCGGCCGGGCCAGCAGCGACGTGGCCGAAGCCGGGCGCAGCGGGGCCGGGCAGCCGCCGCCCCGCTCCCCAGCCCACCCCCGGGCCGCTCCGCTCCGCTCCCCTCCCAGCCGCGGCACGACCGGCCCCAGAGCCGCCCCGCTCCCCTCAGCACCCCGCCCCGGCCCGGCCAGGCCCCGGCCCGGCCAGGCCCCGGCCCCCGCGCCCTGACACCCACTCGGCCCGTGCTGGTGTCGGCGGCGGCGCGGAGCAGGGCGCAGAGCAGCAGGGAGCCCGCCGCAGCCAGGCCCCGGCACCGCCTCGGCGCCATGGCAGCGCGGCGGGCCTCCGGCCAGCGCTCCGGGCCGGCGGCTCGGGCTGCGGCTGCGCGGGGAGGCCGCAACTGAAAGGCGGCGGCCGGGGCTACGCCTCTTCCTCCGCGGGGCCGGGGCAGGCGGCGGGGCTGCCGCGGGGGCCCGCCCCGGGTCCCGGTGCCGGTGCCGGCAGGCAGGGGAGGGTGCAGAGGAGGCGGCGGCCGCCGGGTGTTGGTCTGCAGCACCGAAGCTGCTGCAGGAGGAGCCAGGTCTTCCTCTGCCGCCTCCTCGGCGAACGGGCTTGTTGCCCGCTGTTGGAGATGGTGTCAATGAAGTCTCGGCTCAGTCTGAATTTTGTAATATTTACACTGCTAAAAGGTATAAAAGGCAAGGAAACAGCGCTGGGCGTGCGGGGAGTCCACGCTCCAGCAACACGCACACACGAACATCAGACACTCTGAGTACACAGAACATTGCTCCTTCCTACGAAAGCCGAGTATGCCTAGACATACGTACAATCGGGAAGGGTAACGTGAGGAAAGTTTTAACAATTCGTGTCAATAAAGAACAGTCCTGTCTGCCTCTGGGTCCTGCACTGGCAATTGAATTCTTGAACCACAGATGCGGTGTGTCCCAGTCTCCCCCTCATTCTAGTCAATTTCTCAAGTCTTCAGGAAATACTCCTCAAAGTTATGAACCTGTTTGCCTTTGTTATTCCGGACCTCTATTTCCAACAGTTACAGCCTTTTTTTGTTGTCTTCTTCGAGATTAACTTAACACTGCTATAGGTGTGAGTGTCCCCGTGAATGGCTGGTGAGGAATGTTTTAATAAGAAAGCCATTTGTGTTTGTAGGAAGTCTTTGACGTCTGGGGGTTTCAGAACAACTGATAACAACTAGTGACTGTTATGGGATACTATGCAAGCCTCTGATACCTGGCCAGGTGGCCAAGAGATTAAGAAGAAGAAAAAAAAGAAGCTGAAGGACGGCTAGGAGACGAGACCTGCAGGGGATGCTGTATAAACTTGACACGGTGCCAAGGAGTACAAAGGGGAAGGACAAGAAAAAAACTTGGAGAGGAAGACTACGAGCCTTCAGCATGGAAGACCCCTAGAGACCCCCAGAGGGACCACCGGAGACTGATGCGCATGCTCCAGTAGGAGGGACTGGACCCCGGGAGCTAGTTATAATAACCTGTTTTTTTAGAAGTCGTAATGAATATGTGTCAGTCTAGGAGCATAAGAATCAGCTACTTGATGTAACTGGCGTGCGTCCTGGTGGAGCGGAGACTCCCGGTGCACCCAGCGCTGTTTGCTTACCTCTATTCTTTTACTGAATCCTATTTTTTTATTTAATCCTATTTTGAAGACTGAGCCATTTCTAAGAGTAACAAACCATCCTTTAAGTTCCATGACATTACAGTCTCCATTTTCCACTCCTTTTCAACAATAAGGCCTGCTTTAAGCTGTCAAGCAACTCGGCCTTCGGGCCTTATGTATCCCGTTCTTCCCGGATCGAAGCAAAGCATCGGCATCTCCTTGTGAAGGCCAAGAGGCCTGGGTCAGAAGGCACGTCCAGGTCAGCAGGGGGCGAAACAGCAAAGGCCTGAGATGGCTGTAGCAGCAGAGGGGCCGATGGCATAGCAGTCGGATCAGTAAAGGAGCCCGCAGCTCCCTCACTGTCTGGCAAGCCACACCTTTGTGATTGTGGCTCCACAGGGCTCTTTAAGGCCTCAGAGACTGCTCGCCAGGTGCCGAGCAATCCCACTGCAACCTTGTCATTTTCAGTTGCAGTCCCACACCTTGACATTAATTTGGTCCCATGTTTCAGGATCATGAACAGTCCGATTGTTAAGAAGGAGAATAAGTTGTAAGGTTTTGGCCATTTGCCGAGGCGATGGGCTCCAGTGCAGACGCGTTCTGCAGCGGAGTGGGGGATCGGGCGAGGCAGGGCTAAATTTTCCGGCATCGAGCCTACTTGAGGGAGCCATGGCATGGCACATGGCGTGGCGCGGCAGTTGACGCGGCAGTTGGCGCAGGCAGGGCGAGCAGGAAGGGCAGAGCGCTCCCCCCTGCCCATACGAACACCTCCTGTAACGACAGCCATTAGCTAGGCGATAATGGTCTCCACCAGGCACGGTGCCCTCTCCAGAAAGTCGGTACACACCCAGACCGACTGCCCGTTCAAAAAGGCAGCAGTTCAGGTCACCGGCTGCAGGGAGTGTCTGAGCCTGTTCCTGCCATCGGCGGGAGGCAGAGAAACTGCGTGCCTGAGGTGTGAGCAGGTGGATGACCTGGTCCGCATGGTGGCGGAGCTCAAGGAGGAGCTGGAGAGGTTGAGGGATATCAGGGAGTGTGAGCGGGAGATAGACTGGTGGAGCGACTCTCTGCAGGGCCTCAAGGAAAGGTACCGGTGTGAGACACCCCAAATGAGGGTGGACCCCCTGCCCTGTCGCCGTCGGGCAGAGGGAGGGGATCTGGGAGTTGAGGAGGAATGGAAACTGGTCCCTGCTTGACATCGCAGGCGATGGCCTCCCCTTCCGGCCCCACCTTCCCAGGTGCCCTTACGCAAGAGGTTTGAGGCCCTGGAGCTTGAGAGACCGGTGGGTGAGGAAGAGGTAGCAAGAGTACCCAGGAGGATGCCTAGGGCGAGGAGGTCGACTCCACGCCTCAGGACTGCCTCCACCAAGAAAGACAGAAGAGTTATTGTTGTGGGAGACTCTCTTCTCAGGGGAACAGAGGGTCCTATTTGTCGGCCTGACCCTACCCGTAGGGAAGTCTGCTGCCTCCCTGGGGCCAAGGTCAGGGATGTTGCCAGGATGCTTCCCAACCTGGTTCGCCCCTCTGACTATTACCCTCTTTTGATAGTCCAGGCAGGTAGTGATGACATTGAAGAGAGAAGCCTGAAGGCTATCAAACGAGACTGGGGGATGATCACCTCCCTGCTCCTGCTGGCTACGCTATTGCTAATACAGGCCGGGATGCCATTGGCCTTCTTGGCCACCTGAGCACACTGCCGGCTCATGTTCAGCCAAGCATCGATCAACACTCCCAGGTCCCTTTCCTCTTCACAGTCTTCTAGCCACTCTGCCCCAAGCCTATGGCACTGCAGGGGGTCATTGTGGCCGAAGTGCAAGACCTGGCACTTGGCCTTGTTAAGCCTCATCCCATAGCCCCCACTCCCATGTTCCCCTGAGCCACTTGGGGGCAGGGTGGATGTAGAAGTGGGTGGAAGGGAGAAGGTGATTTTAGTTTGCTTTTAGTATCTCACTGCTCTAGCCCCTTTTAATAGGTAATGAATTATATTAATCTCCCTATGCTGAGTCTGTTTTGCCCGTGATGCTAATTGGTGAGTGGTCTCCCTGTCCTTATCGCAACCCTCGAGCCCGTTTTATCCTATTTCCTCCCCCTTTCTGCTTGAGGAGGGCGAGTGAGAGAGTGCTCGTGCTGGAGTTCAGCTGCCCAGCTGGGTGACACCACCACACGGTGTAGGGAAAAGCCCCAAGCACAGCACGGCCTGCCTTGAAGAAATGGAGGCACAAGCAAGCACTTGGATGTGAGCTCTTTATTTTCTGCTTCTGCCTCAGGCTACTGAGGCTTGAATGGGATCGGTCTGACACGCACGCGTAGGCTCCGTGCTCCGCTCTGGACAGGGGGCTTCGCAACAGACGGAGGAGCCGGCTGCCTGAGAAACTGTGGGCCCGTTGGAGGGATGGTGCCTGTGGTGCTGTCGGACCTCAGCTGGGTCTGGAATTCCCCTGTGGGGGCAGAAGAACCTGCCACGGGAGCACCTTGCTCAGAGCCTCTTTGGAGGTGCTCCGAGGGACAGCTCTCCTTCGCATTGCTTGGCACGGGCTGTTTGCTGACACGCCTTCCCAAGCTCTTCTCCAGCTTCTCTGCAGTCGCAGACTGAGAGCTCTGCTCCGATAAGGAGCGTGTCATCCTGCTTGCCACGGTTTTGCTGCTTGAAGTGGCGTCTAAGGCCTTTGCTTTCGTTTCCCTCTCCATCTTGTCCTTCACTTCTTCAATCACATTAAGGACGATGGTTCTGGCATAGGCCTGCAGTTCTGCGTGCAGACGCTGAACTTCGGAGACAGCCTTTTGGATGCTCTCCCTCACAATCCTGCGACTCAGGCGTGAGACCTCATCGGTGTCTGGCACTGGTGGGATCATGGGCAGCCTGTCTCTCGGCCTTGCTTCTGGGCTCTGCTCTTCTGGTCCTCTTTGTAGTCCCCGTCCTTCCCTCATGCCCTCCCTTGAGAGAGGCACCTGGGATGGCTGTGCCTGCCTGTTAGAGGGACCAACAGTGGGAAGCGCCACGATTTCAGAATAGTTGCAGTTGAAGTCTTGCTCAATCCGGGAAGCCACGAAGGATTCCAAAGTGTCGCAGACACTTCCAACAGCTTCTTTGGTGACCTTGTCAAGGGAAGCCTGTGAGAATGCTCCCCCAAGGGCTTCCCTCGGTTTCTTTTCTTCTGGCTTCCCCACTTGGGACGCTCTCCTGGCCAAGAGCTGCTCCTTCTGCCTGGCTTCTGGCCTTGGCTCAGATGCACTGGGCGTGCCAGATTCCCAGGACTTCTTAATGACATTCATCACACTCGCCACAACCTTCTTAGCCAGAAGTGCAATTTGCTGCTCTTTGTCAAGAGGAGATGTCCCTGAAGGCATCTCGCTTTCAGCACTTGCACATGGTCTTTCTTGGATCCCATGGGGAGACCTCTTGAAGATGCAGACAGACCGGTCCAGTGCCTGCACCCTCTCAAACACTTGCTGCACCACAGCCCGAGCCACCTCTTCAATCCTCTGGTTTTCTCGAGCAGCCTGTTCTTCCGAGGCAGCTTTGAATACACCGTCTGCGGGGACGGGTGTCTTTCTCTCAGACTCCCTCACAGGAAGGATGCTGCCAGGGAGCTTGGCATCTTCCCTGCCCAACTCAACGCTGGAGGGAGTCACTTTCAGCCTTCTGTACTGGCCAGATTGGAGCAAGTTTCTTCTGCTTTTGCGGGAAGGTGGGCCAGCTGGTTTTTGAGGCTGCAGTAGGCTGCTTTTCTCTTTCGTGACCAAGTACACGTTATTAGAGGAGCTCTGGCGAGAACAGTCACTCCCCGCCATCAGTCTTGCGTCAAGTTTCTTTAACTTGGCGAGCTGTTGCTGAAGCTTTTCCTGAAAGGGAACAGCAGGTTTTAGCTCACTCTTGCCTCAGAAATGCCTCACGTCCCTGCGTGCTGAGGTTTCATGCCGCCCATGCCAGCGCCCTGCTTCTGCCATGCAACGAGGGCTGAAGAGAAGGGCTTCCCTCAGGGCTCTGTGTGCTTGCAAGTGGCTTTCCTGATCTAACATCGCCCCCCCAATAGCTTGCGCTAGCTGAGCTTGGGGCTGGCTCGTCCTTTCCCTACCACAACACCTGGCCCTCCAGCACAGCCCTCACATCTTCTGCATTCCCCGCCTCCCTCAGATCCAACAAGGAAAGCCCCAGCCTTCTGTACCGTGCCACTGACACGTGTCTGCTGAGCTTTGCCTACCTCTTCTTGCCTCCTGATTTTCTCTGCTTCCAGCTTGAGCGTGGTCAGATACTGCCTGTACTCATTGAACTCCTTCAGAGAGCAGACAACCTATGGAGAGACAAAGGCAGAAAGCTCCCGAGAACTGTCGAGGTAGCTGCGCAGTGGCAGGGGAGCAGCTCCTCTCCATCCTCTCCCCTCCCCAGCGCTGGGGACGCCGCCTCCCTCCAAGCCAGGGCCGAGTGGACTCCTCGCTCTGCACCAGGCCCCACAGCGGCTGCCTCCTCAATGCACAGGCAGCGCGAGGCAGCCTGAGAAGAGCAGGAGTGGGCACTGCCAGCAGGGCGCTGGGGTGACGTCTGCTCCCATGGAAGGCAGCGCAGCAGCCCTGTGCCCCCCACCAGATACAAGCGGCTGCAGCAAGCGCGCTGGCAAGCAGAGAATCAGCAGGCTTGCAAAAGACCTTCAAGATCATCTGCTCCAACCATCACCCTACTACCAATGTCACCCCCTACGCCATGGCGCTAAGCACCAGCTCCGAGCTTTCCTTAAACACCCCCAGGGACTGTGACTCCACCACTCCCCTGGGCAACCCCTTCCAAGGCCCGACTACTCTTTCTCAGAAGAAACGGCTCCTACTTTTCAACCTAAACGTCCCCGGCGTAACTTGAGCCCATTCCCTCTAGTCCTATCCCTAGTCATCTGCAAGAAGAGGCTGAGCCCCAGCTCCCCACAATTTCCTTGATGGCAGTTGTAGACAGCAAGAAGGTCTCCCCTGAGCCTCCTCTTCTCCTCACTAAACAACCCCAGTTCCCTCAGCCGCTCCTCAGAGGACTTTTCTTCCAGGCCCTTCACCAGCTTCGTAGCCCTTCTCCGCACAAGTTCCTCGATGCCCTTCTTGTCCTGAGGGGCCCAAACCTGAACACAGCACTCGAGGTGCAGCCTCTCCAGAGCACAGTGCAGGGGGGGACCATCATCTCCCTGCTCCTGCTGGCTACACTATTCCTGAGACAAGCCAGGATGCTGTTGGCCTTCTTGGCCACCTGGCCACGCTGCCGGCTCACGTTGAGGCAAGCATCAGTCAGCACCCCCAGATCCTTGCCTCTGCACAGCTTTTCAGCCACTCTGCCCCAAGCCTGTAGCGCTGCACGCGGTTCTTGAGGCCAAAGCGCAAGAATCGGCACTTCGCCGTGTTAAACCTCATCCCATTGGCCTCTGCCAGAGGAGACCTGTGCTGGTCAGCGCAACGCCCAAACCTACTTTGCCGCTGCTGGTGATGAAGCCCTTGCTCTTCAGGCGCTGCAGGTTGTCCTTGCGATTGTAGTAGTCCTGCAGATGCGGGTCGTGCAGGCAGTTGTACTCTGTGCGCAGTAGGCGACAGTATGGATCTTCCAGATGAAACTGAGCGGAAGGCTGGTGCAGCTGCAAGAGAGGTGGTCCAGAGTGTGAATGGGGCAGGAGAAAGCAGCAGAGAGACAAAGGCACTTCCAAGCTCCTCATGCACACGGGCTAGCCTTTGCCAGCCTCTGCGCTAGAGCTTTCTGATTCCGGCCTTACTTCCCGGCTGGACCTTCCTTCGGAAGCCATCAAAAACACCCCCACCAGGCCTGGGCTGAGGGTCCGGCCTGGGCTGGGCAGAGAAGGCCAAACCCCACCAGCAAAGTAGGCATCTTGGGCCACCGGCTAGAAATGTCTCTGTGCTGCGGAGCCGCGAGCATCCGTCCCTGACTCCTCCACCCACTTGGACCAAAGTGCCGGAGCTCCAACCATAGCGCAGGTGGCCCCAAGGCCTTCTTGGAACGATGGCGAGGGAGCCCGTGACACAAGAGACCTTTGCCACCCCTTCCACCCCTTCCTCCTTCTCTTACCTTTTCCCCCAGCTTTGTCCTGCAGAAGACAGGCTTGGTGCCTGGCAGCAGAGGGATTTTGACTCCGAGTGGGAGGTCCAGCAGCCCGCTACCTCCTTCTCCAAGTCCCCATCTGTGCCAGAGCTAGAAAGACAGGGACACTCAAGACACTCAGGCCCTCCAATCCCTTCTGCAGCCCACCCCTGCACCCCCCTGCATCTCTCTTCCCACTTGCTAGCAGTATGCTGCCCAGGATGGGCAGAGAGAGGCACATCTCCCTGCAAGCCTCCTGCGGTCTGACCACGTTTCGATCCCCCCCAGCTTCCTGGGAGCATCCTCTGGCCCCAGAGCACTCCCGCACGCCCCGGGCTCCTGCTCTGAGCCCTCTCCTCGGGCACAGTGCTCACCTTCCTGTTCTTCCCAACTATGCCTAGCAGTGTATCTGGGTTTTGGAAACTAGCAGTGACATGCTGCTCCATGGCTCCTTCCAAGAGCTCTACGGGAGCTGCGACCCTCTGCTAGCACCTCTCACTCCAGAGGCAGACAGATGCGTCTGTCCCAGGCGGTTTCCCAGCGAGCGGCTTTATATAGCGCTCGAGCATTGTTACATCATCACGTTGCCATGGCACCAATTATGACGTCATATGCCCTGGCTGCCTGCGGGCGCTGCTGGTCACGCTGGTGGGCAAGCCACTGCAGCCGAGCCTGGATTATTAATTAGGGTAAGGGTTAGGGCTGTTAGTGTTTGGAGAGGGAGAAAGCACGGAGTCCTGTTGTGTCTGGGATTGTTGAAAGGGTTGATAAGGGAGTTCAGGTCCAACGAAAGACTTCCTTTGTGAGCTCTTTTGATGGGAGAAATTGGCGACGTACAGTTTTGTTATGGTCCCAGTTACGGTTAGGGTTAGTGTTGTTACTGTGTGGAGAGAGAGAAAGTGCAGAGTGAGTTTTGGGTGACATCAAATCCCACATTACCATACCTTAGCATTTTGATGAGTGTGATTTTTAATATGATAATGACCTTTAATGAGCAAAAGGCTACTGTAGGTCAGCCTGGAGCTGTTTTTCTCCTTCTTGTTTTTACCTTTTATCCCTTATCTTCCTTGCTTCTGCTAGCTCAAGGCTACCTGTCTCTTACTTTCAGTTAAAAGACTACACAAGCTATAGAAAGACTACAAAAGCTACAGGCCTCCCAATTTTCTTCAAAGTTTTCTTATTTCTTCCCAGCTTTGGGACTACAATTTCCCCCCTTTGAGACTATGAACCTCACTTTTAGGCTTCATAGGTCTCACTGCATAGTTCTTGTCCACTTCGATTAATTTGAAGAAATACTCAGTTACCTATATCTTGTTTCACTATCATTACCTGGTGAGGTGTGCGCTTGCTGAATAAAGTACTATATGAATTCAAACAAGTAGGCGTGCATCACAGAACACAACTACATATCACTGCTATTGCTACAGTTATTATAATAATTAAAAACAGTTGCCTTAACCATCCAAAACCTGGCAGCCAGGAAAAATCTGGTCCACTCCCAAGGGCTGCATCCTGAAATATTTGGTGAAACAGGTGAGATGCTTGCCAGATTTGGTTAATGTCTGTTTTAATTTGCTTCTTCTCATTTACATAGACACAGCAGCTGTAGTTTATCACAGCACAAACACCTCCCTGGGCTGCCAGTAGCCCATCTAAGGCAAGACGGTTTTCTAAGGCTATTTGGGATACGTGTTCTATTTCTGTTTGTGTTCAACCAAGAGCATCAGTAGTGGCATTGCTTATGATTTCTAAAGTTGCAGAAATATTTACTATTTTCCGCACCAGAAATGCTTGCTTCTTGGCCGTATGTTCAGTGATGGAGCCTTCAGCAGCTCTGAGAGACAGTTTTGGCGGCAGGTCATGTCTTCACCTATTGCCCTGATTTTCTCAGGAAAATACCTGTGGAATCAGGCTGCTGCCTGCAGCTGCTGGGCTTCCCACTGCCCTTGGCCCTGCCTTCTGCCATACGTCTCCTTTGGGCTCTCCCCATCCCTCCTGCGAGGCGACAGGCAATGCAGGAGGCTTTGCAGCAGCGCGCAAGGGTTTCTCGCTACCGCTCTTAGCTTTCTCCTCTGTCCTGCTGCCTCTTCCCTCCTACCTGTTTCTTCTGCTCCGGGGTGCCTTTTTCACGTCCACAGTCCCCAAGAAGCATGGAGAGCCTCCTGCTCAGAGTGCCTTCCCTGGCCTCACTTCTGCAGGGTCCCCTTCCACAGGCCTCCTCCTGTGTCTTTGCTGTCCCCTCCTGTGTCTGCCTCCCTCTGAGTGCCCTCCTGGCCCAGCTCACGCATCCTCACATTTCTGCTCCTGCCTGCTGCCCAAGCCGCTGCCACCCGTTGTCACACAGGAGAAAGCAGCGGTGCCAGGGGCTCCTCTGATCGCTCTCGGCACCGGTGCCACAGGCAGCCCTTGCTGAGCCAGCTGGAACTGTCTGGGACTGGCCCCTGTGCCTCCAGACCGACCCCCCTCCGACGGCCATGCAGACAGGCCTGCTATAAACGAAGTCTCAACTCAATCTGAATTTAGTAATATTTATAAAAGAAATATTTGTAAAAAGTATAAAAGGCAAGTAAACAGCGCTGGGAGTGCGGGAAGTCTACGCTCCACCAACACGCACACACGAACATCAAACATTCTAAATATACAGAACATTGCTTTACATACTAAAACCGAGTATGCCTACACATACGTACAATCAGGAAAGCTAACAAGCAATCCTTTAAGTGCCATGACATAACAGTCTCCATTTTCCATTCCTTTTCTTGATTACAAACAAGTCTCCATTTTCTACTCTGTGGGAATAGAAATGTTGTTTTTGCAGAGTTACATTGTTTAGAAGGAGGGAATGTGGTACTGAGATATGCTTACAGTGATAAGTTTAGCAGGCGACCTTGTAAAATGCAGACAATCAGACTCCTTAGGACAATTAGGTGAAAATCACGGTGTCAAGTCAAGTCAGATAAGTGAAGAAACATTACCACTTCAAGCAGTAAAAATGTCAAAAGAAATTTGAAATTTAACAGGCTGGCGACTGAAGGCCATGCATTGTTTGTGAAGCATCAGATAGATTGTGAATCTGGATTACCCACTCAGTGGGGAAACAGGGGAGGGTCTTGCCATCAAAAGGTATATAAACTGTGTTTTGGAACTAGTAGATGTGCTCTCTCCTGCTTGTGGGGCGCCCGCCATTGCAATCGCGAATAAATTACTGCTTCACTGAGATCCTCGCCTGAGCCTAAGTTATTGGCTACGGAGTGTTTCTCACAATTTGGAGGCTCGTCCAGGATCCAGTCACCTACTGGGGAGCCCCACCGCCGCAGCAGCAGGAAGGCATGCCCCGCTGATTTCAGTGGTCCTGTGCATCGACGGTGGCGGTTCTGCGGAAAGCTGACAGAGGGCCCGAGACTGGTTAAAGAGGCAGGATCCGTGAAGTAGTGGGGAAAGGAAGAAGGTAGGCACTCCGGGTTTTTAAGAATCGATCCGGTAACTCTGTGCACAGACCAAGGTAAGAAATATTAAGTATTGCCTTGGGGGTCGGGTGATCTGGTGTATGGTAAGCCCTTGCACGGGGAAGTGCTGGCACTACGCCAGGGGAATCTGGTGTACGGTAATCCTTGCACGGGGAAGTGCTTGGAAATACACCAGGGAATCCGGTAAACTCAGGTGTGCGGTAACGCTGGCATGAGGAAGTGCTTGGCAGTACACCCCCATCTTTCAGTACGTTGGTGTGTGGTACACTGCAGAAGGGAAAATTCTGTAGCACATACTGGCGAGGGTTAGGAAAAATGGGAAAATATGAGTTCCAGGGGACAGGGAGATATCCCTGGGGGAGTGCCTACTAATAGTTCTTCCTGAAGAATGATAAGAAATTGGAAACATAATCCCAAAATTAGAGGGATTGTAAAAGAAAAATAATTAAAAAAAAAAAAAAAAGGTTAAATACTGTGTATCAGTCTGGACAAAAGAACCAATTAAGGAAACAGCAGTATTTTGGCCAAAATACGGGTCTGATGAAAATTCAGGCTTTAAATTTATGTGTAAACAATAAGATTCCTTTTTCAGAGAAGGAGCCAAGTTATGCTCCCTATAATCTTAATATTGAACTGGTGGCAGCAGCAGTCACTCCAGGAAGGGAGATAGGGACTGTAATTAACACTGTCCCTAAAGAAGTATCATACTCTAGGCTCTGGCAAGAATTAGAACAAGGTAGAAGATATGTTGAGAATTTTGCCTTCCCTGATACTAACAGTACTAACACTAACTGTGTATCCTCTTAGGTGAACTACCCCCTCCTCCTTACCAGCAGAGAGGTTAGGACTTTTAAGAAGGAGAGGAATTCTTTATTCGAGGACCCCAACAGCCTAGTTGAACAATTAGACCAGTTCCTACGACCTTATTTATACTCTTGGGGGAGGGAATTATGTCTATAAGTATGTTGTTTACAGGGAAAGAAATGTGAATGATCAGGAGGAGAGCTGCTATACAAGAATGGGAAAGAGCTCATCCTCCAGGACCAGGGGTAATACTGGCAGGGCAGAAATACCCACTTGCCAATCCTGGCTGGAATAATAATAGTGTGCAACACAGAAATCATATGAGAGACTTGGGGTCAGAATGAGAAAGTACTTGGGGATGAGACCTGATGACCCAGTATCCCAAGGGCTCTTGAAAGTTCATTGTGTGATTAAAGCCTTGCAAAATACGCAGAAAATGCTTCAGAAGGTGGGGGAATGTAGTGAACAGTCACTGGGGGACCCTCCTGCAGGAGGCCCTGGAGGTGTGTGTCTGGAGGGGAGATAAGAAGGAAAAAAAAAAAAAAGATCAAAACTAATGGTATTGACAGTGCAGCGGGTAGTGAGGCAGAGGGTTGGAGAAAAATGAAGAAAATTTTCAGGGGGAGTCAGGGCCAGGATGGAAAGGAGAGGAAGAGAGATGAAGGAATGGCAGGCAAAGAAGGCTGCCTGTGTTGTGGCCCGAGTCCTAGCAGAGACAGGCTTTGATAAGATGTTTTAGGTGTGGCCAGGCTGGCCACTTCGAATAGGAATATCTGGAGTGGAAGAAGGAGGAAAGAAGGAAAATGGGATGAAATATGCTATATTGATATGTTGTTTCAGTATCTTGGAGGGAAAAGGTATGGAATTAAGTTGGACCCTGACTGAGCCTTTGGTGCTGGTATTAGAAAAGTACAGGCTGGAAAAAGATGAAGGAAGTGTTAAAAGGGTTGCTGAAGGTGTTAAAGGTGTGGCATGTAATATTTAACAGAGCTGTTTGAAGTTGAATGAGCAGGGAAAGAGGATGTAGGCATTATCTAAGTAACAGTCTAGAAGTTTTGGTATATTTGCATATTTGCTGTGGTGTTTGTTCAGTTTCCCACGCATCAGGGAGGGGGGAACAGCCTGCTCCACCAGGGGCCTCTCCAGCGGCCGCAGGGGGGCTTCGGCTCCAGCGCCTGGAGCGCCTCCTCCCCCTCCTTCTGCACTGACTTTGGTGTCTGCGGGGGGGTTTCTTGCTCTCCCAACTGCTGTTGAGCAGCAGGTTTTTGTTTGTTTGTTTGTTTGTTTTCGTGGATGTGCTCTCACAGAGGCACGGACTGTGTTGCTCATGGCTTGGCTCTGGGCAGCAGTGGGCCCCTTTGGGGCCAGATGAAATTGTCCCTTATCTGCCACGGGGAGGCTTCTGGGTTTTTCTCACAAGGGCTGCCACTGCAGTTTCCCACCCCCTCACTCACAGCCCCCGAACCTTGCCATCAAACCCAATACACTGGGGTAGCTAGGTCATTACTGACTTGTAAAGTATCAGGGATTAAATTAACTAATGAAACCCTAAAAAGTGATGGGGGTAGAAGGGACTGGGATAACAGTGCCAGTTTTGGGGGATACCAAGCTAAGACTAGGGAATAAAATGATCGCTGGGCAATTATTGTATGTATCCAAGGCAGAGACTAACTTGTTGGGAAGGGATTTGATGATTAAATTGGGCATTCAACTAGTAAATTATTAGACTGGAATAACAGTATAATTAATGGAGTGTTCTCAGGCCCTGAGAGCAAACGTATATTCACCTCTGACTGGAAAGACCCTGAAATGGGGGCGGAAGCAACAATATAGGTGGACAATTTTACTTTAGGGGTTTACAGGGCCACCTATCTATATGGGTAAGTTTTAAAAAAGATTTTGGAGCAATTACAACCTCCCAAGGAGGTATTAATGTTACAAATATGTGGATCATTTTCTATTGTCAGGACAGGAGAAAAGAGTTGTGAAGAAAGCTACTAACAAGCTATTCAACTTTCTGGGAAAGCAGGGCTTGAGAGTATTAAAAAAAAAAAAAAAAAAAAAAAAAAGCTGTTTTACATCAAAAGAGTCATTGGGAGGTGCAAGCAATGTGTGATATTGTGCTAAGAAAGTATGTCTGTGTAGGAATATACACTTTAGGGAAGCACATATGTAGAGGATGTACCATATGTCAAAAGGTAAATAAAAAGGTGTTCTGTAACCCATCTAGAGGGGGACCAGGGGTTTGACCTTTCCAAAGTATACAGGTAAACTTTACTGAGTTACTTGTTTGTCCTAATTGACCACGTGACTGAATGGGTGTAAGCTTTACTGCAAGGGTTAAAGCAGGCCTTAGAGATTGAGTGGGATTTTCACAGCCCCTGGCACCCCTCCTCTTCTGGGAAGGTGGAGCGAATGAATCAGACATTAAAGAAGCAATTAACTAAACTAGTGTTAGAAACCCAACTTCCTTGGGTAAAATGCTTACTCCTACAGGTTTAAACAGCACCAAGAAAGGATATAGGAATTTCACCATATGAGATGCTGTTCAGATTGCCCTATCTGGGCAAAAGGGATGAGATACCACAATTCAAAATAAGAGAGTTTTCTTAAGAACTGTATTCTGGGGTTGTCCTCTTCTTTGTCATCTCTCAGGACCTGTGGGTTGTTGGCTCAAACCCCACCTTTGGAATTCCCCATTCACCACCATCACCCAGGAAACCGGGTCCTGATTCGGACCTGGAAAGAGTCAACTCCGGCCTGAATGGGAAGGACAATTACTGACCACTGAAACAGCCGTAAGAACTGCGGAAAAAGGTTGGACTCACTATACTCGAGTGAAGGCATCCGTCAACGCTAAGTACCTGGGAAGCTGTTCCTACAAAAGACTTGTTGGAAGTTGAAATTGAAGAGAAAAATCTCATAGTGGACTCTGAGCAGGATAAGAGCTTACAATTGTAAACTAACCTTTTATTTTCACAGGTAACTAACGAGTGTGACTTGTGATTGAGAGAAAGGACAGACCTATAGCGAATTGCAGTGCTCCCAAGGAGGGGTTGTTATAGTAGTAGTGTACATCTTATTTTTTTGTATTGATAATTATTTGGAAACCTAAGGTTTAAGAATAATGACAGGGAAAAATCGATTACTAATTTTGTTTTTAGTGATTCTAGGCCTCAGAGAAGGCCTCGGTCAATTGGTAACTTGGAAAAGGCATGACCAGATAATAGCAAAAATGGGATACCCCATCAAAATATGGGTGACTGTGACAGAGGGTTATGTACCACAAGCCGTCACATTTGATGCTTGTGAGGTGTTAGCTTGTGGAGATTTAAATGCCCAATGACAATTGAGCAGAAAGAACAAATAACTAGGAGAGACCCAACAGCCAGATTGAGAATAGCTGTATGGAAACAATCCTCTATTGCCATCAGAGAAAGGGAGAAACTCAAGGAGAAAACAAGAGAGAAAACAAGAGGCCCTCTGAAATGTGGCAGTTCAAACATTTGAGATTCAAACAGGGTATGGGGATGTGAATGCCTGGATAGAATGGGTCAAATATACTGTCCAGAGTCTCAACCGTAGCTACTGCTATGCTTGTGCCTCGGGATGACCGATTGCCCAGATAGTGCCCTTCCCATGGGGGTGGACCAAAGACTCCCAAGGGATGCGATGTATGATTGCATTGTACCAAGAAAAGACTGCCTGGGGAAACGAGGCCTGTAAGTCTCTCTTTGCTGTTTCTTGCATGATAACAATATCACGGTTCCCCCTGCATTCTCTACAGCTATAGGTAACCATACAGCTTGCCTCTCACGGCAGGGTGTGAGTGCTACCTGGCATCTGGGAGAATTTGCCTTGTGCTACCAAGGACTTGATGGGAAACTGCTCAAGACTAGAGATCCCCAGGGCAGATCTCTGGTGGTACGGTAGAGGGAAGATCTTACGGTCCACCCTACCACCTAGTGGGGAAGGCACTTGTGCACTTGTTCAATTAGCTATACCCTTCACCCTGGCATTTGAAAGAGAAACATCACAAATACCCAGAAGAAGTAAAAGAGGCTTAGGAATATCATTTGATGATAGAGTATACAGAGATTCTATTGGGGTACCTAGAGGAGTTCCGGATGAACATAAAGCCAGAAATTAAATTGCTGCAGGGTTTGAGTTACTGTTCTGGTGGGTAACAATCAATAAAAATGTGTATTGGATTAATTATTTCTATTATAATCAGCAGAGATTCATCAATTATACCAAGGATGCGATGAGAGGAATCGCTGAACAACTAGATGCCATCAGCAAAATGGCTTGGGAAAACAGGATAGCATTAGATATGATGCTCGTGGAGAAGCGTGGTGTATGCGTGATGCTGGGCAACCGTTGTTGTACTTTTATCCCTAACAATACTGCCCCGGATGGCACAGTAACAAGAGCATTGCAAGGGCTTACCACCCTTGCCAATGAATTGGCAGAAAATTCGGGAGCAGACGCTTCCATCACAGGATGGCTGAAATCTTGGTTTGGTAAATGGAAAGGGATGGTAATGTCCATATTTACATCCTTGATTGTAGTAGCAGGAGTTTTGACAGCTATTGGCTGTTGCATTATCCCCTGTGTAAGGGGACTTGTCCAGCGGTTAATTGAAACCGCATTATTGAAACAAATGACCATAGATCCACCACCCTACTCAGATACAATGATATTAGAGGAAATGGAGAGCAAAGAAAGTGAAGAAGAGAAAAATATTTACCAAATTACACTTAAAATAAATAAATAAATAAATAAATAAATAAATAAAATAAAAAGAGTTTTTGCAAAAATCAACAGTTTATAAAAAAAAGGGGGGGGGGGAATTGTGGGAATAGAAAAGTTGTTTTTGCAGAGTTACATTGTTTAGAAGGAGGGAATGTGGTACTGAGATATGCTTACAGTGATAAGTTTAGCAGGCGACCTTGTAAAATGCAGACAATCAGACTCCTTAGGACAATTAGGTGAAAATCACGGTGTCAAGTCAAGTCAGATAAGTAAAGAAACATTACCACTTCAAGCAGTAAAAATGTCAAAAGAAATTTAAAATTTAACAGGCTGGCGACTGAAGGCCATGCATTGTTTGTGAAGCATCAGATAGATTGTGAATTTGGATTACCCACTCAGTGGGGAAACAGGGGAGGGTCTTGCCATCAAAAGGTATATAAACTGTGTTTTGGAACTAGTAGATGCGCTCTCTCCTGCTTGTGGGGCGCCCGCCATTGCAATCGCGAATAAATTACTGCTTCACTGAGATCCTCGCCTGAGCCTAAGTTATTGGCTACGGAGTGTTTCTCACAACTCCTTTTCAACAATAAGGCCTGCTTTAAGTTGTCAAGCAACTCGGCCTTCGGGCCTTATGTATCCCGTTCTTCCCGGATCGAAGAAAAGCATCGGCATCTCCTTGTGAAGGCCAAGAGGCCTGGGTCAGAAGGCATGTCCAGGTCAGCAGGGGGCGAAACAGCAAAGGCCTGAGATGGCTGTAGCAGCAGAGGGGCCGATGGCATAGCAGTCGGATCAGTAAAGGAGCCCGCAGCTCCCTCACTGTCTGGCAAGCCACACCTTTGTGATTGTGGCTCCACAGGGCTCTGTAAGGCCTCAGAGACTGCTCGCCAGGTGCCGAGCAATCCCACTGCAACCTTGTCATTTTCAGTTGCAGAGTACCACACCTTGACATCAATTTGGTCCCATGCTTCAGGATCATGAACAGTCCGATTGTTAATAAGGAGAATGAGCTGTAAGGTTACCAGGACAGTCTTTGTGCCTAAGGACGTATGATTCCCCATAATGCGCAACTGCTTTCCAGCGAGGGGCAGTTGTGTGCACGGGTCTGCTTCTCTCAGCTTGAGCTTCTTCCCAGCTCCAGTGTGCCCATTTCCAGCGACTTTCTGCACGAGCTCCTCTGAGCAATTTGCTGAGTCTGGCCGAACCTATCTTCATGATGCGATCAATGTGCCTGTTCCTGTCCTGGTCTCCGTTCCGCTAGCCTGTTCCTTTTCATTCCTTCTTTCTGCTTCTTTTTGATGACATAACTTCATTACATCATGTTGCCTTTTTTTTATTATTCTGAGGACAGCCTCCCTTCTTATACCCTTCACCCCAGAGCAGTTCTTTTCAAAACAACTTTTCATTGGTCCAACAACTTTGCATAGAACAGCAACAGCAAACACCCAGAAACTTCCATGCCTTAAGGACTCGAGAACAAGCAACCCGAGACTGCATGGAGTCTCCTGAATCACCCTTCTTTGTTCCCTCTAAACTCTTTCATGTTCCTGATGGCCTCATCGTTAAGAGTCTAATGTTATCATCCACCACGGGGCTTGCCCACCCCCATGACCACACTCCCAAATCTCCCCCGTCTTTATTAATATCATCCATTTTCTTGACACGAATTACCACGCCATATATAACAGGCCCAAAGCCACCTGCTAGGCCCAAGCCACTCCCTGGCTTCCTCCCGTAAAGGGCACGGTTGGTGCTGGGGCACCCGTTGCAGCTGTGCCGCTCACATCTGCTTTGAATTCCGACCTCTTTCTTCCACCAACTTTCTTCCCCTCTTTCCTTTCTGTTACCTGTTGCTGTGGCTGTTTTCTGCAAGCAACAGGGTAGGAGCCGGGCTGCTGGCTCCTGCTGTGCTCACTTTCTACCTCTCCCTCGTATTGGGACCCCTCTCCACCCCTTGCTCCTTCATTTTTCTCGTTCGTTCCTTCTTTTCCTGCTCTGCAAGATAGGCTTGGTGCTGTGATACATGAATAACAATTCGTGTTGAGAAGATGGTTGATATTAATAAAGAAGGGGGAGATGTGGGAGTGTGGCCATGGGGGTCGGCAAGCCCCATGGTTGATGAGAATATCAGACTCTTAAAGATGAGGCCATCGGGAATGTGAAAGAGTTTTGTGAAATGTGAAAGAAGGGTGATTCAGTGAATGTGAAAGAAGGGTGATTCAGTCTCTCCATGCAGTCTCAGGTTGCTTGTTCTCCAGCCGTTAAGGCATGGAAGTTTCTGGGTGTTTGCTGTTGCTGTTCTACGCAAAGTTGTTTGACCAATGAAAAGTTGTTTTGAAAAGGACTGTGATGACATAACTTCATCGTGTTGCCTTTTTTTGTTTGTTCATTTGTTTGTTTTCATCTTGAGGACAGGCTCTCCTCTTATACCCTTCTCCCCACAGCAGTCCTTTTCCAAAACAACTAGTAGTTCAGTTCAATAAAGTCCACCTGTATTCTCTCAAATGGTCGATATGCAATCCTTCTTCCTCCAGCAGGTGCTTGCCTAATTGCCTTCTGTAGTGGCTTTATGTGGCAAGGTTTTGGTAGCAGGGGGCCATAGGGGTGGTTTCTGTGAGAAGGATCTAGAAGCTACCCCATGTTTGGTAAGGGCCCCACTGTTGACCTGAGCCGAGCCAATAAGCGATGTTGTTTTGCGCCTCTGTGAGAGCATATTTACGACAGGGAAAAAAACGCTGTGCCACACAGCAGCTGGGAGAGTGAGAGGAGTGAGGAATGGCCTTGCAGGCGCCAAGGTCAGTGCAGAAGGAGGGGAAGAGGTGCTGCAGGCGCTGGAGCAGAAGTCCCCTGCGGCCTGTGGTGAGGACCATGGTGAAGCAGGATGTCCCCCTGCAGCCCATGGAGTACCACGGTGGAGCAGGGTTCCACGCTGCAGCCCGTGGAGGAGACCACGGTGGAGCAGGTGGCCCTGCACCGACGGAGGCTGCTGCCTGTGGAAGACCCCTGCCGGAGCAGATTCCGGGCAAGACCTGTAGCTCGTGGAGAGGAGACCACGCAGGAGCAGGTGACCTGGCAGGAGCTGCTGCCCGTTGGGGAGCCAGGTTGGAGCAGTTTTCTCCTGAGGGATGGATCCCGTGGTACGGACCCATATCTGGAGCAGTTCTGGAAGAGCTGCTGCCTGTGGGAAGCCCACACCAGATCAGTTCATCAAGGACTGCATCCCGTGGGTGGGACCCCACAGCACAGGTGACGAGAGTGACCGAGAAGGAGCGGCAGAGAAGAAGCGCTGTAGACTGACCATAACCCCCATTCCCCTGTGCCGCTCAGGGGGAGGAGGTGGAAGAGGGTGGATGGGGGGAAAGGTGCTTTTGGTTTCTTTCCTTTGTTTCTCACTTCTCTAGCTTGTAAGTAATAAGCAATAAATCTTACTATCTCCTTATGCCGAGTCTGTTTTGCCCGTTACAATAATTACTGTGTGATCTTCTCGTCCTTATCTCAACCATTGAGCCATTTTCATCATATTTTCTCCCCATTCCTCTTTGAGGAGGGGGAGTTAGAGAGTGGCTGTGGTGGAGCTTGGCTGCCCACTCGAGCGGAACCATGACACCTTCTTATTTACCTTTTGACACGTTAAGCATCCTTGGACAGTTTGTTTGGCTATCTCATATATTCCTACACACCCATAAAAGTTTAGAAATTGATCACTCAATGCTTTTGTTCCCCAGGGGGTTTGTAGGTGTAGCCGTAAAAGTAGACACCTAGTTTGCTCCTTTGGCAGTATTTCTCTTCCATCAGGCAGAATCCATTTTCCTGCTTTCAGTTCTGCCCCTATGGTCTTTATAATTTTTATTTCTGCTTCTGTATACTTTTTCTCTTGTGTCCCTTTTCCGTTATCCGTTTCTTGTAGGGTTAGGACTACATCATGCTTCCTAAGAGCTGCTTCCCTAGCTTCTCTATCTGCCAGGTTATTCCCTCTTATGTGGAAGCCAGTTCCCTTTTGATGTCCTCTGATATGTGCCACAGCAGTCTCCCTAGGTCCTCTCAATGCCTGCAATATTTGAGTAACTAAAGTTTGGTGAATCAGCCCTTTTCCCTGTGTGCCTACGAGTCCCCTTTCTTCCCAAATTTTCCCAAATGTGTGGACTATTCCATAAGCATATTTAGAGTCTGAATAAATAGTGCCACTTTTCCCTTTCAATAGTTCTAGGGCTTGTAATAATGCATAAAGTTCACACGCTTGAGCGGACCAGGCAGCGCTGAGTGGCCCTGATTCTATTAGGACCATATCCCCATTTACAATGGCATACCCTGATCTTCTTTGTCCATCTACTACTTTGGACGATCCATCAATAAATAATTTTTGCCCTGTCTCTAATTCTGTCTCCTCGAGATCGGGTTGGATTTTGGTTTGCAATTCAATCACTTCTACGCAGTTATGTTGTAGTTCTGTTAGGTGTTCCCCATCTCAAAGTTGTGCAGGGCTCTGTGCAGCAGTTACTTTTAGTTCTAAATCAGGGGAGTCCATCAGGATGGCCTCATACTTCAGCATCCTACTATCAGTTAACCATTTTTCAGCCTTTTGCTGGAGTAGTCCCCTAACAATATGTGGAGCATATATCTTCAGAGGTGCCCTAAAAGTGACTTTTCTAGCTTCCTCAATCAGTAAGCCACAATTGCCTGTAAGCACACCGGCCACCCCCTACTCACAGAGTCTAATAGTTTGGAACAATATCCCACAGGTTTCTTGATTCCTGCCCATTCTTGAGTTAGTACTCCATATGCGGTTTGGTTAGAAACATTTACAAATAAATAAAAGGGTCTTTCTAAATCTGGGAGGCTCAGCACTGGAGCTTCTATTAACGTTTTCCTGATCAACCTCAACTTTTCCTCATCTTCCTCGTTCCACTTAATTCTTTTTCTCCAGTCAATTTTTCATATAAAAATTTTGCCTTTTCACTAAACCCTTCAATGCAGGGTCTACAATATGCCAAGAGGCCGAGCACTTGCCTCACTTCCTTCTTCGTTTTGGGTGATGAGAGGGCTAAAATCCCAGATGCCCTGTCAGGATCCAATTTTTTCTTGGCTTGGCTAAGCCAACGTCCTAAGTACCTTACTTCCTTTTCCACCAACTGTAATTTAGATTTTGAGCCCTTCAACCCTTTTTTCCCTAAGAAATGAAGTAATTCAATAGTGGTTCTCCGGGTCTCTTTTTCAGTCTCCCCAGCTATTAATAGGTCATCCACATATTGCAACAACTTCACTTCCCCCTTTACCTCAAAAAGTTGCAATAATTTTTCTAAGGTTTGGCCAAATAAATTTGGGGATTCAGTGAATCCCTGAGGAAGTAAGGTCCATCTGAGCTGTTGTTGCCTTCCTGTTTCGGGGTCTTCCCATACAAAGGCGAAGTAATTCCGAGACCCTGCACTTAGAGGGCAGGCCCAGAAAGCATCCTTCAAATCTATTACACTATACCATTTGAGCTGAGGTGTTGGGTGGTTTAATAAAGTATATGGGTTTGCCACCACTGGGAATTTGGTTATGGTTTGTTGATTCACAGCCCTAAGATCCTGAACCAACCTATATGATCCATCAGCCTTTTTTACCGGCAAAATGGGGGTGTTCTGTGGGGACATACACGGTTCCAGCATCCCCTTTTGGAGCAACCTGTCTATAACTGGTTTGAGTCCTCTTCTCCCCTCCAATGGGATATTGCCTAATCCTTATTGGCTGTCACGGATCCACTCTTTCTACTACCAAGGGGTCCATACCTAATTTTCCTGAATCTCCCTCTTGATACCATACCTGTGGGTCTATTTCTCCCTCATCTTCTTGGGTTGTGGTATAGAGCTGAATTTTTAATTGTCCCCCCCTGGCTCTTGATTTCCAACCCTAATCTTATTATTAAGTCCCATCCTAATAGATTGTGCTCAGCCACACTCAGAGAGTGACGATGTAGGAGCATAGCAGATGAAGCGTTAAGGACTGACCACAGCCCCCACTCCATGTTCCCCTGAGCCACTTGAGGGGAGGGTGGATGTAGAAGACTTTTGCTGCCCTTCTTTGGACACGAGCCAGGGCTTCGATGTCCTTCTTGGACTGAGGGGCCCAAAACTGAACACAGTACTCGAGGTGTGGCCTCACCAAAGCTGAGTGCAGGGGGAGACGATCACCTCCCTGCTCCTGCTGGCTACGCTATTGCTAATACAGGCCGGGATGCCATTGGCCTTCTTGGCCACCTGAGCACACTGCCGGCTCATGTTCAGCCAAGCATCGATCAACACTCCCAGGTCCCTTTCCTCTTCACAGTCTTCTAGCCACTCTGCCCCAAGCCTATGGCACTGCAGGGGGTCATTGTGGCCGAAGTGCAAGACCTGGCACGTGGCCTTGTTAAGCCTCATCCCATAGCCCCCACTCCCATGTTCCCCTGAGCCACTTGGGGGCAGGGTGGATGTAGAAGTGGGTGGAAGGGAGAAGGTGATTTTAGTTTGCTTTTAGTATCTCACTGCTCTAGCCCCTTTTAATAGGTAATGAATTATATTAATCTCCCTATGCTGAGTCTGTTTTGCCCGTGATGCTAATTGGTGAGTGGTCTCCCTGTCCTTATCGCAACCCTCGAGCCCGTTTTACCCTATTTCCTCCCCCTTTCTGCTTGAGGAGGGCGAGTGAGAGAGTGCTCGTGCTGGAGTTCAGCTGCCCAGCTGGGTGACACCACCACACGGTGTAGGGAAAATCCCCAAGCACAGCACGGCCTGCCTTGAAGAAATGGAGGCACAAGCAAGCACTTGGATGTGAGCTCTTTATTTTCTGCTTCTGCCTCAGGCTACTGAGGCTTGAATGGGATCGGTCTGACACGCACGCGTAGGCTCCGTGCTCCGCTCTGGACAGGGTGCTTTGGAACAGATGGAGGAGCCGGCTGTCTGAGAAACTGTGGGCCCGTGGGAGGGAAGGTGCCTGTGGTGCTGTCGGACCTCAGCTGGGTCTGGAATTCCCCTGTGGGGGCAGAAGAACCTGCCACGGGAGCACCTTGCTCAGAGCCTCTTTGGAGGTGCTCCGAGGGACAGCTCTCCTTCGCATTGCTTGGCACGGGCTGTTTGCTGACACGCCTTCCCAAGCTCTTCTCCAGCTTCTGTGCAGTCGCAGACTGAGAGCTCTGCTCCGATAAGGAGCGTGTCATCCCGCTTGCCACGGTTTTGCTGCTTGAAGTGGCGTCTAAGGCCTTTGCTTTCATTTCCCTCTCCATCTTGTCCTTCACTTCTTCAATCACATTAAGGACGATGGTTCTGGCATAGGCCTGCAGTTCTGCGTGCAGACGCTGAACTTCGGAGACAGCCTTTTGGATGCTCTCCCTCACAATCCTGCGACTCAGGCGTGAGACCTCATCGGTGTCTGGCACTGGTGGGATCATGGGCAGCCTGTCTCTCGGCCTTGCTTCTGGGCTCTGCTCTTCTGGTCCTCTTTGTAGTCCCCGTCCTTCCCTCATGCCCTCCCTTGAGAGAGGCACCTGGGATGGCTGTGCCTGCCTGTTAGAGGGACCAACAGTGGGAAGCGCCACGATTTCAGAATAGTTGCAGTTGAAGTCTTGCTCAATCCGGGAAGCCACGAAGGATTCCAAAGTGTCGCAGACACTTCCAACAGCTTCTTTGGTGACCTTGTCAAGGGAAGCCTGTGAGAATGCTCCCCCAAGGGCTTCCCTCGGTTTCTTTTCTTCTGGCTTCCCCACTTGGGACGCTCTCCTGGCCAAGAGCTGCTCCTTCTGCCTGGCTTCTGGCCTTGGCTCAGATGCACTGGGCGTGCCAGATTCCCAGGACTTCTTAATGACATTCATCACACTCGCCACAACCTTCTTAGCCAGAAGTGCAATTTGCTGCTCTTTGTCAAGAGGAGATGTCCCTGAAGGCATCTCGCTTTCAGCACTTGCACATGGTCTTTCTTGGATCCCATGGGGAGACCTCTTGAAGACGCAGACAGACCGGTCCAGTGCCTGCACCCTCTCAAACACTTGCCGCACCACAGCCCGAGCCACCTCTTCAATCCTCTGGTTTTCTCGAGCAGCCTGTTCTTCCGAGGCAGCTTTGAATACACCGTCTGCGGGGACGGGTGTCTTTCTCTCAGACTCCCTCACAGGAAGGATGCTGCCAGGGAGCTTGGCATCTTCCCTGCCCAACTCAACGCTGGAGGGAGTCACTTTCAGCCTTCTGTACTGGCCAGATTGGAGCAAGTTTCTTCTGCTTTTGCGGGAAGGTGGGCCAGCTGGTTTTTGAGGCTGCAGTAGGCTGCCTTTCTCTTTTGTGACCAAGTACACGTTATTAGAGGAGCTCTGGCGAGAATGGTCACTTCCCGCCATCAGTCTTGCGTCAAGTTTCTTTAACTTGGCGAGCTGTTGCTGAAGCTTTTCCTGAAAGGGAACAGCAGGTTTTAGCTCACTCTTGCCTCAGAAATGCCTCACGTCCCTGCATGCTGAGGTTTCATGCCACCCATGCCAGCGCCCTGCTTCTGCCATGCAACGAGGGCTGAAGAGAAGGGCTTCCCTCAGGGCTCTGTGTGCTTGCAAGTGGCTTTCCTGATCTAACATCGCCCCCCCCAATAGCTTGCGCTAGCTGAGCTTGGGGCTGGCTCATCCTTTCCCTACCACAACACCTAGCCCTCCAGCACAGCCCTCACATCTTCTGCATTCCCCGCCTCCCTCAGATCCAACAAGGAAAGCCCCAGCCTTCTGTACCGTGCCACTGACACGTGTCTGCTGAGCTTTGCCTACCTCTTCTTGCCTCCTGATTTTCTCTGCTTCCAGCTTGAGCGTGGTCAGATACTGCCTGTACTCATTGAACTCCTTCAGAGAGCAGACCACCTATGGAGAGACAAAGGCAGAAAGCTCCCGAGAACTGTCGAGGTAGCTCCGAGCTTTCCTCAAACACCCCCAGGGACCGTGACTCCACCACTCCCCTGGGCAACCCCTTCCAAGGCCCGACTACTCTTTCTCAGAAGAAACGGCTCCTACTTTTCAACCTAAACGTCCCCGGCGCAACTTGAGCCCATTCCCTCTAGTCCTATCCCTAGTCATCTGCAAGAAGAGGCTGAGCCCCAGCTCCCCACAATTTCCTTGATGGCAGTTGTAGACAGCAAGAAGGTCTCCCCTGAGCCTCCTCTTCTCCTGACTAAACAACCCCAGTTCCCTCAGCCGCTCCTCAGAGGACTTTTCTTCCAGGCCCTTCACCAGCTTCGTAGCCCTTCTCCGCACAAGTTCCTCGATGCCCTTCTTGTCCTGAGGGGCCCAAACCTGAACACAGCACTCGAGGTGCAGCCTCTCCAGAGCACAGTGCAGGGGGGGACCATCATCTCCCTGCTCCTGCTGGCTACACTATTCCTGAGACAAGCCAG
This sequence comes from Aythya marila, assembly GCF_965140915.1. NCBI lineage: Eukaryota > Metazoa > Chordata > Aves > Anseriformes > Anatidae > Aythya > Aythya marila. Next base: position 10,037,119 of record NC_139057.1, read on the forward strand.
GATGCTGTTGGCCTTCTTGGCCACCTGGCCACGCTGCCGGCTCACGTTGAGGCAAGCATCAATCAGCACCCCCAGATCCTTGCCTCTGCACAGCTTTTCAGCCACTCTGCCCCAAGCCTGTAGCGCTGCACGCGGTTCTTGAGGCCAAAGTGCAGGAATCGGCACTTAGCCGTGTTAAACCTCATCCCATTGGCCTCTGCCAGAGGAGACCTGTGCTGGTCAGCGCAACGCCCAAACCTACTTTGCCGCTGCTGGTGATGAAGCCCTTGCTCTTCAGGCTCTGCAGGCTGTCTTTGCGATTGTAGTAGGCCTGCAGATGCGGGTCGTGCAGGCAGTTGTACTCTGTGCGCAGTAGGCGACAGTATGGATCTTCCAGATGAAACTGACCGGAAGGCTGGTGAAGCTGCAAGAGAGGTGGTCCAGAGTGTGAATGGGGCAGGAGAAAGCAGCAGAGAGACAAAGGCATTTCCAAGCTCCTCATGCACACGGGCTAGCCTTTGCCAGCCTCTGTGCTAGAGGTTTCTGATTCTGGCCTTACTTCCCGGCTGGACCTTCCTTCGGAAGCCATCAAAAACACCCCCACCAGGCCTGGGCTGAGGGTCTGGCCTGGGCTGGGGAGAGAAGGCCAAACCCCACCAGCAAAGTAGGCATCTTGGGCCACCGGCTAGAAATGTCTCTGTGCTGCGGAGCCGCGAGCATCCGTCCCTGACTCCTCCACCCACTTGGACCAAAGTGCCGGAGCTCCAACCATAGCGCAGGTGGCCCCAAGGCCTTCTTGGAACGATGGCGAGGGAGCCCGTGACACAAGAGACCTTTGCCACCTCTTCCACCCCTTCCTCCTTCTCTTACCTTTTCCCCCAGCTTTGTCCTGAAGAAGACAGGCTTGGTGTCTGGCAGCAGAGGGATTTTGACTCCGAGTGGGAGGTCCAGCAGCCCGCTACCTCCTTCTCCAAGTCCCCATCTGTGCCAGAGCTAGAAAGACAGGGACACTCAAGACACTCAGGCCCTCCAATCCCTTCTGCAGCCCACCCCTGCACCCCCCTGCATCTCTCTTCCCACTTGCTAGCAGTATGCTGCCCAGGATGGGCAGAGAGAGGCACATCTCCCTGCAAGCCTCCTGCGGTCTGACCACGTTTCGATCCCCCCCAGCTTCCTGGGAGCATCCTCTGGCCCCAGAGCACTCCCGCACGCCCCGGGCTCCTGCTCTGAGCCCTCTCCTCGGGCACAGTGCTCACCTCTCCGTAGTCCTCAGCTATGCCTAGCAGTGCGTCTGGGTTTTGGAAACTAGCAGTGACATGCTGCTCCATGGCTCCTTCCAAGAGCTCTACGGGAGCTGCGACCCTCTGCTAGCACCTCTCACTCCAGAGGCAGACAGATGCGTCTGTCCCAGGCGGTTTCCCAGCGAGCGGCTTTATATAGCGCTCGAGCATTGTTACATCATCACGTTGCCATGGCACCAATTATGACGTCATATGCCCTGGCTGCCTGCGGGCGCTGCTGGTCACGCTGGTGGGCAAGCCACTGCAGCCGAGCCTGGATTATTAATTAGGGTAAGGGTTAGGGCTGTTAGTGTTTGGAGAGGGAGAAAGCACGGAGTCCTGTTGTGTCTGGGATTGTTGAAAGGGTTGATAAGGGAGTTCAGGTCCAACGAAAGACTTCCTTTGTGAGCTCTTTTGATGGGAGAAATTGGCGACGTACAGTTTTGTTATGGTCCCAGTTACGGTTAGGGTTAGTGTTGTTACTGTGTGGAGAGAGAGAAAGTGCAGAGTGAGTTTTGGGTGACATCAAATCCCACATTACCATACCTTAGCATTTTGATGAGTGTGATTTTTAATATGATAATGACCTTTAATGAGCAAAAGGCTACTGTAGGTCAGCCTGGAGCTGTTTTTCTCCTTCTTGTTTTTACCTTTTATCCCTTATCTTCCTTGCTTCTGCTAGCTCAAGGCTACCTGTCTCTTACTTTCAGTTAAAAGACTACACAAGCTATAGAAAGACTACAAAAGCTACAGGCCTCCCAATTTTCTTCAAAGTTTTCTTATTTCTTCCCAGTTTTGGGACTACAATTTCCCCCCTTTGAGACTATGAACCTCACTTTTAGGCTTCATAGGTCTCACTGCATAGTTCTTGTCCACTTCGATTAATTTGAAGAAATACTCAGTTACCTATATCTTGTTTCACTATCATTACCTGGTGAGGTGTGCGCTTGCTGAATAAAGTACTATATGAATTCAAACAAGTAGGCGTGCATCACAGAACACAACTACATATCACTACTATTGCTACAGTTATTATAATAATTAAAAACAGTTGTCTTAACCATCCAAAAGCTGGCAACCACAACCACAGCCAGGAAAAATCTGGTCCACTACCAAGGGTTGCATCCTGAAATATCTGGTGAAACAGGTGAGATGCTTGCCAGATTTGGTTAATGTCTGTTTTAATTTGCTTCTTCTCATTTACATAGACACAGCAGCTGTAGTTTATGACAGCACAAACACCTCCCTGGGCTGCCAGTAGCCCATCTAAGGCAAGACGGTTTTCTAAGGCTACTTGGGATACTTGTTCTATTTCTGTTTGTATTCAACCATGAGCATCAGTAGTGGCATTGCTTATGATTTCTAAAGTTGCAGAAATATTTTCTGCTGCTCTCTCAAGTTCTAGTACTCCCAATGCAGGGATTAGTGCCCTCCACAAAGTATGAAACCAGGTATTTCTGTTTGCAAGGGGGTTATAAATTCCTTGTTTCTCCTGCGTTGTCATAAAGATGGCCTACGATCTTAGCCAACCCCTTATGTCTACATGTTTATGGAGTCTAAGATCTGGAAGTACAGCTCCTAGAGCAAAAGTCCCATACCACCCAGGAGGAAGGGCTTTTCATGCTCGTGGACCACATAGCCAATATACTGCTGCCCAGGATACCCAGCAATGGAGGCTGATAGGTCCACTTCTGTTTCCATTTTTTTTTATGATAGTGTAATTGGTGGTTTCAACTACAGTCATTGTTTTACATTGTCCAATTAGATTCCAGGAACCACATTCACCTTACTTCTATTAATTGAGTATACACATGATAAATTTTCTCTCTTGATAGGGTACACGGGGATAGAGGGAGGCTGTGGTGGAGGAGAAATACCAGCATTGCTTGAATTTGTTAACTGCCATACATCTGTCTTGTTTACAGTGAGTGGTATGGCATAGATAGGAGTTCCCTCATGTGCTGAGGCAGGTACATGTGTACACAGCCAACAAGATGACATTAGCAAAACGGGTTAAGTTTAAAGCTAACTGAAATCTAAAGTTCTGTGTCCACGTATTGGAACTGTAAGTCAACACAGTTAAAGAAATTATAATCAGAACATAAATTATTTTGTTATTTTGAACAGCAATTTCAAGTCCTCAGTTGGTTCTACTTGCCACAAGGTCTCTTTTGCTTCCTTTGATGGTAGATCTTGCTTCTCCTCTTCTGCTGGTGGTGGTACTGCTGCCTTCACACAAGTGTAGTGAATCCACGATTTGATCCCTTTCACCTTGATTGCAGTGTAGGCGTGGAGCTACTCGGTGTAGGGTCCTTTCCACTTCTTTAGAGGCTCGTCTTTCCAGGTTTGAATCAGTCCCTGATGTCCAGGTCAGAATGGGTGTACTGGAACATCCAGTGGAATTGGTAATTGCTCCTGTACATATCTATGGAGAGAGGACAGCACAGGAGACAAAGACAGCAATACTGTCTGACCCAACCCTCCCCTGACATGCATTTGACTCCTTTCTGTCACTAATTCATTTACTGGATATGGTTTACCATATAATAAATAATTCAAATGGGCTAACTTTTTCTTTAGCTCTGCAGGCTATCCTAAATCTAAACAGATATTGGTAGGGCTTCTGGCCACTTTAGCTGAGATTCCTGGCAAATTTTAATCAACTGTCTTTTTAGTGTTTGATTCATTCTTTCTACCTGCCCACTGGATTGTAGTCTCCAAGTGGTATGCAAATCCCACTTAATATGTAATGCCCTCGATATTTCTTGAACTATTTGTGATATAAAATGAGGTCCGTTGTCAGAGGAAAGTCCCTCTGGTATTCCAATGCGAGGGAGTATTTGTTTTAATAACACCTTTACAACTTCCCTAAATTTATTAGCTCAGCAAGGGAAGGCCTCTGGCCATCCAGTGAATGTGTCCACCAGTACTAGAAGATATCGATATAGTCCTTGTCTAGGCAATTCAGAAAAGCCCACTTGCCAATATTCTCCAAGCTTCATTCCATTTCTTGTCTCCCCTGGTGGTGGTTTTGGCTGAATCTTGGGGTTGTTAGCACAGCATACAAGACATTTTTGCACTATTTGGTTTGCTATAGTTTGCATTTTCAGTCCAATTGAAAAGCGCTTCATACCATGGCATCAGAACCAAAATGCGTTCCTTCATGTAAGTCTTTCATTAGTTGTTCAGTCATAGTCTCTGTTATTAGTATCTGTTTGTTGGGGGTCTCCCACCATCCATCCTTTCGCTTCATACATTTTAGCTTTTCTGCTAACTGGATCTCTTTAGCAGAGTATTGTGGCAGATTAAGTAAAGTCTTTGCACAGGGAAATAACATGCCTTGTAAGTCTACTGGTGCCCTTCTAGCTGCTTCCTTGGCTGCTAAATCAGCTTGCCTGTTCCCTGTTATTATGTCATGATCACCCGTTTGGTGGCTCTTACAGTGCATTACTGCTACAGCTTTGGGCTTTTTTACTGCCTCCAATAACTGTAAAGTTTCTGGACCGTGCGTGATTGGTCATCCAGATGTTGTCAGTAATCCTCACTCTTTCCAGATTGCTCCATGGGCATGCAAAACACCAAAGGCATTTTTAGAATCTGTGTAGACATTGAGAGTTTTTCCTTCTGCTAATCCCAAGGCCCTTGTCAAAGCAATTAATTGAGCTTTCTGGGCTGAGGTGTTATGTGCTAGTGGTTTTGCTTCTATAGTGTCCCAGAGGATCATGTTATAAATGAGGTCTCAGATCAATCTGAATTTTGTAATATTTATAAAACAAATATTTCTAAAAGGTATAAAAGGCAAGCAAACAGCGCTGGGTGTGCGGGGAGTCTATGCTCCACCAACACACACACACAAACATCAAACATTCTAAATATACAGAACATTGCTTTACATACTAAGCCCGAGTATGCCTACACATACGTACAATCAGGAAAGGTAACAAGCAATCCTTTAAGTTCCATGACTTCATGGTGTCCATTTTCCACTCCTTTTCTTGATTACAAACAAGTCGCCATTTTCCACTCCTTTTGAAAAATATGTCTCACTTTAAGTTGTCAAGCAATTCGGCCTTCAAGGCCTTATGTGTCCCGTTCTTCCCGGATCAAAGAAAAGTATAGCCATGTCCTTGTGAAGGCCAAGAGGCCTGGGTCAAAAGGCACGTCCAGGTCAGCAGGGGGCCAAACAGCAAAGGCCTGAGATGGCTGTTGCAGCAGAGGGGCCGATGGCATAGCAGTCGGATCAGTAAAGGAGCCCGCAGCTCCCTCACTGTCTGGCAAGCCACACGTTTCTGACTGTGGTCCCACAGGGCTCTTTAAGGCCTCAGAGACTGCTCGCCAGGTGCCGAGCAATCCCACTGCAACCTTGTCATTTTCAGTTGCAGAGTCCCACACCTTGACCTCAGTTTGGTCCCATGTTTCAGGATCATGAACTGTCCGATTGCTAACAAGGAGAATGAGCTGTAAGGTTACCAGGACAGTCTTTGTTCCTAAGGACGTATGATTCCCCATAATGCGCAACTGCTTACCAGTGAGGGGCAGTTGTGTGCACGGGTCCGCTTCTCTCAGCTTGAGCTTCTTCCCAGCTCCAGTGCGCCTGTTTCCAGTGACTTTCTGCACGAGCTCCTCTGAGCAATTTGCTGAGTTTGGCCGAACCTATCTTCATGAGGCAATCAATGTGCCTGTTCTCGTCCTGGTCTCCATTCTGCCAGCCTGTTCCTCTTCACTCCTCTTCGCTTTTATACAGGGTATAAAAGATTTATACCCATTAGTAGCCAACCCCTATAACTTTTTGAAAAAATTAGGAAACGGTCAAGTTTGGTTCACTGTACTAGTTTTAAAGGATGCCTTTTCCTGCCTGCCCGTGGTGACTGAGAGCCAGAAACTCTTTACCTTTGAATAGGAAAATCCCAATAGAGGACAAAAAACTCAGTGTACTTGGACTGTTACCATAGAGTTTCAAGAATAGTCCCACCATATTCAGGAACTAACCAGCTTGTGATCTTGAAGCTTGGAAAACCCCTCCAGGAAAGGAGACAGTGCTGCAATACGTAGATGACCTGTTGATAGCTACTGAAGAAGAAAAGTAGTGTGTAGAATAGACTAGTAGTTTACTAAATTTTCTTGGGATTAATTGGATATCAATTTTCTCAACAGAAAGCCCAGCTGATACAGCAATGAGTCACTAATATTGTGAACCCAACCTCTTTCTTCAGTTCATAATTGCACTGAGACTATGGAAACAGTATACTCCAGCCACCAGATTTAAAGGATACACCCCTAGAAGATGTGGAGGATTGGTATGTAGATGGCAGCAGCTTCATTCGCCAGGGAGTTTGCCTTGCAGGATATGCAGTAACAACACTTGATAAAGTAATTGAGGTGAAACCTCTTTTCCCTGGAACATTAGCCCAAAAGGCAGAAATCATCACCTTGATAAGAGCTCTTGAGCTGACAAAAAGGAAAAAAAAAATAACATTTGGCCAGACTCGAAATATGCCTTTGGTGTGGTGCATGCACATGGGGCAATTTGGAAGGAGAAAGGACTCTTATCATCCCAAGGGAAATCAATTAAACATGCAAAAGAGATACTGAAGTTACTCTGAGCAGTATACCTTCCTACTAAATTTGCCATTCTGCACTGTAAAGGACATCAAACAGGGGAAACTGATATTGAAAGAGAAAACAGATTGGCTGATGCAGAGGCCAAAGGGGCAGCAGTTAGAGTCAAATTTTGACACTAGTACCGGGAAGAGAAAAACAAGCATTAGCAAAAGCATTAGAGAATGAAATAGAATATTCTAAGATCTATAAGTAATTAATTGAAGATGTAAATGAAAAAAAATATTACCAACAGGTTTAGGACAAATAAAGGGTGGGAGAATTATGATACCCTCCAAACTATTATATGAGATGGTAACTGAAGACGTAATTTGTATACCATTGTCTGACAGGTATCGAAACAGTGTGTTATATACCTTAGAAATAACCTACAGACAGGAATCAAACCCCAAAACAGAGCCTAAAGCCCAGTTTGGGCAAATAGGGAAAGGAAATTATCCAGGACAGCAATGGCAAATTGATTTTTCAGATCTCCCAAGAAAAGGGGTGTTTCGATATCTGTTGGTCTTGATGGATACCTTTTCAGGATGGCCAGAAGCATTCCCTTGCCAGACCAATAAGTCAAGCAAAGTAACTAAGATATTACTTCAAGAGATCATACCCAGATCTGAGGTTCCTGCAGTAATCTCATCAGATCAGAGATCCTATTTCATTGCAAAGACTGTCTCAAAAGTGAGTAAACTACTGGGGATAGATTGGCAGCTTCATACTCTATACAACCCACAGTCAAGTGGCCAGGTAGAAAAGATGAGTCATCTAATCAAGATACAGATTGTAAAATTAGGTCAGGAAGATAATCTAACATGGCCTCAGTCATTACTGCTGGGCCTCCTCAGGATAGGAATGAAGCCCTGAACAAAAGAGGGATTAAACCCCTTTGAAATATTTTATGGGAGGCCCTATAGTGTGCAGGTAAGAGTATCGACTGAACTTGGGAACGAGATATTGACAGGTTATATCATAAGCCTGTAGAAATAGTTTCAGGAATTCAAGAAGCTAGTCCTAGGATCTAGGACCTGAGGTCTTGATGGGCCTGGCACAATGTTGAACCTGGGGATTATATATATGCTAGATCTCTTGCAGATACACCTTTACGACCAAAGTGGGAGGGCCCTTTCCAAGTACTACTGACCTCTCACACAGTTATAAAGATCAAGGAACAATCATCCTGGATTCACCATACCAGAGTCAAGAAGGCCCCTAAATTGCAATGGATGTCAACACCATCTGGACCTTTAAGACCTCATTTGCAAAGACATTAGTTTGGTTCTTTGTAATTACAGCTTTAATTAGCATGTCTGGTGTGGCTTTTGATGCTAACATGTATGTTTCACTTGTGAAAAGCATTGTAAAATATACTAGTATTAGTGATTGTTGAGTATGTGGACAAGCCGGTGACTTTACCTCCGCACTCCTTGGAGTCCTAGTAAGTAATTGGACTGAATTGGACCCATCAAGTATCTCAGGATGGAGCTACCTGAGGACCCCAAGAGTTGTGAGATAAACTACTGCTACCTTGATAGCAGAACTGTACAATCTGGAATTGTATGGAACAAAAAATACCTAACCTTAATTGTGGCCAGGATGGAAAATTACTGACTAAAGCCAATCATCTCATGGTCCTATAAACATTGGTCCTAAGTGAAGAGCCTCTGGAGCTCTCCAGGATCACAGTGGGCTAGGATTTCCCCCTGTGGTAGAATGCCTCTCAGGGCAAGACTCCTTGAGGTTCAATGATTTTCCACTGTATATACCAACATGGAGAGAAGAGAGTAGTTCACTAGATGCCTCACTTATCAAGATTCAACAATCATCTGCTGAATATGCCAACACCGAGAAGTGTAATGAACCAAAAGAGGGAAATTTTTTGAGTACACAACTCAGTTTAGAAACCGCAATAACTTGTTGTACAGAAATCCCTAATCTCGCACTGTATAGAAATCTCCAATCCCTTGCTGTATAGAATCCACTAATACCTCTCCTGAATCTTTAACTAAGTTGTTGTTTTGATTGTAGCAAACACTATTCAATTGTTGTGTTAAATAGGGTAATGATTAACTGACGATTAAGTGCTGTTAAGGAAAAAAAAAAAAACATAAAAACTAATTTGTGATTGACAATAAAGAAATTAATAAACTTTAAATTGCTGATACATCAGACCTGTGTAAAAATTTCATCTGTGACAATGGACTCATGCTGGAGTAGTCTGCTCCTGAAGGATGGTATGGGCCCATATTGGAGCAGTTCTTGAAAAGCTGTTGTCTGTGGGAAGCCCATATAGGATTGGATGGCATTTCATGGGAAGGACCACATTGGAGCAGGGAAAGAGATGACCAGGAAGGAGCAGAAGAGGTGAAGCACTGTTGACTGACCGCAGCCCCCATTCCCCTCCACTGCTCAGAGGAGGATGTAGAAGAGGGTGGATGGGGGTGGAGGGAAGGTCTTTTTAGTTCACTTTTATTTCTTACTGCACTAACCTGTTATCTATAGTTAATAAATTACTTAAATCTCCTTTATGTTGAGTCTGTTTTACTGTCATATTAACTGATGAGCAGTCTCCCCATTCTTTTCTCAATCCATGAACTTTTTTTTTTCTTTTTTCTTTTTTTAAAATCATATTTTCTCCCTCTGTTCTTTTGAGGAGGCAGAAAGAGAGAATGGCATGGTAGAGCCAAGCTGACTGTCAGTTGTTACACCACTCCACTGTTTACTTAAAACATACCACTGGATTAAATGCAATTTGACTAGTTGAGAAGTTTCCTTAATGGTACATAGAAGTTTACAATATTCCTAGATTTGGATCCCTTAAACCACTGGGACAAATCTCTCACAAAACAGAGTTAGTATTGTGGAGGAAGAACTTCCAGCTGACCTGAAACTAATGTAGCTTCCACAAAGACCAAGTAGCAAAGATTTAAGAATAAATCACTCCTCATGTACAGATGTGCCCTGGCCAGTGCTGGCATAAATCCACCATATTCCATTGACAGATAAGGTATCAAGGACAGGCTGCTTTATAAGGCAAGGTGAGTCAGGAACTGAAGACAGGGGAGGAAGAGCAGCAACATCACCAACAAGGAGCCAGGAAACCAAATCAGCAAAGTCAGGGTCCAAATCAGGTCTGGAAATGACCGGAGTCATCCAAGAGCCCAGTGATCACCCAGCAAATCTGAGGTGAAAAGTCAAATCCAAAGGTGTTTTGGTCAGTCAAGCCAAAAGGGACAGGATTAGTGTCAGGAATGAGGAAGTATGAGACTTGCTGCTGACTTAGCTGCAATATACGTGCTGTGTAGCTCAGATGGGTGTCAAGGGCAAGATTCACAGTTACAAGTATCTCCCAAGTGAAGGTAGAAGGATGACTAAGGCTTCTTACCTTTCTTCATGACAGCTGTTATTAGCTAGGTAGCCTTGAGCTAAGCTAAAAAGGTGGAATTGTGTTCTAGGCCCTGTTATATGTGGCTTGTTGTTTTGTTTTGTTTTGTTTTCCTACTTTGGTGAATATACTCAAACTGCAATATAATCTCAGCTAAATAGTCTCTCAACTCAAGTCATTGTAGCTTAACTGCAATGAAGAATTGTACCGTACATACATGGCAAGATTTATGCATCAGGGGAAGAAAGGAGGAGGGCTGCAGGGGTGATGCCTGCAGAAGATCAGGAAGTGCCCTGTCCTGTTAATGGCTGGTTCCACTTAGCTTGCCTCTTCCTAGCCAGAGTTTATGGCACTTCTGTGACCCTATATTTAGGAATGGGTAGTAAATACCTGGAAAAAGGAACAGCAAAGCCAGAGCAGTGGGAGGTGCTCCACAGCAGAGCAAATACACCCCAAAGGGATTGTGGACCATGACTAAGCCCATGCCACAGAAAGAACTTTCCCAAAGGGCCTGTGGTCTGTTTAGGGCCTATTCTGGAGCAAAGAAAGTAAGTAAGAAAGAAGAAGCAGAAGAAGAAAAGAATAAAGAACAAAGAGTGGCATAAAAAATTAAACAAACAAACAAACAACAACACAAAAAACATAGTGCACTGAGCCCAACCTTCCATGCTGCCATCATCTTCCCAGAAGAAATGACTGTAACCTGTGGTGACAGCAGATACTGGGAAGCAAGAGGAGATGTGTTAGGAGTGAAGCTTGGCCTGGGAAAGGGAGAGGAGAGGTGTTCTCCCTAAATATTGAAATATTTGTCTTCTTTGTTTCTCAGCAAACAAACCAGTAATAATGTTTATCTTAATTGTCACTAAATTAAATTAAATTTCCCATGCCACATCTGTTCTGCCTGCAACAAGAATAGAGATTTTCCAGCCCTGCAGTATATTAACAGCTCAAAAGAAGACAGTGGACCCAAACACTTGCTGTATTTATATGTTTTTGACCTGATGAATCAAATAGACACATTCTTGAAGAAGTGTGAACTACTTTGGTTATGGAAAGCAGGAGGAAAGCCCTCTAGCTCTTAAATAGTAACCTAAGCCTGGATAGAAACAATCTCCCAAGGCTTACCTAGTCTCAGTTAGTATTCCTTCAAGGAATCCCTTCAGCTGAAGTCAGTTAAAACATCCTGGAGTTGTGCTATCTCCAGAGGTATGTAGATACTGCATAAGCATGCAGTATCCTGGAGTATCCTGCAAGGTATCAGCTCAACAGTTACAACAGAAGACAGTGGAATTAATTTGCTGACCAAAAGAAAGTGAAAACAGCAAGGAGAAAGAAATTGTGACCTCTTCTACAGCTAGTACTAAGATAATGTAAGCAAGCAAAGAAAACATGAGAACAGGTACACTGAATGGAGATGAGGGAGAGCTAAAGCAAAACTTCTGGTCCAGTGCACTAGTGAGAGACATTTGGAGAAAATGCAGAAGGCCTTGAACAAACCATGAGCAAAGGCACATATGTGCCAACTGCCCTATCAGATACCCAGCAATAAGTGACCTCAAAATAACCTGCATGAGCCCCGGGCTTGCTCCTGCCATACCAGCTACTCAGCTACCAGTGACCAGCACTGACAAGAGGGGGAAGCTGTGAGGACCAATGGTCACCTTGATAGAACTGTACAGACAAATGTCTCGCTGCCCCTTCCCTCACTGGCCACCCAATGGCTGGCCTTTCCCATCCAACCAGCTGAGCTCTCATCCGATCCTGATGCCAGGATGAATGGGAATGTCCAATTTGCATGGTGTCCCCTGGGAGATGCCAAGGTGAGCTGCAGAAAAAGTGGAGTTGTGAGAGCCATGTCTGGTCCCACCACACCACCACAGCATCCCCACTTCTCTGTGGAGCAGCTCCAGGGAAAGGAAGTCTCCCTGTGTCTGTCTCAGCATCTCGGGGTTCCAGGGCTCAGACTGCAGTGTTCCTGGATGGGCCTTCTTCACCTCCCCACCACAGCTGGGGGCACCCATGATGGAGGGACCCCTGGTGCTGGTTGTGCTTGGAGGGCTAACTGGACACACTGCATCAGGATAGGGAATGGACACCCTGGCCCTACTTGTGCTTGGACGTTATCAGTGCTCTATCTCCAGCTTCCCTTTAGCTGTGGTTTCAGTTCTGCCTTCAACCCCAGTGTGGTCCTCCCCACCCACCACGAAAGCAGAAGAGAAACTGCAGTGTAAGGGGACCTGCTAGGGGGCAGCTGGGGAGGATCAGTGAGTGGGTAGTGCACATTGTGGAGGTAATGTTGGGCCTAGGTAATTTGTCATCCCTACACCCAGCACCCACCAGGTGCTGTGAAACACTGACTGAAGACCTGGTGCCCAAACCTGAGCAGAAACACTCTGCCACCCCTTCCTGGTGCTGCCCCCATCCTGCCATTGTTCTCCCTGGGCCTGGCAACTCTGCTGAACTGTGACTGAATGCTGGTGGCAATGGAGAGATGGAGTGGAGAGGGGGGGTGGCTCCTGTCATTTCCATTCCCAAACCCTGGTGGCAGCTGGGGAGGGGGAGCAGGTTTCCCTGCCAAAGATGGTGGGAAGGGAAGGGGAGCACCAGGTTGCAGCCCAGCCCCAAGCCCTCTCCTGGTGGGTGTTTAGGGGAGAGTCAGAGCTCCACAGCACTGTGGGGTGCAGGGAAGCAGAGAGGTGGCCTGACTGACTATGGCATGGAAGGAGAATCCCTGGAAATGGCGTGTACTCATTTCCTGCAGCTTCCTGGCAATGGGAGCTGTGGTACATGCATTGGAGCTAATGGGTCATGGCCAAAGGTGCCCCATCCCCATCCCAGCTCTGGGATCCTGCCCAGCTGAGTACTGCCACTCCAGAGGCCCTATGATAGCGGGGAATGGTCTTCCCATGGACCTGCATAGCGCTTTGTCATCAGCTGGCTCAGCCACAATGGGGGTGGGGGCTGTCTCTGCTTGGGGTGCTGGAGACCTGCACCTCACAGAGGAGCTCCTGGAGGATCCCTTTCCTCCAGCCTGCATCTGTCCCAAACCCAACAGCTGTTGGGCAGCCTGGAGATGCTTGTCACCTCTTCCCTGGGCAGCCCAGGGTCAAGCAGGTAGCATGGAAGGTAGCCCTTGTCTTTGCATTCAGAGGGTGCAGGGTACCCCATAGCAGATCTTTCCTAGTACAGGGCCAGGAGGTTGGAAGTTGTTATTCTCTTGGGACTGAATACCAAAGGTGTCACCACCTCTATTGGAGCTAACGTAGCCCACAGTAATGGAGATGGGGTGCCATGAGTAAGGAGAGGGAGACACAAGGACAAGGTTTGAGGCCTCACACATGTGTTTTATCCCAGCATCATTTTCTGGGATGTCATTTCCCTGCCTATTAACCCTCTTCTACCTGAGCAGGTTGACCCCAGTCTGTTGCAGCACCTTTTTCCAGCAAAAGTGACTAAGGGCTTGCAGGATGTACTGGGGCTCCCCAGAGAACACCCTCGTCACCTGCTGCCCGTTGTGCCCTGCTGCCCCTTGCACTCTGTGTGGCTCTTGTGGCTCTCAAGTGTCTTCCCCCTTGCAGTGTCCCCACAGGAAAATCCCCAGTACATGGCAGAGACTCTATGTCATGGCACCAGGAGGAGTAGTCTGTTTCCTGGACAGCAGCCAACCTCTTCTGGCATGTCTGAAGAAGCAATTTCCACCTCCACCACCTACTCTGGCACATTTATGACCAATGTTGGACCCCTGAAGAAAGGTAGTGAAAAACTGGTGCGACCGTGTTGAATGGGTTCGGGACAGGGATAGCCACAAAACAGGGAAAGATGAAGGGATTTAGGGCTGTTTGGCTGTAGAGGGAGAAGAGAGAGGGAAGGACCCAAGTGACATCTCCAACCTCCGACACAGGAAGATGTGGGTTAACCCACTGAATTTCCTCCACTACTCACAGCCCTGGGCCAGCCTTCCACCACATCCTCCTGAATGACTGTAGTGTGCCAGGAACACCCCAAAACCGCAGTGCAGACCCCATTGGCTGCTGATGCCACCAGCAATGCTGGAACTGCCCAGGCAGAACAGCAACAGAAAGAAGTGTGCAGCTGCGGCTCCTGCAGCCCTTTACGCTTCGTGCTGCACCCACTTCTGAATGCTTGGGGCTTCACCACTGGCAGCATGCAGTTCCCTTGCCTTCTTCTCTTCATCCTTCCTGGGATGTGGGCAGACCCAGAGGGTAAGTGGCACACTCCTATCTGCTCCGTTCTCTCTACTGTGGGTCTGTACAGGGGTGGCAGGGGGTGAGGCCCAGGGAGATGAAGGTGCATGGGGAGATTATACCCGTCACTTAGGTGCAGCATCCAAAGGTGCCCTATCTCTGCCCACCCCCTCTGCTCCCATGTCCAGCTCTGGGCTCACTGCCCTGCACCATCCTGACCAGACCACTGCTGATAGCTCCAGCACAAGGGCCAAGGACTCCCAGGCAGGCTTGGGGTGATGGAGTGTCCCCAAACGTGCCTTTTTCCTCCTGGCCGTTCATGGGCGCACGTGGAAGGGTATCTTTTCCCCTCGTGGCTCAACAGTCCTGCACTGGGCTCTAACCGCTTAAGCAGGTCCTGGGCACTGCCCTGAGCATGTGGGATCATTTCTTTTGCCATTGAAAGGTTGCTGGATCCTTTGCATGCTTCTGCTATGGTTAAAGCTTTCTTTTGCAGCCACAAGGAGCCTCCAGCTTTGTTCCAGCCTGCATTTTCCATGCTGAGATCAGGTACTCATTGCACTCCAGGCAGGGGGGCTCTTACTGCCCCAATCCAGGCTTTACTTTGTGCCATTAGTTCTCAGGGTTTCATTCAGCATGACAGGAGTCACTGTGTGAGTGTTGGACTTGCTCTCCTGCCTCCTGTCACGATCCAGTTTCCCATGAGTGCTGCCCAGCAGCCCCCCACCACCACAAACCTAGGCAAAATTCTCCTCCCCCACTTCCCCCTTGAGAAGATTTCCTGCACTGTGAGCAGGTCTCTGCCGGACCTGGGTCCCCATGTGAACTGGTGGAACTGTTGTTCCCAGCCACAGACAAGAGCACCCCTGCTGTCCCCTCCACACAGCCAAGTGATAGCTCTCAGGTGGTCACATCAGGGTGGTGAAGGGGTAAAAAGGGAATTAGAGAAGAAGCCGAGAGAGTGAGGCACATCGAGGCAGTGGAAGGAAATTGCAAATTGGTGAAAGCAGCTAGACAAGGGGATTTCCCCTGCCCTGCCCACCTTCCCCATCTCACTCTGCCCATCCCTGAGGACCCTGTGGGCCACTCCTCCTCCTGGGGCCTCCTGCCCTTCTCCTTCACCCTCGTGCTAATCAGCACAACCTTCTCTCCTCTGTCACCCCACAGGCTCTCAGAAACTCCACCTATTCCATAGCTGTACCTTCTACAATAGCAACTCGGTGGAACTTTCAGGCTGGGCCACCCTGGAGGACATCGTCTTTGCTGCCCTGCAGAACTACACCAGGGAAATCATTTACCTCCAACCATGGGTCTTCTCAGCCCTGCCCGCAGACGAGTGGGAAAACCTGCAAAATCTGTTCAGGATCTATTTGTACAACTACATTCTGATACTGCAGAACAAAGCTAGGCTGTACCAGATTCCCTGTGAGTACTGGGTGATCCTCCTTTTCTTACTTAAATGGCAGGGGAGGTACCGTGATTAGGCAGTGGTTTTCCCAGGGTGAGGCTCATCCCCTGCACTTTGGGTGTGCTAATCACTGGGATTTCCACAAATGAGGGAAACTCGATTGCATAATTTCTGGTAGTGGAGGAATGAGTTCAGACTCTCTGCCCCCCTTGCAGTGCTGCAGGGTTGAGGCAGAGTGGCTCAAAAGCTGTGCAGAGGAAAAGGGTCTGGGGGTGATGATTGATGCTCACCTCAACATGAGCCGGCAGTGTACCCAGGTGGCCAAGAATAGCATCCTGGCTTGTATAAGGAATAGCGTAGCCAGCAGGACCAGGGGGGTGATCGTCCCTTTGTACTCTGCTTTGGGGAGGCCGCACCACAAGTGCTGTGTTCAGTTCTGGGCCCTTTCACAACAACAAAGCCATCGAGGCACTGGAGAGTGTCCAGAGAAGGGCTACAAAGCTGGTGAAGGGTGGAGCACAAGTCATATGGGAACTGGGATTATTTAGTGTGGAGAAGAAGAGGCTCAGGGGAGAGTTTATTGCTCTCTACAACTGCTGAAAAGGAAGGTTTGGGGAGCTGGGGGTGGGCCTCTTCTCACAGGTAACTAGCGATAGGACCAGAGGTCATGGCCTCAAGTTGCTCCAGGGGAGGGTCAATTGGGAAACGAGGAGACATTTCTTCTCGGAAAGAGCAGTCAGGCATTGGAGACGGGTTGCCCAGGGTAGTGGTGGAGTCGCCATCGCTGGGGTTGCTAAAGAAAAGCCTGGATGTTGTACTTAGGGATATGATTTAGTGGATAATATTGGTGGTTGGGGGATGGATGGACCAGATGATCTTGGAGGTCTTTTCCAATCTTAATGATTCTGTGATTCTATGATTCTGTAAGTTTGCTGATGTTATAAATGAGGTCTCAATTCAATCTGAATTTTGTAATATTTATAAAACAAATATTTCTAAAAGGTATAAAAGGCAAGTAAACAGCACTGGGTGTGCGTGGAGTCTACGCTCCACCAACACGCACACACGAACATCAAACATTCTAAATATACAGAACATTGCTTTACATACTAAACCCGAGTATGCCTATACATACGTACAATCAGGAAAGGTAACAAGCAATCCTTTAAGTTCCATGACTTAACGGTGTCCATTTTCCATTCTTTGTCTTGATTACAAACAAGTCGCCATTTTCCACTCCTTTTGAACAATAAGTCCTGCTTTAAGTTGTCAAGCAACTCAGCCTTTGGGCTTTATGTGTCCCGTTCTTCCCGGATCACAGAAAAGCATATCCATCTTATATTCAGCATATCCATTGAGCAAGTTTGCTGATGACACCAAACTTGGAGGAGTTGTGGACTTGAATGAGGGTGGAAAGGCCTTGCAGAGGGATCTGGATAGGTTGGAGAGCTGGGCGATCACCAACCGCATGAAGTTCAATAAGAGCAAGTGCCGGGTCCTGCACCTGGGACGGGGAAACCCTGGCTGCACATACAGACTGGGCGATGAGACGCTGGAGAGCAGCCTAGAAGAGAGGGATCTGGGGGTCGTGGTAGACAGCAAGTTGAATATGAGCCAGCAGTGTGCCCTGGCAGCCAGGAGGGCCAACCGTGTCCTGGGGTGCATCAAGCACGGCATCGCTAGTAGGTCAAGGGAGGTGATTGTCCCGCTCTACTCTGCGCTGGTGCGGCCTCACCTCGAGTACTGTGTGCAGTTCTGGGCACCACAGTATAAAAAGGACATGAAACTGTTGGAAAGTGTCCAGAGGAGGGCTACGAAGATGGTGAAAGGCCTGGAGGGGAAGACGTACGAAGAACGGCTGAGGTCACTGGGCCTGTTCAGCCTGGAGAAGAGGAGGCTGAGGGGAGACCTCATCACAGTCTACAACTTCCTCGTAAGAGGGTGTCGAGAGGCAGGAGACCTTTTCTCCATTAACACCAGTGACAGGACCCGCGGGAACGGGGTTAAGCTGAGGCAGGGGAAATTTAGGCTTGGCATCAGCAGGGGGTTCTTCACAGAGAGGGTGGTTGCACACTGGAACAGGCTCCCCAGGGAAGTGGTCACTGCACTGAGCCCGTCTGATTTTAAGAAGAGATTGGACTGTGCACTTAGTCACATGGTCTGAACTTTTGGGTAGACCTGTGTGGTGTCAAGAGTTGGACTTGATGATCCTTAAGGGTCCCTTCCAACTCAGGATATTCTATGATTCTATGATCTCCTTTTGAAGGCCAAGAGGCCTGGTTCAAGAGGCACGTCCAGATCAGCAGGGGGTGTAACAGCAAAGGCCTGAGATGGCTGTAGCAGCAGAGGGGCCGATGGCGTAGCAGTCAGATCAGTAAAGGAGCCCGCAGCTCCCTCACTATCTGGCAAACCACACGTTTCTGACTGTGGTCCCACAGGGCTCTTTAAGGCCTCAGAGACTGCTCGCCAGGTGCCGAGCAATCCCACTGCAACCTTGTCATTTTCAGTTGCAGTCGCACACCTTGACATGAATTTGGTTCCATATTTCAGGCTCATAAAGTGTCCGATTGTTAACAAGGAGAAAAAGCTGTAAGGTTACCAGGACGTATGATTCTCCATAATGCGCAACTGCTTACCAGTGAGGGGCAGTTGTGTGCGCGGGTCCGCTTCTCTCAGCTTGAGCTTCTCTCCAGCTCCAGTGTGCCTGTTTCCAGCGACTTTCTGCACGAGCTCCTCTGAGTGATTTGCTGAGTCTGGCCGAACCTATCTTCATGAGGCGATCAATGTGCCTGTTCCCGTCCTGGTCTCCGTTCTGCTAGCCTGTTCCTTTTCATTCCTTCTTTCTGCTTCTTTTTGATGACATAACTTCATTACATCATGTTGCCTTTTTCTTCTTGAGGGCAGGCTCCCCTCTTATACCCTTCTCCACAGCAGTTCTTTTCAAAACAACTTTTCATTGGTCCAACAACTTTGCATAGAACAGCAACAGCAAACACCCAGAAACTTCCATGCCTTAACGGCTGGAGAACAAGAAGCCAGCTGGAGAACAAGAAACTGGAGACTGCATGGAGTCTCCTGAATCACCCTTCTTTGTTCCCTCTAAACTCTTTTATATTCCTGATGGCCTCGTCGTTAAGAGTCTAATGTTATCTCAACCATGGGGCTTTTCAACCCCCATGGCCACATTCCCAAATCTCCCCCTTCTTTATTAATATCAACCATTTTCTCGACACGAATTACCACTCCATATGTAACACTGAGGACAGGCACAAAGCTGTGAGTAGGAGCTCAGAGCCGCTGTCAGTCGCTTCCCTAACCAAGGGCTAGCAGGAGAGCAGGAGATAGGCCCTATCTTGGGGCAATGAGCCCCCTGAACCACCTGTCCTGCACCAGGATGTCCTGGTCCCTAACATAACCTTTAGAATCAGAGAATCAAAGAATCAGAAAATCCACAATGGAAGTGGTAGTTGGAAGGCATCCACAAGCATCACTGAGTCCATCTTTGGCTGTGTCTCCACTTATGCCCTTATGCCAGGCCGCATATTCTTCTCTGGTCACCCCAAATACCACCAGCGAAGTCCTCCAAGGCTGTGGAGTATAAGTTCAACCCTCTCTGTTCTCCTTTGTGGGATGGGAAACAGAGCAAGTGCCTGGCTCTGCACGCCATTCCAATGCTGGTGTCCTATGGGCAGGGTGCAAGGCAAAGTGGCACCACCCCTGTTACCACAGCCACACGCCTGCACCCCATGTCCTGTCATGCTCCCAAGGTGGTGGTTCCCCCTTTGCTGTGCTCCTGACCCAGCTGCAGGAACAAGTGGCTTGAGGAGAACGGGCTCCAGGGCTCACAGGCAGGTTTCTCATTCAGAGCAGTTACACCCAGCACAATGAGCAGTGACATGTGGGAATAATTTGGGGTGCAGAGGGAAGGGGGAAAGGCCTGTGCCCAAAGAAGGGAATGCTGAACTGCCATTTCAAGCTCTGGCTCCAGCTCAAGATGCACTCCTGATACCCACCCCCTCCTCCAGACCCTTTTGTGTTCCAGTGCAAGACCGGCTGTGAGCTGTACCCCAATGGCTCCTACACAAAATTCTACCATCTTGCCTACAATGCTCACAACTTCCTCAGCTTTGATGTGGACAGCAGCCACTGGAAGAGGTGGCAGGAGAGTGAGCTGGCAGTGCATATTGAGCAGGAGTTCAACAGCTTCACGGACTTTTCCGCAACACTGCAACACCTCCTCAACTTCACCTGCATTGACCACATGAAGAGATTCATTGAATACGGCAGGGCGGCTCTGGAGAGACAAGGTGAGAACACCCAGACCCCAGTATGGCCCACTTCAAAGCTTCTCCACTGGGGCTCCCCTTACTCCTTCACTCTTGCCCCCCAGAGCCACCTGTGGCCACTGTCTTTGCCCACAAGCGCGACCCAGCTCAGCTCCTGCTAGTCTGTCGTGTCACTGGCTTCTACCCGCGACCCATCAGTGTGGCCTGGTTGCGGGATGGCCAGGAGGTGCCGCCAGGCCCAGGACTCAACACCAGCACCATCCTGCCCAATGCTGACCTCACCTACCAGCTCCGCAGCACCCTCGTCGTGGCCCCCGGCGATGGGCACACTTATGCTTGCCGCGTGCGCCACTGCAGCCTGGGCACCCGCAGCCTCCTCATCCCCTGGGGTAAGTACCACCCACAGTGATGGGGTGTAGGCAGTGACCCAGAGCCCAGTACAGGAGACGGTGAGCCCAGCTCCAACAGCAACTCTGGCCGTGGCCATCTGTGCACTTGCAGCCCCACTGTCTCTTTTCTCCTTCAGGCAGCTCCAAGGTGGCCCTTGGCATTGGTGTTGCTGTTGTGGTGCTGCTCACTGTGGCTGCGGCCTTCATTGGGACCGTCTGGTACTACAGGCACAGGTGAGATCTCCTTGCCAGCCATGCTGCTTGGGGAAGGGGTTGAGAACTCTCAACTGGCCCTGCTCACTGCCATCTCTCCTGCAGGCGCTGAGAGCGTGGGATGCACCAGCCCCAGGGATACTCAGAGGCCATGCCAATACCCTCAACTTCCTGATAATAAACTGCTATTTAAAACCCTCGAGCCTGCAGTATCCCACTATGTGCTGTGACAAATACCAAGGAACACTTGGCACCACACAGCTCTGTCCCACCCTGGGCGGGCCAGGCAGAGACCTGGGGCAGTGCAGGGCCCACACTCCTCACCACTGGGAGAAATGAAGGGAAGCCTCCTGAGACTGACAGTGAGTACCCGGCCCTATGCCCCTGTCCCGGGGGGCACCAGGCTCCCCATAAAGTGGCAGGACTCCGTCAACACCAACCCAAGACAGAGGAGCAATGCCAGCATAGGGGGGCGGGTATCGCCTCCCCCTACCCCAACCCCTTCAGGAGCACATCAGCACCTCTTAACCAGGGTTTGGTCCCTGGGATCCAGGAACGTTGACAAATACGTTTGGTCCAGCACCCAGAAAGAGCCCAGGCATAAGGCTAGACAGTGGGATCAAGGTTTGCCTACCCAGTGGGATGTTCCAGTCAGAATCAATCTCCATGGTTTAGTCCCAGGGCAACAGTGGATGAAGAGGTCTATGCCACACGATGTGGGGAGCTCCAGGCACAAGTGGCAGTAAAGGACATGCCTGCCAGGGACAGAAAACATGGCCCATGACCAGGCAGGATGCCAACACACGCTGGGGGCTGGCAAACAAAAGTTGGATAACTCAAGGTGATGGGGGGGGTTAACCCCAGCTGATGGGGAGGGTTGATGCTGCAAAATGGTCCCTTCATATCCCAAAGCACCCCTCTCCTGTCACCCTTCCCCATGTGTCCCCACCCTGTCCTGTGTCTCCAGTCTTGTCCCTTTGCCCCTTCTTCAACCTAGTGCTCCTATGCCATACCTGCCCCTTTTCCCTACCCCCAGTGTCCTTTTTCCTGCGCTGCACATTCCCAGCCCTGGCCATTTTCTCATCCCACAATGTCCCTTTGCTGTCTCCCACATGACCCTAGGCTGTCCCTGCAGCTCCTTTCCTCTCCCCCTTGTCCTTTCTGCTGTGTACCCATGGCTTCACCCCATGGCACAAGGCTGAAATGGCCCTTGGACTCACCTGCCCCAGCACTGACAAAAATGAGAATAGAATAAAACCATTAGACTATTTATTATTCTCGTGAACATACAAAAGGAAGTAAGGAAACACAAGTAACTGGGTATGAGCGTGCTGCGATCCAGCCCACCCTGTAGCACAGCCACCTAGTCCCCTGGGGTTCAGGGGCTGTTTTAGGGGTGACTACTATCCTGGGAGAATGGAAATGCCTCAAGGCAATGGTGGTGCCAGGGTCGATGCTGCCCTACAGAGCCCTGCTCTGTCCTGCACTCATCCCTGCTTGGAGCCAGCATGGGGAGCCAGGGGGTTGGCACCCGTCGTGGTTTTACCCTGATGGGCAGCTGAACTCCACCACAACTGTATTCTCATTCCTCCGCCTCAAAGAAAAAAAAAAAAAAAAGAAAAGAAAAAAAAAAAAAAAAAAAAAAAAAGGAAGAAAATACAATGGAAAAGGTTCAAGGGTGACGTAAGGACAAGGAGATCACCCACCAATTATTGTCACAGGTAAAACAAACTTGGCAATAATATCGTTTATTGCCCAAAAGCAAACTAAAAACACCCTCCGTTCCTATCTAGCCTCTTCTACATCATCCCCCCAAGCAGGGCATGGGGGCTGCAATCAGTCCGCAGTGAGAGAGGGAGCTAAGAGAATCTTAGTAGACAGGATGCTGACGAATGAATACCTAGATTATTGTATTAAAAATAGATGTTGCTTAATGTCTTTGCTTACTACTGTGCAAATTAAGCAAAACAAGAAGTCTTGGGGCCCCTCACAAAGGGTGGTTCCTGACAAAAACAGGGAACCTGTCTCAAGAACCGGCTGAGACCAACCCTGTGGTTGGGACGAGAGCCAAGGAGCAGCTGAGTCTGCACAAAGGCAGGGGGTCAACTAGAGGTGATGAAGAGTTATCAGCCTTCATCCCGACGATCCCCAGCAACCACCACCAGGAGGCACTGCACAAGTGCAGATGGGAGGAGTTTGTGGAAATGCCTTCTTGGAACTAATTTTAATATGAAGTAGGTATAGGTCACGCATATGTATAGGAGCATTGGGGAACTTCATGCATATGTAACTTGACTGCACATAACCAAGGCAAGTTGCCATGTTGTGGTGTGCACTTTGGTGGGACTTCCCCCCATGCTGTCCAGGCTGAATAAACATACCTACTTTACAAGCTGACTGATTGTGGAGGCCGTTTTCCGCATGCCAGTAACACTTCATTTCCACTGCCCCTTCACAGTTGTGCCCCTGCTCCAGCGTGGGGTCTCTCCCACGGGATGCTGTTCTGCCTAAACTGATCCTGCATAGGCTACCCACAGGGAATAGCTCTTCAAGAACTGTTCAGTATGTCTCCATACTATGGCGTCCATCCGTCAGGAGCAAACTGCTCCAACCTGGGTCCCCCATAGGAGGCAGTTCCTCCCAAATCATCTGCTCCTGTGTGGGCTCCTTTCCCCGGGCTGCAGCTCCGGCCCGAGGCCTGCTCCTGCGGGGGCTCTCCATGGGCCGCAGCCTCCTCCAGGCCACATCCACCTGCTCCACCCGGGGCTCCTCCACGGGCTGCAGCGTGGAGATCTGCTCCATGTGGGACCCATGGATGCAGGGGAACAGCCTGCTCCACCAGGGTCCTCTCCACAGGCCACAGAACTTCTGCTCTGGTGCCTGGAGTACCTCATGCCTTCCTGCTCTGACCTTGGTGGCTGCAGGGCTGTTTATCACTCCTCACTCTCCTAGCTGCTATTGCCCAGCAGTTTTTTTTTTTTCCCTTTCTGAAGTATGCTCTCACAGAGGTGCAACCAACAGCAGCAGGTCCCTTTTGGAGCTGTCTGAAACTGGCATTTATCTAACACGAAGCAGCTTCTGTAGTCTTCTCACAGAGACCACCACTGCAGACCCTTGCTACCAAAACCTTGCCACATAAACCCAATACATTCCACTCCTTGCCTCCGTGAAGAGCATATTTAAGAACTATCACAATATACTCTTACATTGCAATCATTACAATCTTCACAAGGCTTTCTTCCCTCAAAATAAATAAATAAATAAAATAAAATAAAATAAAATAAAATAAAATAAAATAAAATAAAATAAAATAAAATAAAATAAAAAAATTCCCCACACCAAAATAAACATATCATCACAACACTGACAAAGAGGACAATTTACACACATTCCACCCCTCATCCCTTCACTATATTATTACAAAACATATTCCACACAATTACTACTTTCTTAAATGCTTCACAACTATTGCATTCTTAAACAATATCTAATCCATGTTTTACTCATGACCATAACTGGTGGGTGATCTTCCTGTCCTAATCTCAACCCTTGAACCCTTTCCATGGTATTTTCTCCCTCTTTTCCTTTGAGGAGGAGGACTGAGAGAGCAGTTGTGGAGTTCAGCTGTGTAGCAAGGTAAAAACCCCACACCCCTCCACTTGCTCTTGCTCTTTGTTCATTTCTCATATATCCAGTTGTTTCTAGGAACTTCAGGGAGTTTAAGCATGTTCATCTTTCAGCACCTTCTCTTATCATTCCTATAGCCAACTCTGTAATTGTGTTTGTATTTATCATTTCCAATCTATTTATGTCAAACATTGCTTGTGCAGCCATCCCTTGTGGAATGTGCACCTCATTGGAGGCAACTACTTGAATTTGACTCACAGTGGAGTAATTTATTTTTTTTGTAATAAATGTATAAATCAACAAAAACCAAAAACAACAATCGTCCCCCCACACACAATAAAAATAAAACTATCCATTCTCTCCTCCCTCCTCCCCACTCCCCCCAACTTCTGTTTCTGTGTGTAGCCAGTTGTCTGAGGAAAGCAGATAGGACTTGGTGTAAAAGAGCTTTAACATCCTGCTGTAGCCTTTAGTGGAGAAGTCTCTTGTAATGAAAAGTTAAGTACGTGGGTGTATGTAGGACCTTATGGGACTGCTTTTCCTATTTATCTAGACCTCTTTAGGAGACACATTGGATCAATGTCAACTGGAGAATGGTGCTATCAATTCTTCTCACAACTCAAAAACAACAACAACAACAACAAAAACCAACAAAGCTTAATTATGGAAAATCCTTTTAAACAAGTGCCCATGGAAAATTTTGCATTTAATTACGCTCCTGAAACCTCACTAATTAACTGTGCAAGTCTTGAAGACTTGATGAAAATTGGTGAATTGTAATGAACCTCATGGTATATTTGGTGCTGAGTCCATGAACCTTAGGTAGCGAAAGGAGAATGAGGTTATGGAACGAACTGTTGGAAAAGATTTCAGAAGGAAATGTGGAAGTGTTTTGGAGTTCTAATGGGTCTCCATGTGGGCTATTACTGACAAAGCATCTCCATGGGCTTGTTAGAGCAGATAATGGGAGGCCACGATTACAGCTAGTCAAAGGCACTGTGCAAGTGACTCTGATGGTGAGTGAAGCCCTTGGTTTGTTTGATGAAGGAGCAAGTCCAAGTCCTGGCCCCTAGCTCCTGGGACAGGAGGTTCTGTCCCTCACACATGGCTCAGGGGTCTTCCTGGGCTGTGTGATGTGGGGTGTGCCGTGTTGTGTGAAGGACAATGATATACGACACCTCCTGGCTTCCCCACAGGATTTTAAGGAGGTAACAGTACACGAATGTCATGAGAATAACAGCTGTTCATAAACCTCAGTAGAAGAGACAACTGCCATAGCCACAGGTATGTGAACTACCTGAATATTCTTCTCAGACAGAGTCTTCTGTGAAGCTATTTTGGGATTGCAATAGCGGGCATCCTGCAAGCAGGAGCACCCAGCAAAAGCATAACATAATCTTATATTCCCAATTACCCAACACTTGATTCCTCCCCTGTTTCCTCACTGGCTGAGTACTGCAGGTTCACAAACTACTTGACGCTTATTACTATCCCATATATGTTGTTTTGTTTTGTTTTGTTTTGTTTTTGACAAACCATTAATTTCTCCTTTTTTTTTTTTTTTTCTTTTCTCATTCTTTTCTCTTGACTAGAGGGCCTGTGGTTTTTTGTTTTTACTGATTTCCCAACGCTTATCCTGTTTTTCTTAGCTATCCTCCTAATTTTGGGACAGCAGGACCTTCCCGTTATCTTCTTAACATACTCCGCACTGCTATGCCACTGTCACACCTACAAAATCACTTTTGAATATGAAAAGTTAGTGGAATTTTCCACTGCAAAAACATATTCTACTGCAAAAACAAGTGGCTCTCAAGTGTCTTCCCCCTTGCAGGGTCCCCACAGGAAAATCCCCAGTACATGGCAGAGACTCTATGTCATGGCACCAGGAGGAATAGTCTGTTTCCTGGACAGCAGCCGACCTCTTCTGGCATGTCCGAAGAAGCAATTTCCACCTCCACCACCTCCTCTGGCACATTTATGACCAATGTTGGACCCCTGAAGAAAGGTAGTGAAAAACTGGTGCGACCATGTTGAATGGGTTCGGGACAGGGATAGCCACAAAACAGGGAAAGATGAAGGGATTTAGGGCTGTTTGGCTGTAGAGGGAGAAGAGAGAGGGAAGGACCCAAGTGACATCTCCAACCTCCGACACAGGAAGATGTTTCCAGTTGGTGCAAAGCTGCTCGTGCTGTGGGACTTGCTATCCCTCACTCTCTGGGCTGGTTTGGGGTCCAAATCTCCTCCATGCCCTACTGCTGCCCCCTTGCCCATCTCCTGCCCTTACAAAAGACAGAAAGGCAGGGGACAGTCACCCCCACAATGTAGCTGATGTCTGGAAAAGAGCTGTGCTGGACCCTGTCTCTGAGTGATGTGCTACCAGGAAGGGCAGTCAGAACAACCCCAGTGCTCTCTGCCAGGGCACTGCAGGGTAAACCCTATTACAGACATTGCAGCGTAAACCCTATTACATGCTCACCTGACATCTCCCTGGGTCTTGCAGCCATGAGGGTTAACCCACTGAATTTTCCCCCACTATTCACAGCCCTGGGCCAGCCTTCTACCACATCCTCCTGAATGACCGTAGTGCACCAGGAACACCCCAAAACCGCAGTGCAGACTCCATTGGCTGCTGATACAACTAGCACTGCTGGAACTGCCCAGGCAGAACAGCAACAGAAAGAAATGTGCAGCTGCGGCTCCTGCAGCCCTTTACGCTTCGTGCTGCACCCACTTCTGAATGCTTGGGGCTTCACCACTGGCAGCATGCAGTTCCCTTGCCTTCTTCTCTTCATCCTTCCTGGGATGTGGGCAGACCCAGAGGGTAAGTGGCACACTCCTATCTGCTCCGTTCTCTCTACTGTGGGTCTGTACAGGGGTGGCAGGGGGTGAGGCCCAGGGAGATGAAGGTGCATGGGGAGATTATACCCGTCACTTAGGTGCAGCATCCAAAGGTGCCCTATCTCTGCCCACCCCCTCTGCTCCCATGTCCAGCTCTGGGCTCACTGCCCTGTACCATCCTGACCAGACCACTGCTGATAGCTCCAGCACAAGGGCCAAGGACTCCCAGGCAGGCTTGGGGTGATGGAGTGTCCCCAAACGTGCCTTTTTCCTCCTGGCCGTTCATGGGCGCACGTGGAAGGGTATCTTTTCCCCTCGTGGCTCAACAGTCCTGCACTGGGCTCTAACCGCTTAAGCAGGTCCTGGGCACTGCCCTGAGCATGTGGGATCATTTCTTTTGCCATTGAAAGGTTGCTGGATCCTTTGCATGCTTCTGCTATGGTTAAAGCTTTCTTTTGCAGCCACAAGGAGCCTCCAGCTTTGTTCCAGCCTGCATTTTCCATGCTGAGATCAGGTACTCATTGCACTCCAGGCAGGGGGGCTCTTACTGCCCCAATCCAGGCTTTACTTTGTGCCATTAGTTCTCAGGGTTTCATTCAGCATGACAGGAGTCACTGTGTGAGTGTTGGACTTGCTCTCCTGCCTCCTGTCACGATCCAGTTTCCCATGAGTGCTGCCCAGCAGCCCCCCACCACCACAAACCTAGGCAAAATTCTCCTCCCCCACTTCCCCCTTGAGAAGATTTCCTGCACTGTGAGCAGGTCTCTGCCGGACCTGGGTCCCCATGTGAACTGGTGGAACTGTTGTTCCCAGCCACAGACAAGAGCACCCCTGCTGTCCCCTCCACACAGCCAAGTGATAGCTCTCAGGTGGTCACATCAGGGTGGTGAAGGGGTAAAAAGGGAATTAGAGAAGAAGCCGAGAGAGTGAGGCACATCGAGGCAGTGGAAGGAAATTGCAAATTGTGTGAAAGCAGCTAGACAAGGGGATTTCCCCTGCCCTGCCCACCTTCCCCATCTCACTCTGCCCATCCCTGAGGACCCTGTGGGCCACTCCTCCTCCTGGGGCCTCCTGCCCTTCTCCTTCACCCTCGTGCTAATCAGCACAACCTTCTCTCCTCTGTCACCCCACAGGCTCTCAGAAACTCCACCTATTCCATAGCTGTACCTTCTACAATAGCAACTCGGTGGAACTTTCAGGCTGGGCCACCCTGGAGGACATCGTCTTTGCTGCCCTGCAGAACTACACCCGGGAAATCATTTACCTCCAACCATGGGTCTTCTCAGCCCTGCCCGCAGACGAGTGGGAAAACCTGCAAAATCTGTTCAGGATCTATTTGTACAACTACATTCTGATACTGCAGAACAAAGCTAGGCTGTACCAGATTCCCTGTGAGTACTGGGTGATCCTCCTTTTCTTACTTAAATGGCAGGGGAGGTACCGTGATTAGGCAGTGGTTTTCCCAGGGTGAGGCTCATCCCCTGCACTTTGGGTGTGCTAATCACTGGGATTTCCACAAATGAGGGAAACTCGATTGCATAATTTCTGGTAGTGGAGGAATGAGTTCACACTCTCTGCCCCCCTTGCAGTGCTGCAGGGTTGAGGCAGAGTGGCTCAAAAGCTGTGCAGAGGAAAAGGGTCTGGGGGTGATGATTGATGCTCACCTCAACATGAGCCGGCAGTGTACCCAGGTGGCCAAGAATAGCATCCTGGCTTGTATAAGGAATAGCGTAGCCAGCAGGACCAGGGGGGTGATCGTCCCTTTGTACTCTGCTTTGGGGAGGCCGCACCACAAGTGCTGTGTTCAGTTCTGGGCCCTTTCACAACAACAAAGCCATCGAGGCACTGGAGAGTGTCCAGAGAAGGGCTACAAAGCTGGTGAAGGGTGGAGCACAAGTCATATGGGAACTGGGATTATTTAGTGTGGAGAAGAAGAGGCTCAGGGGAGAGTTTATTGCTCTCTACAACTGCTGAAAAGGAAGGTTTGGGGAGCTGGGGGTGGGCCTCTTCTCACAGGTAACTAGCGATAGGACCAGAGGTCATGGCCTCAAGTTGCTCCAGGGGAGGGTCAATTGGGAAACGAGGAGACATTTCTTCTCGGAAAGAGCAGTCAGGCATTGGAGACGGGTTGCCCAGGGTAGTGGTGGAGTCACCATCGCTGGGGTTGCTAAAGAAAAGCCTGGATGTTGTACTTAGGGATATGATTTAGTGGATAATATTGGTGGTTGGGGGATGGATGGACCAGATGATCTTGGAGGTCTTTTCCAATCTTAATGATTCTGTGATTCTATGATTCTGTAAGTTTGCTGATGTTATAAATGAGGTCTCAATTCAATCTGAATTTTGTAATATTTATAAAACAAATATTTCTAAAAGGTATAAAAGGCAAGTAAACAGCACTGGGTGTGCGTGGAGTCTACGCTCCACCAACACGCACACACGAACATCAAACATTCTAAATATACAGAACATTGCTTTACATACTAAACCCGAGTATGCCTATACATACGTACAATCAGGAAAGGTAACAAGCAATCCTTTAAGTTCCATGACTTAACGGTGTCCATTTTCCATTCTTTGTCTTGATTACAAACAAGTCGCCATTTTCCACTCCTTTTGAACAATAAGTCCTGCTTTAAGTTGTCAAGCAACTCAGCCTTTGGGCTTTATGTGTCCCGTTCTTCCCGGATCACAGAAAAGCATATCCATCTTATATCCAGCATATCCATTGAGCAAGTTTGCTGATGACACCAAACTTGGAGGAGTTGTGGACTCGAATGAGGGTGGAAAGGCCTTGCAGAGGGATCTGGATAGGTTGGAGAGCTGGGCGATCACCAACCGCATGAAGTTCAATAAGAGCAAGTGCCGGGTCCTGCACCTGGGACGGGGAAACCCTGGCTGCACGTACAGACTGGGCGATGAGACGCTGGAGAGCAGCCTAGAAGAGAGGGATCTGGGGGTCGTGGTAGACAGCAAGTTGAATATGAGCCAGCAGTGTGCCCTGGCAGCCAGGAGGGCCAACCGTGTCCTGGGGTGCATCAAGCACGGCATCGCTAGTAGGTCAAGGGAGGTGATTGTCCCGCTCTACTCTGCGCTGGTGCGGCCTCACCTCGAGTACTGTGTGCAGTTCTGGGCACCACAGTATAAAAAGGACATGAAACTGTTGGAAAGTGTCCAGAGGAGGGCTACGAAGATGGTGAAAGGCCTGGAGGGGAAGACGTACGAAGAACGGCTGAGGTCACTGGGCCTGTTCAGCCTGGAGAAGAGGAGGCTGAGGGGAGACCTCATCACAGTCTACAACTTCCTCGTAAGAGGGTGTCGAGAGGCAGGAGACCTTTTCTCCATTAACACCAGTGACAGGACCCGCGGGAATGGGGTTAAGCTGAGGCAGGGGAAATTTAGGCTTGGCATCAGCAGGGGGTTCTTCACAGAGAGGGTGGTTGCACACTGGAACAGGCTCCCCAGGGAAGTGGTCACTGCACTGAGCCTGTCTGATTTTAAGAAGAGATTGGACTGTGCACTTAGTCACATGGTCTGAACTTTTGGGTAGACCTGTGTGGTGTCAAGAGTTGGACTTGATGATCCTTAAGGGTCCCTTCCAACTCAGGATATTCTATGATTCTATGATCTCCTTTTGAAGGCCAAGAGGCCTGGTTCAAGAGGCACGTCCAGATCAGCAGGGGGTGTAACAGCAAAGGCCTGAGATGGCTGTAGCAGCAGAGGGGCCGATGGCGTAGCAGTCAGATCAGTAAAGGAGCCCGCAGCTCCCTCACTATCTGGCAAACCACACATTTCTGACTGTGGTCCCACAGGGCTCTTTAAGGCCTCAGGGACTGCTCGCCAGGTGCCGAGCAATCCCACTGCAACCTTGTCATTTTCAGTTGCAGTCCCACACCTTGACATGAATTTGGTTCCATATTTCAGGCTCATAAAGTGTCTAATTGTTAACAAGGAGAAAAAGCTGTAAGGTTACCAGGACGTATGATTCCCCATAATGTGCAACTGCTTATCAGCGAGGGGCAGTTGGGTCCGCTTCTCTCAGCTTGAGCTTCTTCCCAGCTCCAGTGTGCCCATTTCTAGTGACTTTCTGCATGAGCTCCTCTGAGCGATTTGCTGAGTCTGGCCGAACCTATCTTCATGAGGCGATCAATGTGCCTGTTCCTGTCCTGGTCTCCATTCCGCCAGCCTGTTCCTCCTCACGTCTTTTTCCTGCTTCTTTATTGATGACATAACTTCATTACATCATGTTGCCTTTTTCTTCTTGAGGACAGGCTCCCCTCTTATACCCTTCTCCACAGCAGTTCTTTTCAAAACAACTTTTCATTGGTCAAACAACTTTGAATGTAACAACAACAGCAAACACCCAGAAACTTCCATGCCTTAACGGCTGGAGAACAAGAAACTGGAGACTGCATGGAGTCTCCTGAATCACCCTTCTTTACTCCTTCTAAACTCTTTTATATTCCTGATGGCCTCGTCGTTAAGAGTCTAATGTTATCTCAACCATGGGGCTTTCCAACCCCCATGGCCACATTCCCAAATCTCCCCCTTCTTTATTAATATCAACCATTTTCTCGACACGAATTACCACTCCATATGTAACACTGAGGACAGGCACAAAGCTGTGAGTAGGAGCTCAGAGCCGCTGTCAGTCGCTTCCCTAACCAAGGGCTAGCAGGAGAGCAGGAGATAGGCCCTATCTTGGGGCAATGAGCCCCCTGAACCACCTGTCCTGCACCAGGATGTCCTAGTCCCCAACATAACCTTTAGAATCAGAGAATCAAAGAATCAGAAAATCCACAGTGGAAGTGGTAGTTGGAAGGCATCCACAAGCATCACTGAGTCCATCTTTGGCTGTGTCTCCACTTATGCCCTTATGCCAGGCCGCATATTCTTCTCTGGTCACCCCAAATCCCACCAGCGAAGTCCTCCAAGGCTGTGGAGTATAAGTTCAACCCTCTCTGTTCTCCTTTGTGGGATGGGAAACAGAGCAAGTGCCTGGCTCTGCACGCCATTCCAATGCTGGTGTCCTATGGGCAGGGTGCAAGGCAAAGTGGCACCACCCCTGTTACCACAGCCACACGCCTGCACCCCATGTCCTGTCATGCTCCCAAGGTGGTGGTTCCCCCTTTGCTGTGCTCCTGACCCAGCTGCAGGAACAAGTGGCTTGAGGAGAACGGGCTCCAGGGCTCACAGGCAGGTTTCTCATTCAGAGCAGTTACACCCAGCACAATGAGCAGTGACATGCGGGAATAATTTGGGGTGCAGAGGGAAGGGGGAAAGGCCTGTGCCCAAAGAAGGGAATGCTGAACTGCCATTTCAAGCTCTGGCTCCAGCTCAAGATGCACTCCTGATACCCACCCCCTCCTCCAGACCCTTTTGTGTTCCAGTGCAGGATGGGCTGTGAACTGCACCCCAATGGCTCCTCCACAAAATTCTACCATCTTGCCTACAATGCTCACAACTTCCTCAGCTTTGATGTGGACAGCAGCCACTGGAAGAGGTGGCAGGAGAGTGAGCTGGCGGTGAATGTTGAGAGGGAGCTCAACAGCTACATTGGTTTTTGCGCAACACTGCAGTACCTCCTCAACTTCACCTGCATTGACCACATGAAGAGATTCATTGAATACGGCAGGGCGGCTCTGGAGAGACAAGGTGAGAACACCCAGACCCCAGTATGGCCCACTTCAAAGCTTCTCCACTGGGGCTCCCCTTACTCCTTCACTCTTGCCCCCCAGAGCCACCTGTGGCCACTGTCTTTGCCCACAAGCGCGACCCAGCTCAGCTCCTGCTAGTCTGTCGTGTCACTGGCTTCTACCCGCGACCCATCAGTGTGGCCTGGTTGCGGGATGGCCAGGAGGTGCCGCCGGGCCCAGGACTCAACACCAGCACCATCCTGCCCAATGCTGACCTCACCTACCAGCTCCGCAGCACCCTCGTCGTGGCCCCCGGCGATGGGCACACTTATGCTTGCCGCGTGCGCCACTGCAGCCTGGGCACCCGCAGCCTCCTCATCCCCTGGGGTAAGTACCACCCACAGTGATGGGGTGTAGGCAGTGACCCAGAGCCCAGTACAGGAGACGGTGAGCCCAGCTCCAACAGCAACTCTGGCCGTGGCCATCTGTGCACTTGCAGCCCCACTGTCTCTTTTCTCCTTCAGGCAGCTCCAAGGTGGCCCTTGGCATTGGTGTTGCTGTTGTGGTGCTGCTCACTGTGGCTGCGGCCTTCATTGGGACCGTCTGGTACTACAGGCACAGGTGAGATCTCCTTGCCAGCCATGCTGCTTGGGGAAGGGGTTGAGAACTCTCAACTGGCCCTGCTCACTGCCATCTCTCCTGCAGGCGCTGAGAGCGTGGGATGCACCAGCCCCAGGGATACTCAGAGGCCATGCCAATACCCTCAACTTCCTGATAATAAACTGCTATTTAAAACCCTCGAGCCTGCAGTATCCCACTATGTGCTGTGACAAATACCAAGGAACACTTGGCACCACACAGCTCTGTCCCACCCTGGGCGGGCCAGGCAGAGACCTGGGGCAGTGCAGGGCCCACACTCCTCACCACTGGGAGAAATGAAGGGAAGCCTCCTGAGACCGACAGTGAGTACCCGGCCCTATGCCCCTGTCCCGGGGGGCACCAGGCTCCCCATAAAGTGGCAGGACTCCGTCAACACCAACCCAAGACAGAGGAGCAATGCCAGCATAGGGGGGCGGGTATCGCCTCCCCCTACCCCAACCCCTTCAGGAGCACATCAGCACCTCTTAACCAGGGTTTGGTCCCTGGGATCCAGGAACGTTGACAAATAAGTATGGGGCCAGCACTCAGCTTGGAAGGGGAAAGAGCCCAGGCGCAAGGCTAGACAGTGGGATCAAGGTTTGCCTACCCAGTGGGATGTTCCAGTCAGAATCAATCTCCATGGTTTAGTCCCAGGGCAACAGTGGATGAAGAGGTCTATGCCACACGATGTGGGGAGCTCCAGGCACAAGTGGCAGCAAAGGACACGCCTGCCAGGGACAGAAAACATGGCCCATGACCAGGCAGGATGCCAACACACACTGGGGGCTGGCAAACAAAAGTTGGATAACTCAAGGTGATGGGGGGGGTTAACCCCAGCTGATGGGGAGGGTTGATGCTGCAAAATGGTCTCTTCATATCCCAAAGCACCCCTCTCCTGTCACCCTTCCCCATGTGTCCCCACCCTGTCCTGTGTCTCCAGTCTTGTCCCTTTGCCCCTTCTTCAACCTAGTGCTCCTATGCCATACCTGCCCCTTTTCCCTACCCCCAGTGTCCTTTTTCCTGCGCTGCACATTCCCAGCCCTGGCCATTTTCTCATCCCACAATGTCCCTTTGCTGTCTCCCACATGACCCTAGGCTGTCCCTGCAGCTCCTTTCCTCTCCCCCTTGTCCTTTCTGCTGTGTACCCATGGCTTCACCCCATGGCACAAGGCTGAAATGGCCCTTGGACTCACCTGCCCCAGCACTGACAAAAATGAGAATAGAATAAAACCATTAGACTATTTATTATTCTCGTGAACATACAAAAGGAAGTAAGGAAACACAAGTAACTGGGTATGAGCGTGCTGCGATCCAGCCCACCCTGTAGCACAGCCACCTAGTCCCCTGGGGTTCAGGGGCTGTTTTAGGGGTGACTACTATCCTGGGAGAATGGAAATGCCTCAAGGCAATGGTGGTGCCAGGGTCGATGCTGCCCTACAGAGCCCTGCTCTGTCCTGCACTCATCCCTGCTTGGAGCCAGCATGGGGAGCCAGGGGGTTGGCACCCGTCGTGGTTTTACCCTGATGGGCAGCTGAACTCCACCACAACTGTATTCTCATTCCTCCGCCTCAAAGAAAAAAAAAAAAAAAAAGAAAAGAAAAAAAAAAAAAAAAAGGAAGAAAATACAATGGAAAAGGTTCAAGGGTGACGTAAGGACAAGGAGATCACCCACCAATTATTGTCACAGGTAAAACAAACTTGGCAATAATATCGTTTATTGCCCAAAAGCAAACTAAAAACACCCTCCGTTCCTATCTAGCCTCTTCTACATCATCCCCCCAAGCAGGGCATGGGGGCTGCAATCAGTCCGCAGTGAGAGAGGGAGCTAAGAGAATCTTAGTAGACAGGATGCTGACGAATGAATACCTAGATTATTGTATTAAAAATAGATGTTGCTTAATGTCTTTGCTTACTACTGTGCAAATTAAGCAAAACAAGAAGTCTTGGGGCCCCTCACAAAGGGTGGTTCCTGACAAAAACAGGGAACCTGTCTCAAGAACCGGCTGAGACCAACCCTGTGGTTGGGACGAGAGCCAAGGAGCAGCTGAGTCTGCACAAAGGCAGGGGGTCAACTAGAGGTGATGAAGAGTTATCGGCCTTCATCCCGACGATCCCCGGCAACCACCACCAGGAGGCACTGCACAAGTGCAGATGGGAGGAGTTTGTGGAAATGCCTTCTTGGAACTAATTTTAATATGAAGTAGGTATAGGTCACGCATATGTATAGGAGCATTGGGGAACTTCATGCATATGTAACTTGACTGCACATAACCAAGGCAAGTTGCCGTGTTGTGGTGTGCACTTTGGTGGGACTTCCCCCCATGCTGTCCAGGCTGAATAAACATACCTACTTTACAAGCTGACTCCGCATGTCAGTAACACTTCATTTCCACTGCCCCTTCACAGTTATGCCCCTGCTCCAGTGTGGGGTCTCTCTTCTTTTCTCTTGACTAGAGGGCCCATGGTTTTTTGTTTTTACTGATTTCCCACTGCTTATCCTGTTTTTCTTAGCTAATTTTGAGACAGCAGGACCTTCCCATTATCTTCTTAACATACTTCCCACTGCTATGCCACTGTCACACCTACACAATCACTTTTGAATATGAAAAGTTAGTGGAATTTTCCACTGCAAAAACACATTCTACTGCAAAAAAAAAAAAAAAAAAAAAAAACATAACTTTGATGTTCAGTTCTCCTGTCCTCTTTTCTTACTACTATTTTGTTTTGTAGCTCTTCACATCTCCCACTCTTTAGTTTTTAGAACAGTAGGGTTCAATATTTTTCTTCAGATGTCATGAGAAATGATAGAAACACAATGCCATTATTGCTAGAATGCTAAAAATATGTTGTTGGAGCCAATCCCAGTCAGGCAACCAAGAGGTCAATTTTTGCAAATGTCTCTATATTCCCCAGAAAGTGTCATCTTGGACCATCTCATATAAGATCTTGGTATTCTTCAGGTGCCTTGCCTGCAGGAGTCAGATCACAGATCGAGCAGTCACAGATCGAGCAGTGCTGCTTTGCCAAGGGCTTGGAGCACTTTATCCCCTCAATGCATCTGTGCATGACTTGCGGTGGTGGGCACCTTTCATCCCACCCGCAGCTTGCCCTGGGCAAGAGCTACAGCTTGCAAAGACTGCACCATTCATAACCTGGGGGAAGCTGCTCTGAAGTTGGGACTGTGAGTGATTAATGACAAAGTGGCAAGAACCTTACAGAGCACTCTAAGAGACCTGAAATTCCCTTGGCAAGCTTTACAAAACTCCACTCCCGACAGGACTCTGCACTTATGCTCCTTCCCAACCCTTTCCCTCCCCTAATTCTTACCATAAGCTTGGACTAAATTTGCACCGTTAGTGTCCCTCCCCAGATTTCCCCCCTGACTGCACCCCGGGGTGCCCCCAGCCCCAGGTGTCCCCTTGTGTCTCTTCCCCCCCATCATGCCCTGTGGCACAGAACCTTCCAGAGCGGCCCCACACGGCCACCCCTGCCCTCGCTCAGCTCTGCCTCGCACCTGCCCTGGCTGTGAGCAGCTTCCAGCCCTGTCCGACACCAGCCCGGAGCCGCCCCCATTGGCACCCTCTGCACTGCCCCAGAACCAGGCCCCTCAGCGATCCCAAAGCCATGGCCACCCCCAAGTTTGCCGACCTGCCCGGCATCGTGCGTGCGGGGCTGGGCCTTGGGGTGTCTGCAGGGGGTCAGGGGAGAGAGCGTGGGGCCTGTGGGGAGGTTGGGGATGTCAGGGTCAGATGGGGGAGCTGGGGGGATTGGGGTTGGTTTTGGGTGCCTGGGGGGATCTGAGGCAGCAGGGCAGTAAGTGGGGTGTTTGGGGAGATGGGGGGTAGTCGGGGCTGTCTGGGGTGGGGTCAACAGACAGGCGTGTCAGGGCATTGGGACTTGCAGGGGGGTCAGGGCGGCTGCAGGTGTGGGGGTGCCTGTAGGGTACCTGAGCACAGGGGGTGTGAGGGGCATGGGGGTAGGAAGAGGGGGCTTGGGGACATTGGAGGTGTCTGGAAGAGCTGAGGATTCTTTGGGGAGATAAGGTGAGTGTGGGCAGGGAACTGCCGGGGGTGGGGTGTGTGGGGGGCAGAGGCACCATCTGAAGATGTCTGGGGCAGTTTGGGGGTGCTTGATGAGAAACAGCAAATAGCTGAGCCTGTTTGTGTCCTAGGCCTGGAATGAACCAGAGGTCTATGAGACCAGTGACACACCCGAGGGCGACCAGGCCGAGTTTGAGTTGGTAAGGCTCTGCTGGGGCCCCATGTGTGGTAGGGGTGAGCAAGGGTGTCGGTGCCCCCATCCTGCAGTCATCTCGCTCAGCGAGATCATCTCTGGGACAGGGGTCGGCTCCTGTCCCTGCACATGTCCCTGCAGTGACACATCCCCAACATGGTCTGTTGGCCCTGTCTCAGCCTGACATTGCTGCAGGGCAGCAAGGAGCAAGGGCAAGACTCATGCTGGGTGGGTGTCCTTGCCCCTGTCCCCTGGCTCCGTGTCCTGCGTAATGCAGTGCCATGTCCCAATGGCACTGCTGGGACTGCTTTCTCTCTCCTCTCCTCCTAACTTTGCTCTGATTTTCTCACCTCTGGGGAACGCAAGTAGCTGGTAAGAGCCTGTGTGTCAGCCACTGCTCTGCTCAGTGGCACTTGCCGTCTCCCCACAGCTGGACAGCCCCCCCAGCCATGCTGAAGAGCTGCCCCTGCTACCCTCACCCCTTCTTCTCCATTTGTGCTGTGCCGGAGCTCCCTGAGAGTGTTTCAGGTCAGGCACAGGGGCCAGAGAGGGGAGCAGGCAGGGTGTCCTTGGGGCACCTCCTGCAGAGCCCTGCTGTGTCAGAGGGTGAGAAGCACCCCAAGTTGCTGTCTGCACGTGCCCCTCGAGGGGACATGTCCAATCTAGGCTGCAGGGAAAGCCGTGGAGAAGTCTTGGAGGGGTTGAAGTCCTCTCACAAGTTGCAAGCACCCCAGAGCCTGTGGATGATGGAAGCCACCCTGAAACACAGCTGTGGGACTGGGGTCACCCCGACCACACATAACACGTGTGGCAGCAGATTGCCTGTTACTGGTTGTGGGGCTCCCAGAACCGCCAAAGGATGTTGTGCCTCAGTGTGCCCTGGCCCTGCTGCCAGGCCCTTGTGGGATTTTTCCTGTTGGCCAGGCCAGGCCAGGGGTCTGATGTGCATGAGCCATGCCCTGGGAAATGGTGCATCCTGGAGAGCCCTTGCTGCCCAAGCAGAGCCTTTGCTGGGTCTGACTGTTGCACCTGCCCCTGTGTACCTGTTGCAACCTGAGGGTTGCCCTGGGGGTTTGTGCATCATCCTGGGCAGTTGGAGAGGATGGGGCCGCCGTCAGCCCCATTTCCACCCATCTGGTCCCCAGCACTGGCCCTCAAAGGCTGCCAGGGCTACAGAGAGCAGAGAGATGGCAGCCCTGCACACAAACCCTTGAGTCTTCCTTTGTCCTTAGTGCTGTGTCCTGTGTGCAGGAGGAGCTTACCAGCACCAGTGTGGAGCACTTTGTCATCAACCCCAATGCTGCCTTTGAGAAGTTCAAGGACAAGCGCCTGGGCACCAAGGGAGTGGGTGAGCCAAGGGGACTGGGGAAGGGTGAGTTGTGGTCCCTGGGTTGCTGAGATGGACCCAGGGATGGCATAGACTCCCCAGGTATTTTGGGGTGACCCTCTGCTCTTGTCTTCCAGATTTCTCCGACAGCACAAGCAAGACCAGCACAACAGGCTACAAGTCTGGAGAGTATGAAAACGTGAGTCCAACATGTGCAGAGATGTCCCTTTAGTGTGAACTACCCTACTGCATTGGTCCCTTGTCCCTCCTCAACACACAGTTACATCCCTGCCCAGCACCACAGCCCTCCCACAGCCACAAGTTTACTTGCCTGTCTGTGAAGGCACAGCTACTACCAAAGGGTTTTGGGTACTGGTGTCCCAGCACCTGCAGGGACCTGCAGGCAGGCCATCCTTGGGGGCTGACACAGCCGCCTGTCCTACCCCTGCACAGAGTGCATTGAAGGAGTCGGAGGCTGAGGAGGAGCTGATGCCCGTGGCCTTGGCCAGGCAGGTGGAAGGCCTGAAGCAGCAGCTGGTCTCCAGCCACATGGAGAAGCTACTGGGCCCTGCTGCAGCCATAGACTTTACGGACCTCGAAGGCACGCTGGCCAAGTAAGTGTGGTCCCGAGGCCTCACGCCTTCAGCTTGGGAAGTGGGGGGCAGCAGGGGAGGATGCCAGCAACCCCGTGAGGCAGTACCAGAGCAGCACGCTCACCTCTTCCCCTTGCACAGGCGCCTGTTGCAGCAGCTGGAGGAGGTGAAGTTCAAGAAGGCAGTGTCAGGGGAGAGACCCGGCAAGGCTCCAGCTCCCACTGGAGACATGCTCACCTTTGAGCTGTACTGGAGGCCAGAGCAGGACCAGTTCTCCCAGGCTGTTAGTGTGAGTGTGTGGAGGGGGAGTCACAGAGTTTGACCCCAAAATGGCCTGTCCTGCCCTCTCAGCCCTTATTTCCCCCCCAGATTACAGAGCTGGAGAAGCGTTTGGCACAGCTGGAGGTGATGGTACGGTACGAGCCTGACAGCCAGGTAAGGGACAGGTGCTCCAGCCCTGCCACTCTCCTGCTCTCCATCCTGCCCCACTGATGTGATTTTCCTCCCCACAGAACCCACTGTTGGTTGGGCTGAAGGGCACCAGCCTTGTGGTAAGTCCTAGAATCCTAGAATAGCCTGAGTTGTGCTGCTCAACCACCACCCCGGTGAAGAACTTATGTCCTAATACCCAACCTGAACTTCTGCTGGTGCAGCTTTAAGCTGTTCCCTCACGCCCAGTCACCAGAGAAATGAGATCAGCACCTCCCTCACCGCTTTACACACTGAGGGTGTTGTAGACAGCAAAGAGGTCACCCCTCAGGTTGCTCTTCTCAAAGCTGAACAAACCAAGAACAGACCAAGCTGCTCATCCTAAGTTGTGCCCTCTAGCTCTTCCCCCATCTTTGTTGAACACCTCTTTTGGGACCCATTCTAGTATTTTTTATCTCCTTCTCATACTGGGGAGCCCCAGACTGCACAAAGTACTCAAGGTGAGGCCACATCAGCATTGAGTGGAGTGGGACTGTCATGTCTTTTGACCAGTTAGCTCTGCTGTGCTGAATGTGCACCAGGGTATGGCTGGCCATGGTGAGGGTGGCATGGTGGGACACCTTTCCCCACCACTGTACATGGCACTGGGGCAGCCATGGGGCACTGCCTGCCCCCCCTCACCTTGTTCTCCATCCCCAGGAGACCGTGCAGATCCTCCAAGCCAAAGTGAACATCCTGGACATGGCTGTGCTGGACCAAGTGGAGGCCAGGCTGCAGGTTAGAGGGCTCAGAGAGAGGGAGGCTGGGGGGGAGTCCTGCAGCCCCCAGCCAGCAATAGTCCCACCAGCCCCACAGAGGGTGGCACAGGGCCATGGGAGACCCAGGGGAGGGCACCAGCAAAGGCTATGAAATTGGGGTGGGGGACACTGCTGGATTTGGGGTCTCACATCTGCTTCTCCCTCTGCAGAGCGTTCTGCAGAAGATCATTGAAAACACCAAGCACAAGGCAATCATGCTAGATCCTGAAACCCAGAGCAAAGTAAGAGGAGCAGGGAGGGCCCCTCAAAGCAACGCCAGCATGGGGGGCTTTTATGGAATCCCCCTGCAGACTGTGCTTACACCCTCCTTTCTTGCTTTCCACCTCTTGCCCCAGATACACCAGGTCCATGAGATGCTGCAGCGCTGGGACCCTGTGGTCAGCAGTCTGCCTGATGTGGTACAGCGACTGCTGACCCTCAGGGACCTGCATGAGGAAGGTGAGGGGCTGGGGGGGATGCTGGGGACAGTGGTGTGGCATGACGAAGAACATGCTGGGAGGGGGGGTGGTGCAGTCCCCAGCAGCACTGAGCTTTTACCTTCCTCCCAGCTACGTGGTTCATGCAGGCCCTGGTATACTGGGTGACCATGCAGCAGGAGATGGTTGTTGATCTCAGGAGCAAGGCCTTGCTGCTGGTGGAGGTGAGTCCCACCGGCATGCACTGGAGAAGGAGTGGGTCCCATCCTGCCTCTCCCACTCATCCCCTGCCCCTCTGACTCCCCTGCAGGTCCAGAAGACATTAAAGGAAAATCTGGCCATTGTAAGGGACAATTTTTCATCTCTAAAAGCCCACATCAAGCAGCTGCAGCAGTGAGAGAAACCCAGAGTCTCTTTGGGCATTGCTGCAACCTCGAACTCCACAACCCCCTTGGAATCTTTCCCAACCTGGAAGGCTTTTTTTCCACCCCATTCCTAAATAAATGTTTTGTCTGAAAGTGTGTCCATGTTGGCATCTGCTTTGGTCTGTGGCACATCAGCAATGCCCAGATGCAGCATTTCAAATGCATATTTTATTGCATTCATAATGACTCCCCGCCTCCAGTTCCTCTCTGACTGTGCACCCCAGGTACCCCCAGCCCCTTATGTCCCTTCATGTCCCCCAACCCTTCCAGCCTCCCCCCCCCCAAGAATGCCTTGTGGTGCAGAACCATGCAGAGCAGCCCCATCCACCCAGCCTGGCCAAGACTTGGCTTTTCCTTGTGCCTGTGCACCAACCCCAAGCCCTAGCCCTAGACCCTTGATCCCAGAGCCCCCACACCAAAGCTCACCTCAAGCCCTGGATCTGGAGCTGACCCTGGACCCACAGCTAACTCTGAGCCCCACCCCAAGCCCCAAACCCAAACCTGAGCCTACACATTTGTATATTAAACAGTTGCAAAGCTAATTCTCCAGATACTGCTTTTTTTACCCCTAATTACGAGATTTGAGTCAAGTGCTCTAGAAATGATGATGGGTACATGTAGAAATATCACAGCTTACACAACAGTATGCTTAAATTTAAAAACAGACTCTATGAACCCAAATAGAAAAAAAATAGGACAATATATTTATCTGTACAGAAATAAAAAAATAAAAATCAGGTAATAAAATTTGTTTGAATACACAGCAAACATTTCTGCCCCAACAGTAAGATAACACTTCTAGACAGTGTCTGAACAGTGGAGGAGAAAGTACAGATTTAATACCACAAATCCTCTCCGTCTCTGTTATTGTGTGGGTCTTTACCTACTAAAGGAGCATCAGTACCCGAGATAAATGACCTGTCAGGAATACGTGGGGATGATGAAGTTGGCGGCACTGAGTTTCTTGCACTCCCCTTGCTTCCTATACAAAGAGAGCAAAGAGGACTCTAATAATGAAGGGATTCCAGTTTTCACCACTTGTTTGTTTTTTTTTTTTTAAAAAAAAAGTAAAAAAAAACCATGAAGCATCTTTCATTCCATCATTGCTCTAAACTGCTGCATATATTTATACAGCTCATCATTTTGATCCTGAAGTTCCCTCATTGCATCTGCATTTGGATATCATATTGCAGCATTTTTGGTAGCAAGAGCCAGCTTCTTCAAGTGGCTGCAAAACCGGCTGCTGACAGTTTTGATGTCATTCTGAGCATCTCTTTCTTGAGTTTCCTGACAGAGAGAATCCACTATCTTCTGTCCCACCATGATGATCAATTTGCTGTGGGATATGAAGACCAGGTGGCTGGTTATTGTTCAGACTATTATTAAATATAGCAATTGTATTCTGAAGTGCACCAAAACACAGCCTACAATGTTCTGGAAGAGCTATTTTCTTCGCAGCCTCTTGCTTGCTTTGAATTATTCTTTTCTGAAGATGGCAAAACCTAGAAAAGGGATATAAAAATTAATAGAGTCAGTTTGGCATCACACTGGTTGTTTCTCTATTTGTTCTACCCTGTATCCTTTGCATGTTTCTTCACTTACAAGGACTTCTTTTAGTTAACAGGCTCCAAATTGCCTCACCCCAGATTTGTTTTGGAATCATTTTTCTTTCTACAAAGTATTGCACTTCATAACACCGTTTTCTCCCAATTACCTTTTCCCTAAACAGATTTCACTGAACACAATTTTAGTAATAGACAGATAGCACACAAAGTACTGTAGTTAAATATCAATCCTTTATAAAGTCTGGACTCCAAGCTCTTGGGCAAAACAGACTTGATTTTTTAATGGTACTGACTTCATGAGGGTTATGAATGATTAATACTATAATGGGAATCAATCTTTATACCAGTGTATTATAAGATATTTTGGAATATAACCTTTCACAGCCTTATCCCAAATGATACGCACAGGCAAAGAGATAAAGAGCAATATGACTTTTTGTCCCCAAAGCAGAGAAAACAATTCCACAAGGTAATGATGAGGCATAGGAGCCGCTCAAGCTCGTAGCACAGCTGGAAAAAACATGCAGGACATCTGGCACAAAAGGGACTCTTTCTGGGGGAGCAGCTGATTTTTGTAAGTCTCTTTGTGAGCACCACTCAATCTTCATTGTTGTTTTCCTGGGTCACTTTTGTTCAGTTAGGGAGGGTTTGTCTGGCATTTGCATGGACACATAGGTACAAATGCTGCTTCTCTCTGCCTCTCCCTGTGTTCCAGCCCTGTTCATCCAGCATTTGGAAGTGGCATTTTACAAGCAAGCAAGCGCTGAGTTTTTAACAAGGCAGGCACACTGCTCAGAAAGCGAACAAAGGGGCCCCTATTGGAAACTTTAAAAATGTTTAAACAAAGGCTTTTCTTGAAAACTTTTAACCCCTAGTACCAACCTCAAGGGAAATACTACCTCATGAGCAAGCGGAGCACAAACATCTTCTGTGACCACAGATTGCCTACAACAGGCTGCCTTGCTGGCCGCATCTTTTCTGTTCACTACCACCACCACCAAGAGCAACACCCATACCCATCTTGTACTAATCCCATCAAATTTATTTAATTATTCATGAAAAAAAACAACAACAAAAAACACTGAGTTAGAACTTCCAAAAAAAAAAAAAAAAAAAAAAGAACAGCAGCTTTTCCCAGTTAGATGCAGCAGTCCCATCTGCTTTGATGGGAAGTGCCATTTTACTACAAACACGAAGATCTCTTGCACACCCTCCAGATGGGAATTTGTATTTCAGACAA
Organism: Aythya marila; assembly: GCF_965140915.1. Classification (NCBI taxonomy): domain Eukaryota; kingdom Metazoa; phylum Chordata; class Aves; order Anseriformes; family Anatidae; genus Aythya; species Aythya marila. The sequence goes on from NC_139057.1 coordinate 10,081,657, forward strand.
GGCTAGATTTAGCCCAGTAGTTAACTCTGCTCTTTGTATTGCCAAGTCCTGGTGGCAAATATCAGGGCTGAGATCCGAGAGGAGATTACATGCACAATTTTTGCCTGTACCAGATGCCAATCTAATGATATTCCCCAAACAGATTGCAAGAACCTGCTTGTGAAATACACTTTCTACTTGCTGTTGAGAGCCTACAGGCTGACTGCCTGTGACTGATCACTCCTGTTCTCAGAAAAAAATAAAAGACAGGGAAAAGCTTTGTTATTGCTACCAAGAGATGCTACAAAGAGTCCCACAGGGAGGACTTCGCAGTAACTGTATGCAATCTAGCCTTGGTGGAGGCAGAAATCCCATGGGATTAAGTAGAAGAGGTAAAAACTTGTGAACAGAGGGCTCCTCTTTTGGAGCCCTCTCCCACCTGCCCCAGTCCCATGAGCAGCAGAGCCCCGTTTCCTTGCTCCCCACTCACACCAGATGGGTGCTCCCAGGACCAAGACAGACTGGGCAGCTCCCTACTCTGCAGCAACAGCCGTCCTCGCACCTTCTGGCCAAACGGGGGGAAAAAATTCCCAAGAGGCTACCCACCACTGCACCATGTTACCTGCAGAGCCCTGCTCGGCTGCAAGTTGGCACAGACCTGATGAACACAGAACAGTCTGATTTCCCAGACAAGTTTTCCCACATAATTGCTTGCAGCAAATATGCCCAAAGCTATTTTTTCCCATGCAATGCTCAGAGTTCTAAGCCAAAGGTGGGTGATTGCTTATGCAAACATGTTTATGGGTATGCACAAACAGAGCTATGAGCATGCACAGCCCCAATTTTCCAGTCATGCAGAAGCGGTGCAGAACAAATTTAGGACACACTTTTCAGCTTATCTTTTGTCAAGATCTAGCTCTCCTATTGCTTGGTGTGCTTCGCCCAAGTGTAAAAGACCTTATTATTCTCTGTTAAAAGAGATCCTTGCTTGTATAAGCGAGAAACAACCCCAGAGCTAGACAAAAGGTGAGCAGAGCATGCAGATTGCAAACTGCGCCATCCCTGTGGCAGGAAAGAGCCTCCATCCTCCCCGCAGGTACTGAGAGCAGAGCAGGGGCCCCTCTCCACAGTGGGGTGCTGTGACCCCAGTACCCACACCCTACACCCCCCAAAAAAATAAAAAAACAGCGGGGACAGTACGCGATGGCACCACAGAAAGGAAAAAGCATATAGGTGGGGAAGCTCAGCAAGTACACTTCTGGGGGGAAACCCCAAAAATCAGTGATAATCAGGGGAACAGTGACACCTTCCCGAGGGGGCACAGCGCTCCCTAACCCCCCAGCCCAGGAGTACCCCCCCCAACTTCCACTCCCCCGTGGGGTCGGGGCTCCCCCTCACCCCATCCCTTTTTCCCCTCCCCGCAGGTGCCATGGAGCCCCTCACTCACCCGTACCGGCCTCGGAGCCGCTCCCCACCTCGGTACTGACTCAGATACGCCGGGAACGGCATTTAACGGGGCGGGGGGAGGCGGGGCGAGCCGAGCCACCCACCCCCAAAACACAAAAATCCCGGCGCTGGCGGCCGGGGGCGAGCGGGAGCCGCGCAGGTGGGAGCGGCGGCGCCGGGGGCAGTGCGGGGGGCAACACGGCGGGGTCCAGCAAACATCTGCAGTAACTCAAGGCACACGGGGAAAGGGAAGACAGGAGGGCTGGGGGCCTCGGGGGTGCCGTGACAGGGCTCACCTCTGTCCCAAAAAGCCAGTCACGGGCTGCATCTATCCGGGGCTCTGCATTTCCCAGCAGGTCCCACAAGTGGAAAGGGGCAGCTTTGTAGCTCCCGGGTGAGCCTCTTCCCCAAGCATACGCTCCATGTATGGGTGGAGGAGCTGGTAGCATCGCCAGAGCTGTTTATTTGCAAAACCCCCAATTAACACAAACTGTCTCGGACAGGCGCCAGCCACCCGGTTGTGAAATCTCGCTGACGAGCAAGTCAGCAGCACCCGCTTCTGCTGGATGGCTCAGGGACCCCGCACGCACGGGAACACGCGTGGATCGTCCCCACAGGCCCTGGTGGAGCTGCTCCAGCATCTCCTGTGCTCCTGAGCCACGTTATGGATTATCTGAATTATGTGTTCAGGCTTTTCCCCATCCCCAATGCAGCCAGAAATGTGGGTTTAAAAGGAAGAATGAAAAAACTTTCAGATCACCTCATGAGCTGGGAAATTACAAAAAGCATCACGTTTTTAGGGATACACAGGATAACTTACACCATGGGTGGCTGTGGTGGTGTGCGAGCGTCCTCGGGTGGTGGCAAGATCCAAAGGCAATGGGAAATCACAGCAGCGCCCTGCTCCTGCTTCAGTATGGTGATAGGCACTTTATATATATATACATTTCAATATGCACATACATTTATACAAATATATATGTATATAAACAGGTCCTGGAGGTGACAGCACCTTCAAAAATATCAAGAAGAAAACAAACTCTTGGCTTTCTCCCCCGAAACAATGTCCTACAGAGTATCAAGAGTGGCTGCTGCCACCTAGCGAGCCGGCACACGGGGCACTGCTGGGGTCCCCGGGCAGGGCTGCGCGCTGGCTCCGAGGGATTGCTGATTTTTTTTAAAACATGGACTTACTGCATTTTGCCCCAAACCACGCAGCAGATTCGTGGAGTGGTGTTGTTTGTTTGTTTTTGTTTTGTTTTGTTTTGTTTTTCCAAATAATGCCCCGAGGGGGGAGGAAGGGAGCACAGCACAGAGCCCGGCTAATGGCAAGCCAGGGCTGGCTGCGGCACTGAGCTCCCCACTCCCTGCGGCCCCATATTGCTGCAGGATCCGGCCCTGCACCCCACAAGGACTGACCTGCCCTGCCCCACACCGCACCCAGTGCTCGGGGAGCAGAGGATGGCCGTGGTGTCCCGGGAATCTTCATCTCCTGCTCACCCAGCTCGCACCCAGCCCACCGACACCGCTCCCTGTGCCGAGGTGGCCGGAGGGCTGGCTTGCTCAGAGGGCAGTAGGTGATTTTGCAGCCTGTAGGAAGGCTGGAAAAAAATGGGTTTAAAGACAATTTTGCATCTCTCAGAGCTGAAGGGGTGGGCAGAGAGGGGAGGCTTGCCAGCGGAGGCTGTAGGAGGGAGGCTGGCCGGTGCCAGCAGGGCTCGGTGCAGGCGGGCTCGCTGCCAGCCCTGGTTGTGATCCAGCGAGGTGTTTGTGTTGGCAGGGGCAGCCCAGGGCAGGTCCCACTGCTGTCACAGCTCTGTCACCTCCCGCCTGGAGGACCCAGGGGGTGGCAGCGCTGCCAGCTCTCCCCCAGAGGACAGTGGGGCCACGGAAAGCATCTCCTGGGACCCCACATCAGGAGGGGCTGCAGCAGCCAGTGCTGGAGATACTGGGAACGTGGGGTCACCACCACCAGAGCAGCTGCCCCTGCATCCCCTGCCACACTGTTTGGTGTAAATCTCACCTCAGGAGGATGAGGATGTGGGGATGCAGCTCTGCCCATCAGATGGGGGAAAGGTACAGAGAAAATCACCTTTCTTGGAAGTTTTGTGCTCCTGACACCCAGGGCTGGCGTGGTGAATGAACAGACCTCAGCCAAAGCTGAACCAAGGGGCTGGTCCCTGCACCACAAGCCCAAACCCTGCCTCCCTGCCAAGTCCCTGTGCTGGTCCCAGCCCTACCCTGCAGACCCCAGCAAGGTCCCCTCACCCCAGCAGCCCCCCAGGGCACCCCCGGCCCCAGGCAGGGGAGCCGCGTGTATGGGGCCGTAAGTTTGTGCAGTCCCAGCAAACCTGTGCTGACTTTATCCTTTTTTCTGGCAGAACTATAAATAACCCAGCTGGGCAGCAGGATGCAGAACGATGCCAGGGCCAAAATAAGCTGAGCTGGGCTGCTGAGGATTGCAATTACCTGCTCAAGAGACTCTGAGCGCATCGGGAATGGCCCAGGCATGTGGCACCACTGGCCAGGCTCAAAAAAACAAACACAAGCTGCAATAAGGACAGGGTGGGCTGGAGACATCCATGGGTGCCCACATCACCCTTGGTGCCTGGTGGGGGTGTTGTTAACCCCATCCCAAATGGGCCTTTTGGAGACCACCACGCTCCTGTGCCCGCAGCTCCAGGTACTCAGCCTTGTCCACGCAGCCAAAAGCCTTGTGGAAAATCAGGGTTTGGGTTGTTTCTTCTCCCCTAAAATGAGAAAAAAAAAAAAAAAAAAACAGGTTTGGTTTTAAACAAGCTCCCTCCTGGCAAGCTCCATACTCCCTGCAGTGTGGGGAAGGACCAAGTCCAGGAGCTGGCAGCATCCTGATGGGACACGGGACAGGACCAGGGCCACCACGTCCACAGCTGGGTCCTGGTGGCTGTAGGGGGGTGCTCGGGATGAGCAGAGCCGTGCTGTGGGGCTGGATGTGGCTCCCAAAATCAGCCCCATGCCGCTGCATGACCAAGGGAGCCAGGCTGGCGGGGCAGGATGGAGCGAGCTGGCAAACTGCTTTAATCCCCGTCTCAGAAGAAACACCCTGGTGGTTTTCTCAGGGTTCACTGGGAAGGGAAAGTGGGTTTTTAGAGAGTTCATATAAACAACCGGGCTTGAAAAACGCAGAGCTAATTTCCATGCACTGTTGCTGTAATTATGTGTGCAAACCAGCAGACAATTACAGAGCGGGTAGGATCAGCGCTGGGAAAGAAATCACGGGGTGCAGCTCCTGCCTGGGAGCCCGCGAGGACTCAAGGAAGGAGCTGTGTGGTGCTGGGCTGGGACCCCACCAGGGTGTGGGACTGGGGACTGAAATCTGAAATTGGACTTGTCTCTGGCCCTGCTTTATTCTGGGGAGCTGCAGGGAGCACAGCGCCAGGCAGACATCGGTGCCCCTCACCCCTGCATCGGGGCCCACCCCAGAGCCCACCCCAGCTGGTTCCTGCAAAGGGGCCGGGGGTCTGGGTGGGTGCTGGGCTCTGCAGGGTGGTGCTGGAGGAGGAGCAGCAGCAGCAACTCCTGGAGGGCTTCAACCCACAGGGATGCGTCCTTGCTCCCTGCAACCAGGACAAGGGCTGGCACAGCAAGGACAGCTGGGCAGCGCCGGGATTTCAGGGTGTGGGCTGAGCGGGAGACAAAGACCAAAAAAATAAAAATAAAAAGACAGAGAGAATTAATTTCTACAGCTTTGATGTGTGAATGCAGCTCAGCCAAATGCAAATTTGCTCCCAGAGAGGGACCTGGCCCTGGGAAGCCCTGGGGAGCTAGGCTGGGGGCCAGCAGAGGTGCCCAACTACTGCGACCCCAAGGAGCCAGGCAGCTTCTGCTCCCCATGGGGACGGCTCCAGCCCCTGTGTCCAGGGCAGAGAGGAGGTGCTGGGCTTGTGCCTTCACCCCAAGCACCTGGGCACTAATAGCAGATGAATTTCCCCCCCAAAAAAAAATGCCTCCTGCCTACCTCAGCTCAGCATCCATCCATGCTGCTGCTCTGCTTCGCTGTGTGCTGTTGGTGACCACAAGCAGCGGGGCCCAGCCTGGGGGCTCTGGGCTCTGAGGCTGAAGGCAAAGGATGGGCAACACCAGAACCACCCCCCTTGGGGTTTTACAGACCTGCACATTCAGCTTCTGGCAGGGCTCGGGGGTGGCCGTGAGCTGCCATCACCTAAAGGGCACCCGGATCCTCACCTCCCGGACTGCACAGGGCTGATGTCAGGAGCACGGCGCCATGAGGGACTTGTGGCAGCTCCTGTGCATGGGACGGGGCAGAAGAAAAGGGGCTTTATTAAACCTGCTGCAGGTCACAGCGACACCTCCACCAAAAGGCAGGCTCAGGGCAGAGAGGCAGGAAGAGGAATTCGTTCTTTGCTTTCTGCCCTGGGGCTGCGCAGACCCGAAAGGAACCAACCCGCCTGCAGAGCCGGGGATGTGCCCAGGGTTTGTCCCCATGCCACCACCCAGTGTCACCGTCCCTTTGCCGATGTGCAGGGCCATCCACCTGGTCACCGTCCCCTCGCAGCCCGCTGAGAGCTGGCACACGTGTGTGCGTGCGTGCACGCAGCCCCCAGGGCTGTGCCGGAGGGAGCGGGCAGGGCTGAAGGGCTCTTTGTTCCCCGGTGTAATTATACCTGAGCGGGGAATCGAAATGTGCTGAAAACTCCTCGCCGGGCGTTTCTGCAGGGAGCTGCGGCACTCAGCCCAACACTGGCCCCATTGTTCCCTTGGTGTGCTCCAGGCCCACCTCCGCTCCCCGCTTCCCTGCCTTTCCTCGAAATAATCAGTCCGTGATTAAAAACCGGGTCTTTTCCCTCGGCAATGTCAACATCGGGCAAAATGCCTTGAAACTCCCTCCTGCTGTGGCTCCCTGCTCGGGGAGGGTGGTGATGTAGGGACAAGGGCAGCACCCTGGTGAGATTTTTGGCACTGGGAGGACCCTGGCTCCCTCGGAGCGGTTTGGGCTCGCCAAGGTTGGAGCACCCCTCTCTGCCACTGCCCGTGCAGCAGTGACCTGCCCTATTACAGCTAATCCCTTCCCGGGACCAACGAGCCTTTAAAGCTTTTCCCACCCACACTTTTCCCAAGCCATCAATATTTCAGCGGAGCAGAAATCCCTGCCCCTTCTGCTTTCCCTTTCCCTCGCACGAGGCAGCCTGCCCCAAATCCCACCCCACTGCTTGGGACCCCTGGTCGGGCAGGGCCTCGCCAGCCCCCGCTGCTCTCCTCCTTCCTGCTGCAGAGGGGCCGATCCTGCGGGTCGTGGGCAGCTTTCAGAGCCCAGGCCCCATCTCTAACTGCGACCAGGAGCTTTGGCATGTGACAGCTAAAGCCTCGCTCTGCTTATGCCCTTCTCCGACTCCTGCCCACGGCGCAGGCTCACCCGGGCAGCCCCGCGGGGATCACCCCGATGATGCTCATCCTACCTGGGTGTTCGGGAGCTCATCGCACCCCCAGCTCAGCACCTCTTCCTGCTGAGGGCTCAAAGGCTTCATTTAGGGTCGGGATTCTTGCAAAGCACTGAAGAAAAAGAAGGAATAAAATAGCAATAGAAATAACAATCATAATAACAAGAGTGAAAACCCTCTTGCCAGCTGCCTGGATTGCAGAACAGCATCAGCACGACCACAGCTAGCTGCCCTGCGCTGGGGGATGCTTTTGACGAGGAACCCCCCGGCGCCCTGCCAGGGGTGCAACGAGCACAGAAACCCCAAAAGTGCCCGCGCCCGGCTCGGGGGGGCCGGGGCCGGGAGCGGGGCGCTGGGCGCCGGCCGAGCCAGGAGGTGGCAGCAGGCACACGGCGAGCGGCGCTGGGGAGCCCTGCCGGGGGTTTGGGGTCGGGATGCCCGGTGGACACCGGCGCAAGCCCCTGGGGAGCCACCCCAAACCTGCCCCCATCCCAAACCTGCTCCAGGAGCCCACCCCAAACCTGCTCCCACCCTGCAGGGAAAAGCACCCGCACCAAAAGGGTGCTGTGCCCGGGGGTAGCGAGGAGCAAGGGCTCTCTCCTGGCAGGGCTCACCCCAGCACAACCCATGCTTCCCCCCCTGCCCCATCCAGGCGCCCCATACCCAGGTTCATCCCCAAACCGGGTGAAGCAGCTCCTTGGGTTCTGGTTTTAAAGCCAGAGCAGCGCCAAGAGGAAAAACAACTGGGGGCAGAGCCAACGGCTTGGTGGGTGTCCCCCCTCACCAAACACCCTTGGGCAGGGCTGGGGACAAGGCAGCTGAAGGGGCCAGGGCACGTCCAGCCCAGGAGGCCAGGTCCTGGGAACACAGGCAGGCAGCCAGGATCACACTCCAGGGGTTGCAGGGGACCCATCGGGATTGCTCCACAAAAACAAGGCGCTTCTGCACTGAGGGTGGTTTGTGGAAAGTACACGGGCTTCTTGCAACCGAAACGAAGCCCGGGAGAAAGGAAAAGATAAACACACATTGTTCCAAGGAGCAAGTCCAAGAACCTGTCACAGCCCTTGGAGGCACGAGAGCCCAAGGAATGCAGGCGCACGTCAGCGGCTTGCTGGCACACAGCACGGCCGGGGAGCAGAGGTCAGCCCTGGGGGGGCTCGGTGCTTGCATGTCTTGGCACCTCAGTACCAGAAGCAGGCTCTCAGGGGACCCCCCAGAGCACCAGCACTGGACCAAGCAACTGCACAGAGCACCGCAAGCACTGCTGCTCCCTCAACCCTGAGGGAGCCTGGAGACCGGCCCCAATTTGTTCTCTTTATACCCGCTAAACCTAAGCATCCTGAGAGGAGCTTTCACCAGGGAGAAGGGAATTGGATTTCCTCCAGGAGGAAAATCTGTTTAAATCCAGCACTTCTTAGGAGGCTCAGCACTTGTCCCAGCGAGCAGCCTGGGGAGACCAAGAGGGGTCCCAGCCCTCGAGAGCACCAAGCAGTCAGAGCAGAGGGGCTCGGAGAAGCAGCAGCAGCTTCCTTCGGGGCTTTCTGGAGAGAAGAGCTGCCTTTTGTGGAAGCAGTGCAGAGCCACTGCAGCCTTGCTCCCAGGGCAGCCGACCCCAGGGAGGCTGGAGCAGCCCTGCTCCTACCTCAAGGCCTGCATCAGTCAAACAGAGCTGGCTTCAAACTTGGTCAGGCGAGTCTCCGTGCACCTTGCTCTACACCTGCGGGCATGGGCACGTCCTGCTGTCACCAGGGGACAGGCCCAAGCCTGCCTTCACCTCCCTCTGGCCCTTCTGGCTACAGCCCTCCAAGTCCCATCACAGAAATGGGACAGCAGAGGGGACGGACTCACCTCCCCGTGCCATACTAGGTGTGCTTTGCCTGCCTGGAAGAGCTTCAGTACCAGGGAGCTCCACAAAGCCAAACATGCTGGTCCTACAGGAGTCCCTCGGGGGTCAGATGCTGCAGAGGGTGTGGGGGCAGCTGACAAAGCCCCTGGGAGCTGCAGGCCACCCCCGGGCCAGCTCCCCGCATGCCCTCCCTTTGGTAAACCAAGGAGTTACACAAACATGAGGTCCCAGCTACCCAGTTCCCAAAAGCAATCCTAGATCAGAAAAAGTCCAAAAAGCCAGTTTTATAAAGTATCAGTTTATTTAAGGGGAAAAAAAATAATAAAATGTAACAGTGGAAAATCCAAGAGCAATTAGACAAGAGAATCCAAGTACCCAGCGGAGCAGACACCTCTCCTGCCTTCCCCGTAGTGCTGCCCATAGGCACCGCACGTCCTCCCCCTCCTTCCCAGTAAACACAGAACTGTGCCTGGCTCTTAGAGCACCCCAGAGCCTGCAGTTTTCAAGAACACACACGTACTGGGACCAAGGGAGCCAGCCTGGAGGAGAAGCCTCGGGGAAGTCCTCTCGACCTCACATCTCAGTGCATCGCCCCCTCTGCGCTGCTGCACCAGCCCCGCACTGAGAAGCGGCTGCCACCAGCTGAAGCCAAATTTCTTTGTGCTATTGCCTCTACAGATTTGGCCTCAGGCCTACAACAAAGTCCCCGTAAGGAGGCTTGAGGAGCTGGTGAGATTCCTAAAGAATATTCACAACAGTCTGCTTCTGGGCTGCCAACCCTGTTGCTCAGTTTGAGGACCCCACAGCGAAGGGGCCTCGAGCCAGAGCAGGTTCATGGAGCTGCAATGGGTCAGGACCTGCACGGGGTGCTCCTGCACCACCCTCCTCCATCGGAGACCTGGGACCTGCAGCCACCCATTGCTCTAGGGGGACTGGTGTGACTCAGAAGAGGTAGGAGCTATGTACACAACACCTTACAGAGGACCACCACAGGAGGTCAGAGCGAGCCACCTGTGGCTCTGTGGTGACCACAGGCAGCCTTCTGCAGGAGGTCAGTGCTTGGCCCAGGACTGCCTGGGCTCTGCAGCACAGACATGCACCAAAAATCAAATTATTTTCCCTGTACTGTGAGCTCTCAATGCCTGCATCAAAGAGCAACCCCAGAATGGAGACTGGGATCTCAGCTGCACCTTAGAGGATCCAGCCTGACATCCCCTAACACTGCCAGCCCCCAGGCACAGCAGGGATGGGGTGGCACAGCCCTGGGCACGGCTACTAGCCCCCCAGCTGCCTTCACCAGCCCACCTGCACTCCAGAGCAGACACTGGACAAAGAGCAGTACAAACTAGACCCAGCCACACAGCGAGGCTGCTGAAGAATTAACTCCAGCCTTTTCACTCTGAACTGTGTATTTCTCAGTAAAATATAATATATAGCTCTATAGGACTGATTATAATATATTACAGACTAGAAGTACTCTCATCTTTTCCCTACTTCAATCATATATAATGAATCCAATTTTGCATACAGATTAATTCTAGAAGTTATTGCCTTGAATTTATAATTAAAATTCACAGAATAAAGCTTAAATAGTTTTCACAGAGACTCATTATATTAGCGTTTTACATAAAAAGGATAAAAGTTACCAGAAGAGAAGAGCAGCCATTTCAGAAACTATAAATAATTCTATTTTAAAAAGTTTTTTTTTAAATCAAAACCTAAGTTATAAGAAAACCATAAATATCTTTACCCTCTCCAGTAGCTGCTATAGAACTAAAAAGAAATCTGTAACACACTGTAGCTAGCTCTGCTGCAGTTCAGAATATGAATCATACAAAACATCTCTAGAGAAATGCCCAGCCAAAGGAAACACAAAGGGATTGAAAAAATAAATCTGAGGAAATTAAAAAAGTAGATTTTTTTTTATTTCAAAAACAATTTCTACAAACTTTATATAAACATTAGTCTATTTTCTTTAAAATTTTGTTATAAAAACCCTACAGGCAATCCTAAAAAAAAAAAAAAAAAAAAGGTAAGAGAGTAAAGGCAAGGAAAGGGTGTCACCATAGCCAAGAGAAACAGGGCTGTCCTGATTTCATGGACTAACGACCCTTGCCTGGGGCCAGCAGGAAGAGACAGAAGTCTCCAGGGGAAGACATTCCCAGAGGCCCGTTATGGCATTCATGGATTGAGCCCTATGGGCCCTTTACTCCCCGATAAGGCAACATTATCTGTAGTGTAAGAGATTCATAAATAGTTCTCCACAAAAATGCTTCACATCAACAGCCTGCTGCAAGACGTCTGTTAGCAAGGTTAATAAAAAAGTCATCTTCTGTAGAAGCTGCCAATCTGAACACCACACACTGGATGCAAACACATAGTGTTTACTTCCATACAGTCTGTTTTGTGTTTACATACCCTCTATAAAAACAAGCAGAAAGTTTGGCTTTTTTTTTTCTTTTTTTTTTTTTTTTTTATACTAGCTTTAGATAAAGTACACTGAGGTTTGTTGTTTTGTTTTTTCAGACTCTTTGTATTTCATTGGGCCCTTGTTAGCTGAGTGGGGTGGAAAGGGTCATATAGAAATTTTTTCCCCCTCAAAGTCACTTTGAAATTCAATCCAAAAAGAACGTTTGTTCAGCACGTCTCATTGGAGGGCACAGTGTTTCCATACAGTCCATTTGTCCCTTGATGGGCACAAAGTGCTGCTGAGCTTTAGGCGTAGAACTCATTTGTAGGGGCTTTCTTGTAGATCGGTTTCTTTCCAAGGTCGTAACTGCCTTCGTCCTTTTTCTTCATGCGATAGACTAAGAGAAGGATCAGGAAGACAGCAAACAGGAGGCCAACTGCCCCTCCTGCAATGAGGGCTGGGGAAAGAAAATAAACACAAAATTAAGTCTAAACTCCTGGACAAACTGTCAGCTAAATTGAGATCTGCTTCATCAGTACAAGTTCCCAGAACTGCCTCCGGAATCAGTTCTGCCCATGTGCCTATCACCATATGTACTGACGTTTTCAGCAACAGCAGATGTTACTGGAAAAAGCCACAAACTGATTTTCATCCAACCATAGAATAATCACATGTTCCACATTAACCAGTTGTGCTAATCTTCCAGCTAAGTGCAAGAAGGAACTTTTATCAAAAGGACAGCCTCCCTGCTTTGGTATGGTTCCCTTTTTTCTTAGTCTCCAAGAGAGCCCTCCCACAACCCACAGTATCAACTCCAGGAAAATGGTACAGCTTTGATTGAATGCTTTATTGTTTATATATACTCACATTTATGTGTGAGCACACATAATTGAGTATTTCAATTAAACAGCAACAACTCCCCACACACACCCAAAAGATTTTTCCCTCTCCTCACACCAAGGGTGGCCATAAGACTTAAATCAAGTTTATCTTTTGCTGTGACACCTTCTCACTGCACTAATTCAGCTTCTTTGTTAGGTGGCTTTGCAATCCAGTCTCCAGTCCCTCCTCCAGGTGGAAGGATGGCTGCACATGGGCACAACTCGCTGAGGTCTGCACTCGGACATCAGTCTAAGTGCTGGATGAAGTTTGCCTTAATATAGATCTGTCCCACAAGCTGAGGGGAAGCCAGCTGCTTGGTTCTGCTCTAGACAGAGCCACTTAGATTTGTAACAGCTGAGTAGGTGCTCAAACCCCTTAGAGGAGTTGTTGGGCTCCTGGCAAGGCTCAGAAAAAGCAGGTCTTGGGCAGAGGTTAGAAGGAAAATGCCTGCATTTGATTTAGAAGTTTATGACATTGCTGATTTATGGCTAGATATGCCTCTGGCTGAGAAGGCACGTGCAGAGCAGCTGCCACATGACTTGTTTAAGCCAGCAGTCAGGTGACACGCTCAAAAACAAGCAATTTACCCCCAGCAAGGCAAGCCCTAGGCTCTTCTGCCATGTAAGGACTAGAAAGCAGAAGTGATCCTGGTAGAGGCAGGCACAAAGGTAATGCAATTCAGTTCCCTTGTCAGAAGGGAACTACTCCTCAGAGAACAATACAAGCCATTTTGATGTACAATGTTAATAATTTGTCATTAAACTTTAAGAACAATGTGGACTACTACCTGTAAGAACTTCTGTTCTTTCAAAGATGCTGCTGTTGGCTGTGCTTGCCATGGAGATCTTGTTGGACAGGTTCTCTTCAACAGGTAAAGCTTTGTCTGGAATGATTTCATTGTCCAGCATCGTGTTTTTCTTCTCACCTTCAATCTTTCTCTCCATATCTCCAGGGATATAGTTGTCAGGTATCTACAGAGAATAGACAAACCACACCCGTCAGTAAGCAGCACCCAGCCTACCTACGATTGAAAGTAGGAGGGTGTGCAGGGAAAGGAAAGTTTGCTTAGTGCACTGCAAGCATGCTGTTCCTGCTCATGCAGGTAGATTCCTCTCAATACCACGTCTTGCAGGGGGAAGGGTATTCAGAAAGTTTCAGAGATGGGCTAGAGTAGCTACATGTTGTTTAAAAATATATATATGCAAAGGCAATACCTACCAGAGGAGTATCCATGGTGGTCAGATACATAGCATCTTCAGAATCTGGGTAGTCTGCAGGGGGGAAAGAAGAGGACGCTAAGTTTTCCTCTAATTACAGGCTGGTTTTCCACAATTCGGACACTTCAGCAACGGCAGTCTAAATAGCACTCTTGCTCTCTCCTGAATACAGTTCCCTCTTATCTACTCATACATTCACCACTTGGTGGCTTTGATTGCACAAGACCATGAGATGTAATCTCCAGACCAACACCTCTTGCTTGGGAGGGATCTTCAGCTGCATCTATTGGCCCCTGCTGCAGATTATCAGGAGCTGCTCTGCAAAGCAGGTCTGCCATAGCTTGCTAAACTAATGCCAAGGGAGGGCAAAGCTCTCACCACCCATCCCTAAAGGATAGTTTGCTAACCCTCTAGTCACCAGATCTGCCCAAACATGTCAGGTACTGATTTCAGTACTTGTTCTTTTCCATTTAGAGAACAAGTGTTCACATAAAGGGGACAAGGAGCTGCTGAAACTGGTTTGGGCAGGGAGCTTTGCATGTCACTGAGAGTTCACTTCAACATCAGTTAGTCCATTACCTTGTTTGGCCTCGGCTAAGACACCAAACTTTAAGCCCTTTAACACTACCTCAAGATTAGAATTTTAAAAAAATCTGCCAGAAGTTCTTTGGAGTTCAGTGGGACAGAGACCCAGCTAGCACAATGCCTTTTTGCTGGCAGTAAGGCAAGTTAGGGAGGACAGATGGAGTCCAGCCAGAGTGATTCAGCATCACGATACAACCACTTTCACTGTTCTCATCTCCAAGTGCCTACAGTCCACACGGCTTTCTCATCTTCACCTGACACTCTGTAGTTCCCTCTGGAGCTCAAGCTGTACCCTTAGCCCATCATTCATGACTGCTGGCACTAGGAAGAATTTCAGTATCAGCCAAGAGAGATCCATTCACCCCCTTCCCTGCTTACCTCCAGAACCAGACGTCTCATCTGTATCCAACCCATCAGAAGGTGAGGGAGGTTTGAATTTGCCAATGTCTTCATCATCTGGCAGGTCTCCAGAACCAGGGTAGTCAAGCCATCGTGCATCCATGGTCTCGGTTTCTCTCACCTTAAGACAGGGGAAGAGAAGTGTTAAGTCTCAGGCAACTACTCTGAAGGGTTTTACAAAAGGTCAGCAGTTCAGGGCTGAGCACATCGATCCCATCACAAGAACATTAAATGCTGAACTTCCTCTCCACCAAGAGCATTATCTTCATTGGCCTGGAAATAGCTGAATTCCCCTAGAATTTCTCAGAACAGAAGTGAGAGCCAGTCTGGGATGGGAATTTCCTGAGGGCTGCACATTCAGACGGTTCACCAAACAACCACACGGTGCAAATAACACAACACGATCTTGGTCAGGAGTTCAGAGCAAGAGCACGTGGGGAAAGACAATGCCTTCAGTTTGTCAGAAAGGGGCATATGGAGGAACGTGCTATTCTCAGAGAAAGCCTGGCACCTATACGTCGGTCTTTTTTTTTTTGCATGGCACAGAAGCTTCACATCAAGGCAGCTCATTGCTTCTTGCATTGAGAACAAATCTAGTTTATCACCCAAGGGTTAAAAACAGATCTGCCAGTTCAGCTGATTTGCCGTGCAATGCTGCGATGTTCAGGAGCATTCGCTATCAGCAATGACTCGCCTGAAGGAAGAGCTTCCCCTGCCTCACCTATTAAATCACACGTAAACAAACAAGTTATAAAATCAAGCCCAGGATCCCAAGGTTTGGCAACTGCAGCTGCAGACGCTTGGGAGCAGAACAGCAGCGCAGAAGGGCAGGCTGCCCAGCCTGCAGAGCAGCTAGGCCAGGAGAGCCTCGCAGGGGATCAGCTGCATGGCCACAGTGGCAATTCCTACACCAGAGCTCATTTGCACTTGGCCGGAGCCGGAGCCACAGGCACAAACCTCCTGCCCTCACCGAGGTTGTGCAATTCCCCCAGGAGCTCTCCCAGCAGCCTGGGGCCGGGTGAGGGTGCCGCGCAGGCAGCTCGCAGTTGCCCCACAGCAGCCCGCAGATTCCAGCGCTCCCTGCCTCTGATTCCACAGCCATGAAGTCATCGGCGTGGTGGGGGACTTCACCCCTTCCCCCAAGGCAAGGAGCGCGATGCAGACGGATGGATCTCATAGCTAGGCTGTCACGTTTCTCCATGCTGTCCCCACACAAATACTGGATGCACGCTTCCTGGGCATCACCGTGGTTTGAGCCCTGAAGGCTTACCTACCCAGGAATGTCTTTGTAAATAGCTCCAGCAGAACACATGCTTTTAGTCCACAGCCCTGCACATCTGAGGGCTCTTCTCATTGTGCAAGTTTATCATGAGTGTAACTATGGCATTACTGGGGGTAGAAGAGCAGAGACCCATGGGGCAATTAGCCATGGGACTCACCACCCAAGCCCGGCTGCTTTATCAGGATAGCAGCGAGCACAGGGCAGGGGGCTCTGCGCCTCCTGTGGCCCCCATTAGCCCCCCCGGTAGCCCAGGTGTGACCCTTCCCAAAGCCCTGCAGTGCCACAGCCTGACGAGTTATCCCCACCTCTGCCCCTCCAGGTGAACGCTAACAACCGCTCATAAGCCATGTGTCAGCTTCCTCTCGGCCCTGCTCGCCGCCTGGATTGCCCTACCATTAGGGTACTGGTTTCACCACAAACAATACCTTGTGGTCAGAGCAGGATGCTTCTCATTTTGCATGAGGAGCGGTGGCTACTTGATGTGCTTTTCATTAGCTTATTGAGGCATCTTTGGTTTCCCCTGCAGCTCTGCTGGAGGATAAGCAAATGAATAGCCACGGGGCACGGAGCACTGAGGCCAGCTCCCCTCCCAGACCCATCTCTCTGCCCGAGCTGGCACAGAGCAATGGGAAGGGGGCTGGGGAGGAAGGACAGCTGGGAAGAAATCCCCTCGCCTCCTGGAACCCGGCGTTCCTAACATTACGGATCACTCACTCCAGGGCAAATTCATTTTGAGATATGTGAAACCGAGCCAAAGCCAGACCCGCGATGGGAACTGCTGCCAGCAGGCAGTCGCTGCTCCCACCACAGCTCACGGTGATTCCACTGAGGCGCAGGAAGGGTCGATTCCAGTTTGCCCACACCAGGACAGTGGGGCCGGGCCAAGCACTTGCTGCCATCCCTACAAGCGGGCTGCCAAGCCGGGGCAGACCGATGCTGGCAGGAGCGCCGTGCCGAGCCGCACCCCTGTGCCAGCTCATGCTGCACGCTGTTATGACTCACGGCCAGCAAATGTCCCAGCGAGGGAGGCTGAAGGAAAGCCGCCTTTGGGCCACCGAGTGGCTGGACAGCGGGCTGGCCTTATCAGATCAGCCCAGGCATGAGCAGAGCCATGGCAGGCAGCCACGGCGATTAGTACACGCTGTGGAACGCACCAGGTTCAGCTATCAGAAAGCCCTATTTAAATCAGGACAGACAGTGTTTACAAGCCAGAGGACATAACAAGGAAATTACTGACTCACAAGCGTAAATAAGATTATATGGGAGCGTTCCCTGAACTCACTCTTCATCATCATCTTGAGCAAGGACAAGGAAATTCCTGGAAGCCAGGAGAGCTCCTCGAGCCTTGCAGAAAGCTTTTCTTGTGGGCAGCAAGGATCATTTCTTAACAGATTCATCTGCAAGCTTCTCCCCGAAGCACAGGGAAGTTAGAGGACTGCTGGGCATCTCCATGTCTGCCCTCTAGGTCCCAGGACACGCTCTCCCAGGGAGCAGGCTCCTTCCAAGGGCCCTGGGCAGCCAGGAGTGCTCCGGCCGGGAAGAGTTAACAGCCGAGTGCCCTGCTCTCAGGGCAGGTCTGCAGCAGGCACATTCCTAGCATGCACACCTGTGAGAGGGCACTTTCCCAGGCTGAAAAGCAAAGGCTCAGGGCTTCCCGAGTGCCACGGAGAGCTCCCTGCAGAACTGCTAGTCCTAAGGAAGGCTCAGTCCTTGCCACAGCCATGACAGCAGGCTGAGAGACACCACAGGCAGGTGCCGCTGCTTCCTCTGGGCTGGCAGGCCACGGCCAAGAGGAAAAAGCTACGAGACAGCAGCACAGCACCAGGCAGCCCTTGCCAAGTCGTCTCTGGCCACGTCCAGCTTAACACCCTCCACAACTGCCAGCTGGAGAAGGGCACCCGCTGCTCAGAGCCTGCTTTCTGCCACCTGTTCTCCCGCGCTGGAGCTGGGCCAGGGACTCGCTGGGAGAGGCAGACCGGACGGCTGCGCCGCCCCACCTTGCCCCGGCAGCTGAAGTCGAGCCCTGCTATTAATATGCTCCTTTCCTGGAGAGGTCTGCACAGAAAACTACCATTTCTGCTGCTTCCAGGTTTTCCTCCTCACGCTAAGCAGCTTTGATCCCCAGCAAGCACCGAGGAGGATTAACCAGTGTGCCGGGGATGGAGCAGAAGCTTTCCCTGCCTGCCAGTGGCAAAAATTAAGAGCTTACTCCCTGCTAGACGAGCAGCACGTCAGGCACGTGAACTATGAGCGTCATTCCTGGAAAAGCTGGGCACAGAGGTCTCATGTGAGCCCTGGACAGGCTGTGGGTGAGGCTGGACACGGCTTGCCCTGCTCCTGCCCTACAGCACAAGAGTCGCAGCCAGCACCCCGAGCAGGGTGCAGGCTCACCTCACTCCATCCCACGCTCCTGGGCCCGGTGTACCACCAGGCTCTTCTGAAAGCAGGAGCATCTGTTCACCACGGCAGCGAGCAAAGGGTCTGGCCGACGTGCGAGTTTCCCCAGCTGCCGGCTAGTGCCGGGAAATACCAGACCCAGGCAGCTCACCTACCCCAGCCCACACATCCTCACCGCAGCTTTTGCAAACCCCATCAGAAAGAAAAACAAATTACGTTCTGGGGAAGGGACAAAGCTTTTCAGATGTGGGATTTGCTTTTGTGGCCACTGCTTCTGATCAGCCAGGCCAAAGTTCTCTAAAGGCTTCTTTCAAGGGCTGCAGCCAGCGAGCAGCAGAGGAGTCAGACCCGCAGCGACTCCGGCACCTGAGTGCAGGGCGCTCTTTATCTCGTTTTACGACTCCGTAATGGGGAGCTGAGCTCTGTGCGTCTCCCTTCCCAGCACTGTGTACACAAGTCTAGGAGTAAACAGGAGCAAGGTGAAAGTCAACCCTTCCTAGACAAAAGCAGGTGGACCTGGGCCAGCCAGGGAGGTGGCAGAAGTGGCAGAGGTGCAGATCTGTTAACTCCTTATAGCCCGCGGGGACAGATAACATAAATAGCTCCTGCAGGTTTTGTTTGGTGCTGTGTACTAGAGGACGGCTGTATGGATCACCTCGTTTCACTGCAGTGACCAGGGTTGAAGGATGGGGTCTCAGACCCCGGAATAAATCCATGACGTGAGCCCAGGTGTGCTGAGGAATGTGCCACAGACAGGACTGGGGCTCCAGTCAAGCAGATCCATGGAAAATTCCTGTGCTGAGGGGAGAGAGCCACAGCAGGAGGGGCACTGGAGTACGTATGTGCTCTTGGGAAGTCTCTAGGCAAAGCTTTGCCCATTCCCTGTCACCTAGGAGCTCACTGGGCACCACAGCGTGACTTGCTGTCTAGTGCTCGGGTGACGTTGTCAGGACTCTCCTGGGTGCCAATTTGGGTGTTTGTTCAGATTGTCCCCTGCCCCATCCAGAGACCCCAGCTGAGCAGCATCACACAGCCACCTCTCCCAGCCCCGTGCTGCTGCCCACCCGGCTTTCCCGCAGTGCTGCTCACATTTTTGGCCAAAGAGCACCAAACCTGGTGGGGCCTTCCCAGTGCAGGGAGACGAAAACTCTGCAAACCACCAGGCCTGAGTCAGGGGATTTCCATACAGCTCACTTCCACCACGCTCTTGCAGAAGCTCAGAGACAGAACCAGGAAGGTTTTAAGCCCATGCAAAGCACGCAGAGGAGCAGAGCTCGCCACACAGCCCCAGCACAGCCAAGACAGCCCTCCAAAACCAAGGGGGCTGAGGAGCTGCACGAGTCAGCTCAGCAAACCTGCACCCCGTGGGAGGGAGGCATATAGAGAGGTAACAGGCAAAGACAGCTCTATCCTCCCACCTTGCAGCCCTTCCAAGTAAAGCTACTAGAAGTGACAGGAGCTTCCCGCAGAGCCAGCTCCTGCCGCAGCAGAAAGAGAAGGGGCTACGCTTTTCCCTCAAGCCACCCTTGACTCCCTCCCCACTCCAGTGCAGGGAAAACATAAGCTTCAATCACTTCTGTACTGAGAGCAGAACAAATACCATTATTTCAGCCTGGGTCGCACCTAACTCCTTCAGCACTTGTGCTAACTCCTTGTGCCCGTGCCTGGAGGGTACCCAGTTACCTCTGGTCACGCTGTCCCACGCAGCACAGCACACAGGGCCCACAGTGCCCTCTGTGCCAAGGGACAGAAGTTAAGGCACAGAGGCACACGTGTGTGGTTTCACGACAGGCTCACCCCCAGGCTTACAGACACAGTTAAGTACCACTCTGCCTATGGCTCAACTCTTTTGAAGCAGTCCTGGAGCAGGCCCATGGGCTCAGCCCATCTTCCCACTAAGTCACCCTACCCGTGCATCGCGGCGAGCTGTAAAGATAAGCCCATAACACCTCTGAGGAAATCAGAGACAAGCACAGGCCAATGCATTCAGAAAAGGCCTTATATTTTACATATATTTTGTATGTATATACATAATTGTGCTTGGTAATAGAGGCCAGGAGCAGCGACTCGCTCAGTAAGACAGAACAACAGGAACGCAGGGGCTGACGGAGCGCCACTCGCTCAAGGTCATTACGGGAAGCATCCCCGGTCCCTGTCCAAGCAGGTATCCGTCTCCCTGCAGCCACAAAACCAGCCCTGTGCGCTCGAACGCAGCGGGCCACGTGCTCCATGGGGGCAGGTACAGCGGCACGTGGCCAGCGCTAAGCACAGCCCCGGCGCGGGTCACCCCCCGCCTGCAGGTCCCCCTGGGATCCTGTAAACCGTGTCGCAGCAAGCAGCTCTGCTGGGGGCTCACGCGGCCGCGGAGTCATAATCCCTGTGACAATGACGCCGTAATCCCGGGCTTGGCGGTGTGACCCGCTCCCACGGGGCGATCCCTCTCCTGCAGCGAGGCTGAATCCTCCCAGGCTCTGCAGGCACTGGGGAGCTTGCTCAAAATAGGCTTCCCTGCACAGCAAAGCCTCATTACCTCTTAACTTACCTCCTAACCGTGTGCCTTTGCCGACACACAGCCTGCTCTCTTCAGGCCGTGCTGGAGCAGCAAACAGGAGGAGGGTGGATAGATTGCAAAGGAATGGATTCTTGTTTAACTGCTCTTGCCTGATTATCAACCGAGAGCGAAGCCGTCAAGATCCCTGTCCTCTGCCAGACAGGCACATGCTGGGATCTGTTTACTGCAAGGGTGGCAAAATAGGTGCTCTAAATAAATACTCAGTGCCCGGCTCCATGCAGCAGAGTGGGGAGGAGATGACTGCTTGCCCCTCCAGCTAGACTAGATAATGCTCAGCAGGCGGTTGCAGATCGCTGTGTGTCAATCACTTGCCCTGGAGCAAATAAAGATAAGGAGGAGAACTGCAGGAGGGGAAAGCAGGAGCTCTCATGTGACTTGAGGAGGAAAACAACCACAGCAGAGCCATGGCAAACCCCTGAAAGGTTCTCCAGGTCAGGGACAGGAATTCAGGGTTCAAAGTTTGTTGTGTTTTGTTTGTTTTTTAATGCTAGCTACAAATCTTATCATAAGTCGTTCAGATACTTCACTACCAAGGGCTTAGCTCAGAAGTAGGAGAAATCTATTCAAGGTCAGAAGGGGGATTCAGTGTTGAGGGTTAAGACTCACTCTGAGTTGTCCACTCTAACCCCGGAAGCTACTCTTGTATCTCTGCCTGGGGATGGGGGAATAAATACATTTATTTGTATTCCTTGTAAGGATACAAAGGCCACAGCAAGGCAGCTTGTCCACCAAGGTGACTTCTCATGCTGCTACTTCACGCTTGGGATACTTCATGTATCGCCTTTCTCCCTCACCCAAGGGCAGTGAGGGCACGTCTTGCCCTTCCTAGAAGATGGCGATACCCCGAAATTTCCCAACACACACACTAGCAGAATTTCCACTTGGCAAGAAACGCACAACGTGCATTTTCAGGATCTTTATTCTGCCTCATGCCAGAGTGTTAGCGAGATTAAGCCTGGCAGACACCAACTTCAAAGGCTCAGAGGCACGGTGCCTTTCCTAGCCGGCTCGCCGGGCAGCTAATCGCAGCTGATTTGCGCGATCAAGATTCCCAGTGCTGCGCCCTATAAAAGCCTCCCTTCCCACAAACCCTTTTAATCTAATCAGGAGTAGTAGCCCAGCGATTTAGGCTTAGCCCAGGCTGCTGAGCGCTGCCAGCAGTTACACTATGGAGAGCTTTGCTTTTGGCAAAGCTACCAGTGAAAGCTATCAGCATGGAAGCACTCAAGATGAAGTACTTGTGCCACTAACTGTCAGACTATACCCATGTAAGAATTTATATAAACAATAGATTCAACAGAAGGGATTTTCCCCTTAGCTAGCTACCACTGTAAAGAAAGAGTTTCTAGTGCATGGGATTATTATTTTTTTTTAAATTAAGTATTCTTGAATGTGCAGAGCTTGCCCTGGTTTGGGAGCGTCAAGCAGCCCCAGTGTGTGCTATTGCTGTGATCCTGTGATGTTCTGTGATTGCAGACCACGCAGCAGCATTACAGAGTCCTGTCCTTCTCCCAGAGCTCCGGACTCCAGCCCAGATCTCCTCCCCTCTCCGAGCAGAGGGCAGGAAGCTGGCAGCAGTTTTCCAGCACTCCCTGACCCCTTCTCTGCACCCTCGCTGTTGCAGCCAGGAGCAGAGGGACCGAGTTATTGTTTTGCTCTCTCCTTCCTTGGCTCCGCAGAGCCTGCACTGGGCCAGACTAGCGAGTCATTTAGTAACCACGGCATGGTACCAGCCTCCCGTACTCAGCCTCAGGAAACTCGGAATTAGCGCCAAGAACAGCTCACACATAAACAGACTCCTGCTCCAGTCAGCCCCGCCGCGTGCCGTGGACTTGCAATAAATATTTATCTGGCCGGGAACACAGCCTTCCAAGCAAGAGCTCCTGACATCAGTAAGGACTACATCTATTTCCAGCTGAGGGGGGATAGCTAGAAGCTGCTCTGTTCTTAGAGGGGGACACCAGCCTCCAAAAGCTCAGTAGCCCTCCTTGTGCCACATGGGTCAGGAGCCATCCCTGCCCCCTGGGAGCCCAGGGCAGCACCGATCACACCAGGCGTGCTCACCTTCAGGAGCAAAGCCAGACCACAGATCATCGAGACTCCTGGCCTCTGCACAACTGGGACTGTTCTGCTGCAAGTCCAAGACAGGCACTTTCCCAGTGCGGCCATTAATGTGCATTAACAGCTCTTTTTATTGCTACAGTTTGACTGTAACTGCAGCTAAAGGGCAGGAGGCAGGGTTAGCCTCCCAGCAAGGTAAACAAGGTACGGCCGTGGTGCTGTCTTCGGGGTTTTAGAAGAGACAGGTAGCACAGTTTTAGTTGCACTGGGACAGAGACACCTTTTCCCCCTCAGCAGCTAAGGCACAGCAACATGAAAAGAAAGAAATCCTTCCCAAGGCACGACTTGCTTCGACCGACAGATTGCAATTTGTTTAAGCAAGAAGAAACCTTGTTTTTGCTACACAACGTGAGCTGCTTGGGTAACAGGACTACGTGCCTAGCAGTCTCCTTCCCACCCCAAGGAGTGTCTCACCAAGGTTTTAATTAACTGCTTTGATTTTTAAGTTATCCCAGTAATTTGTCTAACAAGCGCCACTTGGTGTTTTGTGAGCAGTCTCAGCCTCAAAGGACTCAAGGATAAAACTGACAAGAGCAGATATTTCCAGCAAAACAAAATAAGACTTTTACAAGAAGGGTATTTTTGAAGTCAGCCAACCTTTAGAAATTGAGAGGGACTTCGCTGTGTCTTGCGTGTTTCCCCCTCCTACGCTGACATTTTCTCCAATTTCAGGATTAAGCATTTAGCCTCCTCTTTATGACTTTCCACTCCTTTGCCCTGCTACGCACACTTTCAATTGCTCCAGATAACGCTGCTCTTTTCCCCTGTCCCCATGCAATTCTCATTTCCAGCTGTATCTGTCTGAAGAGGCAGCACCCACAGAGCTGCCAGAGCAAGTTAGCTGCTGCTCGAGACGAGGCAGTTTTCTCACAAACCTCTGCCAACACCACCTCAGCACAAGGCGGTGGCAGCGACCAACAGCTTTTTACCCACCACGGACACAAACCGGGATGGACGAGACTGGCGGCAGCAGCTACGGCACAGCCTGCTGAGGAGCAGCACTGGCTCCGCAGTCGCCCCTTTCCTTCCCCCCGTAAGGAGGGACCCGGTGCCGCGGCTGTGCCAAGCACATCTGAGTCACTGAGTCCGGGGGCAGAGCCGTTACTCAGATGGTGACAGCAGTCCCGGGGAGCTGCTACGCCAAGCGAGTGCCAGGAACCCTGAGTCAGAGTGCTGCTGCGGGGCTGACGGCCACGCACCGCAGGGCTGGTCGGACTGAAGCCTTGCCTGGACAACCAAGTGCATGCTCAGAGACAAGAAGTCCCAAGTAACCCAAAAGCACAGCCCTAACAGCTCATTAATGCAGGATTTCCTACAGCCCCTCGGTGCAGTAGCTTGTTACAACCCTTTAAGCAGGCTGCCCTGTCTGTTTGGAGCCGGCAAGCCGAGTCTCATCGCAAGAGTCTCACTCTAGTGCAAATCATTTGAATCCTTAATCTGAAGCGTTTGCATTCCACCCAGTCTCAACAAACAGCCACACACGCTCCACAACAGCTGCCCAGAGGTCAAACGTGCGCCGGGTTCATCCAGTTTTGTAGTGCTGAAGCTACACCAGCTTCGGCTTGAGGCTGCGAAAGCAGCAGGACCCCTCCTGTTGTTATAGGGCATAGAGGAACAAGCTGTGCCGAGCAGGGAATGCGGCTGCGAGGATTTAAGAGCAAGCTGAAGAGGCTAAATGTTAACTCAAGAGCAAAGAAGTGTTTTGGAGGATGGATGCTCCATGTTGCCTAGCTGAAGCGGTGACCGGGGCGTTGGGATGAGCGAGCCGGCACGTTTTCAGAGGATTTACCAGCAACAGCCTGAAGGGAAGGGAAAAATAGCTGCGGGAACTGTGCTGAAGTTTGCATGCTGAGCAACCAGCCAGACTCCCTCCTTCCTCTCCATAATCGCCCAAAGGCAGGCGAGCAGCCTCCAGCCTCGTGGTGGAAGCAGGACAAGTGTGCCAGGAAGGCAACAGCCACCCAGGAGCACCAAGGCAAAGGGGACGTCAGGCTCCACTTCAGGCATGTTGAGGAGAGCAGGGGCTGGTCTGCTGAGCCCAAACGTCCAGGCAGCACAAGGCAACAGCAAAGTGCTTAACACGGGCTTAGAGAGGAGGGGAGAGGTGAAGACATAGAGGAAAAAACATTTCCACAGTTGTTGGACTGCATACAGGCATTTGCAGGACCTTGAAGTGCCAAGGCCTTGGAGACAACAGCAGGAGGGGCAGGAAAGAGAGCAATCACGTTGGCTAACAGCCTTAACTTCCTAGAACGAACGAGCCTCTAGTATCATCACGCCTCTGAGAGTCCCAAGTTCAGCCCCAAGCTGCCTCTTGGGAAAACTGTTTGGAAACCAGAACCCTAAGGAAGATCTCCCCGGCGCAGGAGCCAGCAGGCACTTGGGGCAGGGGCAGCAGCACCCCATGTTCTGTGGGGTCACTGCTCCCACCCACATGCACCCCTCCTGCCTGCTTTGCTCAGCGGGGTACGAGGTGCTGGAGAGGCCACTGCTTCCCCTGCGTTACAGGCATTGCACCGTGACAGCCAGCTCCGGGGTCAGGTACCAAAAGCCTCTTCAGGAGCATGGGCCATCTCCTCAGCCTTGCTGCTTGGTGTTTTAGGGAGGCTGGGATCTCTCGCAGACGTTCAGCTGCCCCCTGGGTTTGCCAAGTCGGGAGGCAGAGGAAGACGCAGATCGCCGCGTCTTGATTTGATTGGGAGGGACAGCTGAGAAACTGGGCAAAGAGCAGAAAGAACAGGCCTCGGGGATCGATGGCAGCAGGACGAGCCCAACCGGTTCTGGCATTAATAATGCTGCACTACTTTCCTCACACGGGCTATCATCGGCCAGACACCGGCTTTGCCAATCAGGCAGCCTCCAAGCTTGATTGCTGCTAACGAGCCGGCAGAGCCCACGGAGCTCAGGGCCTCCCCCCTCTCCCCGAAGGCTCCCCGGCTTTTGGGATGGATTTCTGCTTGCCTGCACTGCTGGGGATGCACAAACACAATGCGGTGCTGGGGAGGAACCTTCTGCTTACTGCAGGGCAGCAAAGCAGGACTGCTGCACCCAGCTCGCAGCCCATTAGCGCTGCTGAGGACCTGCTGAGCTCGGGGCAGTCACAGCCAGGAGCAGCGCAAGCCCCCAGCAGGCAGAGACATCCCCCGAGGAATACCTGCTGCCTACCTCCTGTGCTGCCAGAGGCCAGCGAGATGCTAGAAGTGCAGGCAGAGCTCTACAGCCCCACACTGCCCCTCCTCAACTCCACTGATCCCACATTTTAGCCATACTGGGGGCTTTCTGTGCATCCCCAGCCCCTACAGCACCTCCTGTGGGACCCCCTTCCTGGCCCCACACAGCCTTTGCTTCCTGCAGCACTGGATGGAGAGGGCTGGGGACCACCGGGGGACAGCAGGCTCCAGACCCAGCTGTCCCCAGGGCACGGGGACGAGGCGGTGCCCTCGCACCCAGCCACGCCACGGGTGTAACGCCAGCCACCCCCAGCCCGGGCGCAGACGTCACGCATCGGCACCCCGCTGCTAGCCCCCACCCTCCTACACACCCCGGATTGCTTCACGCGGAGAAATCCCGTCCACGCCGACGAGGGGAAAGGAGCCAAGGCGTTTCTGTTTGTACAGGCTCGGGGAAATATTCGAGCACCGAATCGCTCCCCAAAGCCACGCTCTTACATAAGCACAAGCAACACAATCCCCGTCTTGTGAAGAAACAGCTACCTGTCTTCACCCCGCCCGCATGGAGGAGCCGGGAGCCGCATGCTGTGCAGCCCTGCACGTTTTGGCAGGGCTATAAAAAATAAAGAAAAAAAAATAAGGGGAGGAGCACGCACAGAGCGCTCCCAGATACTGTGTCATCCCATCTCCTCCTCGGCAGTCCGTAGCCTGATTTGTTTGGATACGGCTCTGCGGTAGGTTCGTATGACCGCTCGGGCACACGGCTCGCCTTGCGTAGCGGGGAAGGCACCGCCAAACACTCCGCATGGGCTGCGTGTGGGGATTTACAGAATCCATCTGTTGCAAAGCCGTTGTCTTTGCCGAAATCCGATGCTTGCAGTCCACTCGGCTCCCCAGGGACACCAAGTCGCGTTTCATACCAAACATGGTCAGCGCAACTTCCAGATGCTGGCTGCCCCAAAGGTCTGCCCCGCCAGCCCCGCCACTTCTCGGACGAGCAAGTCACAAATTTAACAGCGGGGAGAGGGACGCTGGGCTAGAGAGGATCTGGGCTTGCTGGTGTGGGCAGAGGGGGGCAGACGAGCTCTACAGACGCCCTCTGCGGGAGTTTCCCACCCCACAGCCCCCTGCCCCTGTTGGGGAGCGGTGCCCGGTGCTGAGCACAGCAGCAGCAGCACTGCCCTGCCCACACGGACAGCCTGCTGCCCGAAACATCCGATGCGGATAACCGGACCTTGCTTTGGGATCCTCGCAGCCATCTCACGCTCAGCAGCTCCCTCAGACCAGCAGAGGAACCTGCCCTGACCGCGCTACCAGCGAGACGTCCCCAGCACCCAAACCCAAACGCCGGGGAGGCAGAACCCCAAAACCACCGCCTCACCGGGGAGATCACACACGTGCCTGACTCGAAGCATCCCGATTCCTTCACCTCGTTGCATTTAAACGAGTCCTAAATCAGTCGGGAACCCTTTTTCCTCTCCGGTTGGAGGGGAGGAGGCTTTGACACCCAGGCGAGGCAGGAAAGCGCGCCCAGGCACCGCAACGCGCTGCGTGCCTCCAACCCACCACCAAAACCCGGCGATAAAAGAGGGCTCCGAGGGCTCGGCCCCGCAGCCAGCAGCCCACCGCTGCCCTGAGCGTGCCGAAGGGCAGAGAGAGAGAGAAAGAAGCGGCTGAGCGGAGCGGGGAGGGCAGGCAGAAGGCACCGGGCTGCGCCCCGGGGCCGGCACTCACCGACTCGGCGGCGGCGGAGGCCAGGAGGAGGGCGAGCAGGAGGAGGGCGACGCGGAGCTGCGGCATGGCGAGGCTGGGATGGGATGAAATGGGGCTGAATCGGAGCTGGGATGAGGCTGAGGTTGACGCTGGGCTGAGCAGCGAGGCTCTGGGCGATCCCCGGCGCCGCGCCGCTTATAGCGGCCGGCAGCGGGGCGGAGCGCACCCGGGTACAGCCCCCGGCCATGAGCCACCGAGGGGAACGGGGAAGGGAAAGGGAAAAGGGGGGAAGGGAAAGAGAAAAGGGAAAAGGAAAAAGAAAAGGGAATGAAGGGAAAAGGAAAAAGAAAAGGGAATGAAGGGAAAAGGGGGGAGAAATGGAAAGGGAAAGGGGGGAGAAATGGAAAGGGAAAAGGAAAAGGGGGAAGGAAAAAAGAAAAGGGGGAAAGGGAAAAAGAAAAGGGGGGAAGGGAAAAGGGGGGAGAAATGGAAAAGGAAAAGGAAAAGGGGGGAGAAATGGAAATGAAGTGGAGAGTGAAAAAAGGAGGGGAGAAAAAGGAAAGAAGGGGGAGGGGAAAAAACGGGGAAGGGAAAAGGAAAAGGGGGAGGGGAGAAAGGGGAAAAGAAAATGGGGGGAGCGAAAGGGAAAAGGAGGGGGAAGCAAACACACGGTATTTGTTCTCGTTTTCACAGCATTCCACAAGTGACAGTGTTACGTTTCCAGAAAGCCGAGTGGGACTTTCTGTTTGAGTCTCTGCCACCGCTGCGGTTATGGGGCGGCGCGTTACATCACGCAGTTCTTTTTGGAGACAGAAAATGAAACCGCTCCATCTGTTTTCTGTGCAAGCAGCGTGTGCAAAAAAAACCCCAGGTAGTCAAAAAAAAAAAAAACAAAAAAACACAACAGCAGAGTTTAACTATTTCAGGTTTTTCTTGCCATTGATTACTTTGCCTGATCGTGGGTATTTGGTTGTGTTTGTTGACAGCGTCAGTTCCTGCCCTGAAATAGCCTGGGGTGTACCTGAACTAGCACACTGGCATGCCATTTGTCCCTTGTTCACACTGCAGGTCACACTGGATTGCACTTTTTTTTTTTTTAATTTTATTATTTTATAGAGAGTACAATATATTCTTAATGAGGAAGCAATGCCCGGACTACAAAGCGCGTGCGTGTGCCATGCCCTCATTGGCCCGTTATGGATCCAGACTCTGCTAGAGCTGGTTCTCAGCCTGCTCCACCACTCCTGTGCTGCGCCACGAGACCTCGCAGCCTCCCTGCCCCACCTTTACGTGCTGACCCTCAAAGCAAAGACGTCTCTCGGGTGAAGCAGCCTTCCCAACTGTATCTTTGGGATGATACATGGGGGTGTGAGCTGAGGCCACGAGGTCTCGAGGTCTCGTTGTGTTGTGTTAGGACTGTACCTGCATGGGGACTCTGCTGGCAGGAGACCCTCCTTGCAGCACTGTCCCGAGCTGGCTGTGGAGCTGGTCCCGTATGACCTGACAAGGGGCGCTGCTCTGAGCTTGCAAACATAAAATCTGAAAACGGCACACAGCCAGGTGGGGGTAGGAACCGGCCTGGAGGCTGGGATGGAGTTTCCTGTAGTAACTGCCCCCCTGTGCTCAGGACAGCGATTTATCAGTAAACCTCCGGTTCACCTCAGCATCCAAGGCCGTTGAGGACGTCAGGGAGGGCTCTGTGCTGTGGGCTGGATCACTCCCCTTCCTTATTGCCCTCGTTTCATCACGCAGGGTAGCTGATCAAAGAGGCACTCCTGGCGCGGCAGGGCAGCCCAGCTCTCATCAGTCTCCAGCTCTGGACACCCCACCGAGGTGGGCAGCAGCAGGCAGGAAGGAACAAGAGCAGATGGGATGGGGTGAACGTGCAAAGGCTGGCCCCTGTCAGGCAGGGACAGCCTCAGCAGCATGAGGTGGACAGAAGCAGTGTTCTCCTCCCTAACCCTCTGCATGAGGCCCACGTTTGTGCGCTGTGATCCCTCTACACCTCTTTCCAGGTAAAGCAGCAACCACAAAAGTGCTTTCGAAGACGGCTGCCTGTCTTGTGGCTACAAACAGTGCTGACTTTCCTGTTAACTTCCTCTTGCAACAAGCACAATACACCTCCGGGCTTTTATACCCCTCAACTCACATCCGTCCACTACAAAATCCCTCTGCGTGGCACTGGACCTCATTTTCCCTCTTAGGGAAGTTCTGATCACGGTGAGCGTTCCTGCTCTGACAGAGTGGACAGGAGCCAGCCTGCCTCCCTGGCCCTGGGACCACACCATCGTCTGTCACAGCCACATCTGTGTGCACAGTCCTGCAAATAACCTGAAAGAAATCTTGGACTTCTGGAAAACAGAAAAGAAAATTAAACAAGACCCTAATTTTCCAACCTCAAGAACAAATTGATATAACTCTACTGATGACATTTTCAAAGTTCATCCTGTAGTTCCACCTCCCTACCACACACACACAACTTGCAGTGTCTCAAAAACAATCATATGAGAGGAAATGCAGCCACAAAAATTGTAACACAGTTCTTCAAAACCATGGCATAAAGTAGCCTGCTTCATTTTGCCCTTCACATGTCTCTTCTTAAAACACTGCCATTCTCCTCTCTCTGGAACAATGCAGAAAAATCGTGGGTATATGACATTCACCGAGAGTGACAGGACAAATGGACCCTGATAGAAAAATGCTCAGCTAAACTGTACTCTCCTGAAGCCTCACTAAAAGTGAGGGAAGCAGAAAGAAAAAAAAAAAAAAGAAGAAGAAAAAAAAAAAAACGCACACACCAAGCCTCATATTTGTTCCAGGCAGTGAATGCTCACATTCAAGGTGTATCGGTTCCCTTCTCCATTTAAAATTAGTTGGCAGAGAAATAACGTAGGCGGGCCACAATTGTTCCTAACCCCGTGTTCCTCAGTGAGCAGTTAACTAACTCTTACATTGAAAATAAACATAAATGCCTGCCAGTTCCTAATACATGACACAAACACGCTGGAAGTAGAATGCAGTGTCCGACTGCATTTGGAGAGAGGGGAATTGCATTTTTATACGGCATATGAAGAAATGTCTACATAATCCTGAGGCCATATGCTGAGCCATCTTAGACAATTCTAGATCACAAATGCTACTGCATTGGGCAGGAAAAAGATATTTTCTCAAGCACTGAGAAACCTTAGGTAGAGTTTTAAAAACATCTGACCTTCCAAGGGGTAAATGAACCCCAACAAGGATCAGTTCAGATAGCAGCACTGCCCTTTGTCCGTCAGTTAGTAAAATGTAGATGATCTAAACAAATAACTTCCTGTTTTAGGAAATGATTCCTGAGGAGGCAAAACAATACTGTCCTACACAGCCGTTTCTTATGGAAAGAATCCCTGGCTAAATAGGGCATTCTTATTCCATCCCCCCAATAGAGAAGTTACATGTGATCCGGGTACACTCTCAGGGCATCTGCTGTGTCCTGGGCATATCGCCATTTCTTCTTCCACCTGCTGCTCTCCGTGACACGCAGGTGTCACGCACAAAACAGTCAGCTGGTTAGCAAAAGGCATCCTAATCAGAAGCCAGACAAGCAACATGTGCTGTGGTAAGCTAGAAAGCATAACCTCTGTGCTTCGACATCCCTTTCCCCTTTAACACATCTTTCCTCCACAGCTGTGTATGACTTTCATTTCATCTAAGAAGAAGAAAATGAAAATTGAAAATGCACTTATTTCCCCAAAACTTTTCCTTTCCACGTCCACTTTAACCCTTCCCACAGAGAAAAGGTGTGAAGCGAGGCTCCCCTTGGTGAGATCTCCTCTTCCAGGCGGAGGACATGGCCCTGTAAGCAGGGGCAGCTTGGGGAGGAGGAAGAGCTGGACTCGGGAAATGAGCAAACACAACCACGTAGCGTGTCATCCAGGATCTTGTGAGATGGGCTGCAGCTGACCCCCAGGACAGAGCACAGAGCTTTGTGCCGTGGGACTGTTCCCGCTGCAGGGCAGGAGGAAATCTGAACGCACGGGTCTGACGTGCCTGCTGCCACACTGACAGCTTCAATTATGGGGCAGCAACCAAGCAGGGAGGACACTCAAATCTGGAAGGAATTCAAGCAGGTACCTCCCAAAACACTATCTCGTATCGTGTGCTCCCAGGGGCTATAGTATAAAGCTGAAATATTTTTGCTGATGACTGAGGCTGTGGAAAGATACCCAGCAATTACACCAACAGCCCTGCCAGGACTTCTGTTACACAAGCATGAAGTTTTAGTCAGCTCTGACTAAACAACCAGAATTTTGGCTGGCAAAGGAAATTTAGTCCTACAAAGCTTAAAAAGGAACCAGGGAAGTGAAAGTTAGTATCTATGTGACAGCTTGCACATCTCAGAGAGGCAAGCGCAGCAGACTTCAGGAAAGGAAACCAATTTCTACCAAGAAGTACCAGAGGATGTGTTGAGTCTCATAATTCATGCTCAGCAATGTGCTGCCAGCAGGCAGCTTTGATAAGGCCCGGGATTTTCCCGTGTTCACTTTTACACTCGCTAAGGTTGGCACGTTTCAGCAGAGACAAATTCTCTGAAGGCCCCTGTGAAAACTCAGCAGTCACAGCCCACGTCCACGGCGTGCAGCCTTGCACAATCCTTCCTAGGAGCAACAGGTCCGGGAACAGGGAGGGAAGCATGTCAAACGTGCATCGGCACAGTGACATCCACAGAACAAGGAGAAACACGCGGCAAAGCAGCGTGTGGAACTTCCCTTACTGGGAAGTGGAAAAAACGTCATGAGAGAATACCAGAGATCGTAATCTGAGTTCCCATAGCCAGAAATATTCCACGCCCATGACTGATGCTCGCCCACCGCCTCCCATGAAGCTGCCTTCCTCCTTCAGCCTCCTCCTCGCGTTTGCAGCCACTGGGAGCTCTGCAGCTGCCTCTTGCCTTTCTCCACCGAAATCTTACCCCTGGACGGCTCTGCTGTCCCGAAGCCTTGGGGACAAGGGCGTGCGGGCAGCGATGGCTCTCACGCCAGGAGCCATGTGGGCAGGGCAGCGCCCTTCAGACCCCCAAAATGAGCTTCGGCAGCCAGAAGCGGGTGACAGAGCGGGCACAGCAGAGCAGGAGGGACTCCTTGTGTGAGGCATACAAAGAAGAAAACACCGATTAAGGGTGGAAACCCTCCCAAAAAACAAGCCTACACGAGCAGCCTTGAGACACAAAGGTGTTGCCAGCGCACGCATCTACTGCTCCAGGGCCACATGCTGACATAGGGACGGGCGGGCAGCGGGCTGGGGGAAAGAGACGGCAACGCTCGCTGCTGGGCAGCTCCTCCCGTGCCTCAGAGCCCCTCGAGCAGACCCCACGAGGCGCAGCAGACCCCATGAAGGGCGGGCAAGGAGCAGCCCACCTCAGAGCCCTCACCCCCGGGTCCTCCCGCCCGCTGCGGGGCGCTGCCGGCCGCCGCCCCGCGGCCCCATCCGCCGTGAGATGGCGGCGCAGTTCCGCAGCTACGTGTGGGACCCGGCGCTGATCGTGGCGCAGATGGTGCTGCTGCAGGCCGCCTACTACAGCTCGCTCGGCCTCTGGCTCGCCCTCCTCGGCGCCCTGGGCAGCACCCGGCCCTCCCTGCACCAGGTCTTCAGCGACGAGGTGAGGAAGGGGCTGCCCCGTCCCGTCCCCCCCCCACCTCCTCGGGGGACACCGAGCTCCGCGCGGGGGTCCCGGTCCCGGGGGTGCTTCGTGGGAGCCCCCCGAGGGGATCCGGAGCCGCCGGGGCTGTGGGAGGCATCGGTCCCTGTGGGGTACCCCCGGCAGGGCTGCTGCAGCCCCGGCCCCTCGTATGGGGTGTAGCGGGCGCAGGGCAGTGCCCGTGGGGTGAGGCTGGCTGCGATGGGCGCTGTGGTCTCTTACTAACGATGCTGTGCAGATTTTAGGCTTCTCAACCCCACCCGGGAGGCTCTCCATGATGGCTTTCATCCTCAACGCGCTCACCTGGTAAGTCAGCGAGTCGCTGGGACAGGCGTAGCGCGCCTGTTACGCCAGCGGTCCCGGTGTCTTGTGCTTACTCCTTCATAACATTGAGCTCTGTGAGAATTCAGCGTGACCACCGCCGCTCTCACACCTCCTGGAAGCCCAGTGCACATCCCTTGAGGTCAGGTTATTCCCCGTGCCTCTGGTCTGGAGAGGAGGCCAGCTGGGAGCTGCTGGCTCTGAAGGTGACTTATCCTGATCCCCGATAAGTCATCTCACTTTACTGCCTCAGTTTCCCAGTCCAAAAATGAGTCTTGGTCCCATGAGAGATTTTACTGAAAGTTAGAATTAATGAGTCTCAGCAAACACTGATCTGTAAGCTGTACTGTACTTTGTGCCTGCCACTAGGCAGAGATTACTGGGGGAGATAGCACAGAGAGCCAGGCAGGAATTCTTAAACTAAAAGCTCATTTGCCTGCTGTCATATAATTAAAATGCTGTAAGCCATTTAAATCTTGCTACAGCATCCATGAGCAATGTGAAGAACAACCTATCCTTAAAACAGTTAAGAAGTCCTAAAACGTCTTGATAACTAGCACCAACAATTCCTACTAGATCTTGCCATATCCCCTTTTCCACGGGCACAGTGCAGCATGATGTTTATTCATCTGTCTTTACTTTGCAGTGCTCTGGGGTTGCTGTACTTCATCCGAAGAGGAAAGCAGTGCCTGGATTTCACAGTCACAGTTCACTTCTTCCATCTTCTGGGCTGCTGGATTTATAACTCGCACTTTCCCTCAACTCTGACATGGTGGCTGGTGCACATCGTGTGCACAGCGCTCATGGCTGCAATTGGGGAGTACCTCTGCATGAGGATAGAACTCAGAGAAATCCCACTGAATTCTGCTCCCAAATCCAACGTATAAACTTGCTCTGGCAACAACGTGCCGCATTGCATCATTGTTTCCAGCACAAGTACATCTAATGCCTGAAAGTCATCACTGAAGAAGCACAGCAGGTCTGTTTAGACTTTTTTTTTTTTTTTTTTTAAGATCTTGGTGACTGCGCGAGTGTGAGCATCTCCTCTGTCGTCATCAGACAACAGGGAGGAGCAGATGTTTATTTTATTAACACAAAGCATTAATGACTGTATGGCAAGTGTGCTCTTAAGCTCTTCGTTCATGAGACTGTTAAAAAGTAAGTAGCAAATCTTCGTGCGTGAGGAGCACCTGGAATTAAGCAAATGTGAGAGGTCCCTGTATGGGTATTACAGTGGTCAGCTCATCTTGCAGGAGCTGGCACAGTGAGAGCGGGGCCAGGAGCTGCTGCTACCAGGTTGTAATTCGCATGTGCTTTCCTTGGAAAGAAGTGAATGGATGGGGGAAAGAGAACATAATTGTACTTAATGTGAATCACCAGCTGAGACCCTAAATAACCTATAATCTTAGATGGGTTTGTTTGCTGTTTCCATGTTTAATACATAGAGATGTCAGACAGCAGTTTGCTGAAGAAATCTTTTGTAATAATAAAGGTATTATGTTGCTGCGAGCGTGTTACTGGGAAGCTAAGCACTTCAAGAAATACCATGAACGTCTGTATTGTGGCAACAGAAGTATCTGGGCAAATCAGGCAGCATAATAATGCTTGCTTCAGAAAGCGTGTCAGGAGCCCGGGGCCTCCACATGCTTAGTCCTGAGCTGGGGCTGTTTTGGGGGAAATCTGCAGAAGTTTCTATAGCCACACTACCCTTCCTGGTTGCCTGGGTCTTCCTGTCAGGCCTCAAAAATCTAGCAGCTTAGGCAGTCTGGTTGAGGTACCATGTATTCAGGTAAGAAACCTCTACTTGGTTCTCAAAGTGTTAGGATGCACGGTCAGTTAGAGATGCTTCCAAAAATCTCACCTGCTGGGCTACCACAAACAAAAACCTCACAGCCAAAGGGCAGACCCGCATCTTGTGTGCTGCCTGCTAAGGGCTGTTTTGTTTGTGAGATCCCAAAGAGGACAAAGCAAGTCCTAAAGAAAGATTGTTCTCCTGTGCAGCTTCTTGCTGCAGTAACTTTCCTTTGTATGTTGATGTTTGTAAATGCCAATTTGTGTAAATTATTTGCTAATTTAGTTTGTTGAGAGTTGAAGGGATGATTTGAGGTTGATAAACTCTCTTCGAAGTTGCTCTTTTGACTTTTATTACTGGTGAGAAACTGTTTCTATTTGTGCTCTATCCAGATACTATGGATTCAGGCAGGGTAAAATTCTGACATTTTAATTATTTTGGGGGATTGCAGCAGAGAAGGAAGGATTGATGGCTGCATGTGTTTAGACAGAACTTTTTGTAGTCTGAGATTTCACCAGTACCTATTGCTAACTAAACCCCATTTAAGCTCAGTCTTAGTCCCCCTGTTACTAACCAAACCCCCTTGAAGCCCAGTTTTAGTCCCATCATGAGTATAGCAGCAGTTTTTCAGAGGAAAAAGTTTACAAGTTTTTCTGTGCAGGAGCCAAAACTTTCTGGAGGGCTCCCCTGAGGTTGTTTCCTACTACTTCCCCTCTAACTCTGCTGTGAGCCCAGCAAGACACTTTATCCCTTCTTAAAACCTGCTGGGCTCTCCCGTATGAGGATCCTTGCCTTCCTTACAGTCCCATTCAGCCCAGACATGAACAAACTGGTGCTTGGTCTTCCAGTAGGTGCCAGTATCTCCTTCAGAAACGAGATCCATGCGAATGGTCACGGCACACAGCACAGAGCATGTTCTGCCTTGGGGCTGCCAAACACTGGCTCGCTACCGTCAGTTGTACTTTCAGACTCTTTCAGGGTCATTTTGTCCTCTCCTGCTTTTTGTTGTTAGTATTGAGAAGGAATGTCCCAGACCTGTGCAGGGAAGGTTTGCAGGTTTAATTCAAGGCTGAATACCACACCAAATCCCAGTGCTTCTTAGGAATGATCTCCAGGCAACTGTGGAGCAGAGGACTGGGTGAGTGAATATAAGTGAGCATACATAAAGGAGAGAAGTCACACTAGTCCCATTCCTTAAAGGAGAACAGACAGCAGATCCCAGGGTTGCTGTGAGACTGTGTTAAAGAGGTGCTAGCTTTGTTTCCCTGGAGGAACAGGGATGAAGACTCTGGACCAAGGAACACTTACCTCCTTACTTTCTGTGTGCATAAGATATGCTTCGACTGCTTTTCACAGACATCCTTGCAGGGGGATTCGAAGTTTCAGTGCAGCTTTGTGTCTGGGGACACTTGGGCAGAGCAAGGACACAAGATGACTTGACAAACCTGGATCCAACACCAAGGCCGTGGGACATCCAAGCACGCTGCACGAGCATGAAGCATGCTGCAGGGTTAGAGGTGCTTGCTTTAAGCAGGCTCCCTTTGAGGGATCAATCTGTACAGGGCTTTTTATTTTTATAAAGGAAATATACCATAGCTGTCCTAATCATAGGGGAAGTTCTGCAAAAAATTACATACTAATTAAGGAGAAAACCTCTGAAATTAGTCACTCCCATATTGTGAAACCTAATTATCACTCGTGTGCATTGTCAGGTCTCCACAGCACCTTTGGCTTTAAAAAATTCTGCTGCTCCATACCTGAATGGTGGCAGATGGTCTTTGTTTCTTAATGATTTTTTTGTGTGTGTGTGTGTGTGTGTGTGCAATGGAGTTGATTTTGCTTTCAGGGAAGATTTTCCCCAACACCTGCTCTTCTTAGAGACAGTGGTAGTATCAGCTAGCTATCTGCACCCAAGGTTTGCAAAAAGCTCTCTGGGTTCTTGGAGATCTCTGCTGCAACTTCTACATTTTTCCCCCTCCAAAGCCATTTAAAAGTACAAAATTTTAAGAGGAGATGCCAAAATCAAAGAGAAGTTAAGGAAGGGTAATTCTGACAGGCTTATTTGTTTCCCTAAAGGCATTAAACAC
Source organism: Aythya marila (assembly GCF_965140915.1). Taxonomy (NCBI): domain Eukaryota; kingdom Metazoa; phylum Chordata; class Aves; order Anseriformes; family Anatidae; genus Aythya; species Aythya marila. The sequence goes on from NC_139057.1 coordinate 10,118,991, forward strand.
CTACCCTAAAGATGAATCAGGTGCAGTTTCTGGATTCAAAAGACTCCAGCCTTGGCTGCATTCAATACTCACCACCTCAGCTTTCCCCCGATGCAAACAACAGGCTGGAAAAAAGGTGATGAGGGAAAGGGAGAGCAGATCAAGCAACACACACTGTTGGAGCAGAATAGAAAGGAAACCGAAACAGCCAAGTGGTTCAGCCCAGGCTCTGCAGTGCTCTGGTTTAGCCTTTCTCCCCTATGTATCATCAGGCTCTGTGCCAGCGATGCTGAGTCCGTAAGTGGTGGCTGCAGACAGCCTGTTTAACCTTGCGCTGAAGTGCTGCCTGAACACCAGCTGCTCCTCACCAACTTACTGCTTGGAATGTGCCTCCATCCATTCCTTCCCTCCTGGAGGGGAAGGAGAGGTGATAGAGCAGGTAAGAGAGCCCAGGAGTGCCCGGAGAGGAATGTGAGCCGTCGTTAAGGAGCCCTGAACCACTGTTCCCTTACAGAAAACACCACAACACCACAAGTGCCTTGGTAAGTGGCCAGTCCATGCAAACAGCCAAAGTGATGTGCTTAGGGGAGTCAGACCAAAACATCCTCTTAGTCAAACACGGACAATTCAGGTCTGATGAAAGACGCAGCTGGGTCCCTTAATTAGGGCATGTAGTTCACAGCCACATCCAGCTGTTGAGCCCTAATTTAGGGCATGATGAAACCAGCCCTTTCCCCATTCAGGAGCAGCAGCACCACATGGGGAGCACAATGGAGCAGGAGGAAGACCCAGCAAGGCTCACGGTGCTCTTCTTAGCAAGGGGCTGGCCCCAGACCTCCACAGGGACAGGTAACAGCCCCGTGCTGTGCCTCCAGCTCCCATGACCCTGTGCAGTAGGGCAGGGCACAGAGCTTCATCAGCATCCTTAAAGCACAGCTGCCTCACACTGCCCCGTATCTGAGCTTTCACAGCACACCCAGGAGTCACACGCAAGCACCCCTCTGTCGAAAACACTTTTTATGCTTGTAGCACAGTTGCAAAGGAAGCTGGAAGGGACTGCTTTCAAACAATACGCAGGACAAATAGCTTCAGCCTGTATAACAAGATTTAATTCTCTGGAATTACACAGAGTTACCCACAGAGCTGCTTACAGGTACCACTGGGAAAAGCTGTAAAGCAAGAGTTGCCATAAATAAATATATATATATATATATTTAAAGGAGGTAGCTTCTCCTCACAAGTACTTTTGCCTTTCCATTTCCTTAGAAAAGGGATTTACACATAACACAGGAGTTACTCAGGAGTCCAGATGTGTGCTAGTGAAGAAGTCATGCACCTGTGGTTATTCTTTAGTGGGTTTTCAAAGTGTCCTCAAAGAGGGATGGCCAGTACCTCTATGCTGTTGGCAGGACATACACCATCCCCAGCACCTCACAAATACCGGTGTGAAAATTCCCCATCTAATTTTCAGTGCCTAAGTCAAAAATCTGAGGAGTTGATCTGGTGGAAACAGGCAGCTACACGAACAGGTTTCTATCCAATAACCATAGAAGAGTGCAAAAAGAATTCAGCGTTCACAACCGATTTGCCATTTTTCCCCAAATCCTCCATCCCACGTGTACAGTCCACAAATTCTGCAGGCAGCCAGAGCCACACCTGTGCCTTGAGGCAAAAGGGGGACAAGCATTATCCCAAATTACAGAGGAACAAAAACCCACAAGACGCTGCCGAGCTCTTCCATGTCTCGGATACAGGATACAGGACAGTGCTGAGTGTTCACTGAGCACCACACACCGCAGTCCTCAAGGGTTTGGAGCAGAAAATGATCAGAAAGGTGCCACGACACGCTGCCCCCACCTCTGCTGCGGTACTTACAGAGCTACGAGTCCTGAGTTCAGCCAAGTGACGATGAGGGGGATGCTGAGGACAGAAAGTTTGGGAACCTGGGTCCAGGCAGAGCTCTGGGCCGTGCTGGGGCTGCAGAGGTCAAACAAGCTGCCTCGAAACTTGACCTTCTGGGACTCCCTCCTCAGCATCTCCCAGACAGCCGCTGCTTCCTTCTGGCACTCCCAGAGCACCGTCAGGGCACAGATGTGAAATTCATCCCAGTACCTGCAGCCCGGAGACATCACCGTCAGTCCCTCTGTGTGGTGAGGCCAAGGAGCCAGGCAGAGCCTCGCTGCCCTGTGCCGGCCCTGCAAGCTGTAGCCTCAGGTCTTTGACCAAGTTGTGGAGCTGTTCTCACCCCACAGCTGGACAGGAGCCACGCGAGGATCCTGGCCCTACAGCCCTTCACTGCTCTTTCTCCTTCCCCACACCATCACCCATCCCCTCCGCAGCCCCTCAGAGCATCCTGGCTAAAATTCCAAACATCACTGATGTTATTTTTTTCTCTTGCAAGTCAGTAAAACCCGTTATTTTTCATCAGCGTGTTTCCTTTCAGCACTGAGCACCCTGAACATCTGAAACTGTGGTCAAAGGCCCAGCACACTTCATTTATGGCTTTCTTCAGGCTGACGCGGGGCAAAACACAGGCACGGAGAGGAGAACAACGGCTCCTGCAGCCTCTCGCTGATTTATAAATAACATATCAGCAGAGGCTGGGGAATTGTGTTCTCATTAGGCACCTCTATTTATCTCAGTATTGTCCTGCACAAACAGAAGACATTCAATGGCAAGAGACTTCTGAGGAGCTCCAGAAACAGAAACACAAAATAGGCACGGGTCTAGAAAAGGTGCAGCATGTGCCAGCAGCCTGCAGCACCGACCCCGCTGCTTCTGTCCAGACCTCTCGGGGCTTTCTCCTGTCCCAGATCTCCTTCTTATCTTCTCCTTCTGAATCAGGTTTGTTAGTGAAGGCGATCGCAGCCCCCAGGGACCCACAGCACCTGCAATCAAGACCCCAGTGCTGCCGACCCGGCACAGGTCACCCAGCGTGGTTTGAAGTCGCAGCTTCCCTCCTAAACAAGGATTTTGCCAAGGGACAGACAAGGCTCTGAGCCTGCTTGCTGCTAACCTTCCCCCGGGACTTCTTCCAATGAGGAGAGCAATTGCTCTGCCCCCACGGGGCCACCAGCTCGCTGCGGGGTCCCTCGGGATGGACGGGAGCCGAACGCACCCTGCACGGGAAGGGGCAGCTTGTTTCGGTCTCAGCACCCCGTGCTGGAGATGACAGCTTTGTCCAGGCAGGCAGGAGCACTTCCTTTATTTAGTTTTCTTACCAGGCTTACGTCAAAATGCCAGCTGTGATCGAGTTCATTAAACAGAGTCACTGTGGCAGAATAAATATCCTGAGATAATGAGAGCCCGGTGCCAACCCAGGCAACCCCTCGCGTTCACCCCCGAGCTGCTGCCGCTGCCCCAGGCAGCTCTGCCAGGAGAGGGTTTAGCCTGGCTGAAATATTTGGGCAAAACGTGGCTGGGGGAAGCAGCTCCAGCCTGCTTCTGCTTTCAGCAGGGATCACAGTCCCTGGTCCTTCACCCTTCACAGCCTCCATCTGTTCAGGCTGCAGTTGGGCACAGAAGCACCGTGCACGCAGAGGAAGGTCCCATCCCGAGCCCCGATTCCCAGATCCTGTTCTTCCCTATTTAGTGCCCCAGAGCCTCTTGAAAACCTCCTCTTACACTTCATTTCAGCAGGAGCTGGGAGTTTCAGCAGAGCGATCACGCCTCCGGCAGCCCCCCAAGCACATGCTGAGCCACACACACGGCTGTTTTCTGATACCAAGGAGCCACTCACACCACAGCCTAGGAAAAGCAGTTCCCATTTCAGCCCCCCCTCCCACTGCATCCCAGGGAGGCATTTCATCCTAAACTAGGTGGTCTGGTGGAGAGGGAGGCAAGGAGGAGCAGGACACAGCCAGCTCCCCATCAGCAGGGTTTCTGTCTGGGGGACGCATTCCCAGAGCGAATAATTAGAAATGAAAGCACTGAGGGTAGCTAATTCTCGGTTCTTTTACCTCTTTCATTACTATTCTGGGTCTCCTACAGTTAACGTCCTCCCAGCACTGTAGTCATGCAAAATACCAGGGGCAGGTGGCAATTCCAGCCCAAAAGATGATGGGTTGGGAAGGGAGGGAGGCAGCGTGCCTGCCCGGGGCTGCAGCACCTAGCTGGAGGCAGCCTGCCTCCCGCAGCCAGGTCCTGGCACCTCCATCCCAACACTTGGGGGTCCTGGTCGAGCCCTGCCAGCCCCACACCTGCAGGGGGTCACGGTGCAAGTCCTGGGGGCTGGAGCTATTTGTAAGGGCTGGGGATGCAGACTCTGCCCGGAGGTGGGTGGATGCAGGGAGCTCTCCCCGTGTTTGGGGTCGGAGGGAGGCAGGGTGCGTGCACGGAGGGATCCAGGCCCACAGCAGCACGGAGGGGTGCTGGATGTGTGCCCCCAGTCACCCAGCCCCTGCCCTCCCAGCGCTGCTGGGGAGCCCATTAGGGTCCAGGGCCCCATCCCAACCCCCCCAGAGACCATCCCCACGGGGTGGGACACACAGGGGGTCCCGGCACGGGGCTGTACTCACCCACAGACCCGGTGCAGCCCCTGGGGCTCGATGCTCTCCTCCTCCTTGTACGTGGCCATGTTCTCCCCCAGTTTCAGGACGCAGTCTGAGAAGCCTCGGTAGACATCCGTGCACGCCGTGCCCAGCGCCCAGTGCCCTGCCAGCCCCCGAGGGGACAGAGCGAGCTCAGAGACCTTTGGGGACGGTGCCCACCTCCCTCCTGGGGCAACCCACACAGCCCTGGGCCACCAGGGCAGGGCAAGCTCCCCTTTCTGAGCAGGGTGCATGCAAACCATGCACCCATCGCTTGTTTCCCAGCCCTGCCTGTTTTGGGGGGGGGGGCTCAGAGAGATGATGTGAGGGGCAGCCTGGGTGCCTCCCTCCCTCCCTGCCCTGCTCAAATTGAGGATGGGAACAGGGGGGCACAGCCAGCAAGGAGCCCCCAGAGAAAAGCCACAGGGCAACGACACGGAGAAGAGGCAGGGGACCCCCACCAGCATCCCCCCGCACACCCCACACGCCAGCACGGGACCCTGCCCCTGCCCAGAGCCCCCAAACCCAGCCCGGGCAGCACCTCCCCGGCTCCAGCACCCGCACCCCAGCCGGGGCAGCCCCCACCACCCGCCGGGGGTCGCAGCCTTACCCAGGGCGCCGAGCAGGACGAGCAGCACGGCCGTGCCCCGCCGCCGCCCCATCCCGCAACCCCAATCCTAATCCTAATCTTAATCCCGTGCCGGTGCCCCCCATGGCCGCCAGCGCTCCCCGCCCCGGCTCCGGCCGCAGCTAATTAGCGGCTTTGACCACGGTTAATTAATGAGGGGGCCGGACCGCCGCTAATGAGCACCTGGGGGGGGGCAGCCCGGCTCCTCGGAGCACCCCTGGGGCAGCGCCCCCCGGATCTGCGCGGCTGCCGGGGCAGAGCCTGGGGGGGGGGAGGCATCCCCCAGCCCCCAGCCCGGCCCTTTCGGACCTCCCCCCCCCTGGTTTTGCACAGCCCCCGGCTGGGGTCGCCCTGCCCCTTTCCTGGATCCCGAAACCCGTCCCCTCCTTCTCTCCATCCCTCCCTCCTCCCCTCTCTCCATCCCTCCCCAGCCGCACTCCGCGCCCCCGCCCCGTGCGCTCCGGGTGCCCCCTGCTGGGCTCGCCCCCCTCGCTGCCGAGGCAGCCCCCAAAATCCCCCCCAGCCCCGTGCCCCCCGGGGGCTGCAGCTCCCAGTTCTCGGCCCCAGGGCATGAGGAGGACGCCGCCGCCCTGCAGCAGCCGCAATCCGGGCAGCCCCCTGTAATTTCGCAGTGCAAACCAAGGCCAAACGTTAAACAGAGACCTGAGTGCGTGTGGGTTCAAAGCCCGAAATTTCGGCACCTGCAGCTATAAAGTTTTCTCTGCTGATCCTGGCACCGGCAGTTCCCGTCGTGGCAATGTCCTGGAGGGGATCGTGCTGCTGTTTGCATCCTTACAGCCCGGCCCTGGCCCCTGGCCAGTGAGTGGCTTTTCTTTACCCCAGCTGTACTGGGAGCAGTTTCCTGGCTGCTTTGGATCCCCCATCGCTCTGGGGGCCGGGCACGTCCCAGCTCACAGCCCGGTGGCAGCTCTGCCCCTCCATTAATCCTGCCGGAGGATCAGCCCACCACCTCCTCGCACAGGAGATGGGCGACGATTTTCTCTCCTTCTCCAGGCTGGAGAGATGGGGATAGCTGGGGTTTGAGCTGCGAGGCTGGTGGGAAAATGCTGCCGTGCTCCCCAGAAGGAAACCCAGGGGAGCAGAGCCCTGCAGCTGCTACCTCTGACTGTGTGAGGCTCCTGACCCCAGCCAGGCATCCTGGGGACTGCTGGTCCCCGAGCCCAGCAGGGGCATTGCTTTTCCACGTGCCTGGTGATGGGGTGCACGGAGGGAAGATTTCCAGCCCCTCTGTACACAGGCATCACCCCCGACGTCTCCATCCCCTCGAATCCAAAGTGGAACCCACCAAGCTGCAAACACAGTGGGATGCCAAACCAAACACAACTCCCGGGCAGAAAGTCTGGGTCAGAAAGACGCAGCTCACTCCCTTTATTCACAGCACAAGGGCTCGCTGCGTCGCCCCACAGATCTCCTCTCAGGAGCTCACCTCCTGCTCCTCCCAGCCCCGAACCTCCGGCAGCCCTGGAAGGAAAGCCAGCAGCACGGCCGCCTCGCTAACGAGCTGGGCCTTAACGGGGGTCCCCGAGGCGGAAAGACCCCCGCCCAGCCAGCAGGGCATGCTGCACCTTGGGGTTCGTACCGATGGCAGCAGCGCCTCGCCCTCACTGCGGGTAGCGGATGGTGAGCGCGTGCTCCAGGCTCTCGCCGCAGGAGCGGGTGCAGCAGGGTTTGACCCAGCGCTGGGCCGACGGCCGGCAGAGCACTTTGGGGGCTGGCAAGTGGAAGCGCTGGGGCAGGGTCCCCAGCACGTCCTTCTTGGCCTCGCCAGCCCCCTGGTTCTTGGTGAGCGGCTGGGGGTCCCCCGGTGGGGTCCCCGTCTCGGGGTCCATGGGCACATCCTTGCTGCTGGTGGTGATGGTCGCCGGGCTGCCGATGGCCTCCTCCGTGACCTCCTGTGGCTTCGGTGCGAGGTGGCACATCCTGCGCCCAAATCCCAGAAGAAGAAGGGCGCATTTGTCCTGCCCTGGGCAGCCCAGACAGCCCCAGGGCATGGCTCAGCGCGGCCCCATCAAACAGCCCACAGGGAGGGAGCACAGAGGGAGAGGCTCTGGAGCACAGGGAAATGCCTGTGCCAGGCCACTATGGCCTGCAGTGCCCATGGGGTGCAGGGAACGGGGTGGTTTGGTGCACCCCAGGCTGGCCCTGAGCCCAGACCTCCGGTACGGCTGAACCTGGCACCCTCCCAGCCCACCCCAAACCCTCCTCTGATTCACATCCCCGCAGTTCATCCCCCTTTGGCTCTTCCTCACCCCTCCAAATCTGTGCCTTCGCATGGCAGCCAAGCAGGGCTGGGGGCGCGGGGCCCCCTCTGCCCCCCCGACCTACCTGGGAGGGAGCGGCAGGAGGCCGGGCAGCCCCTGCGCCGCCAGCGAGTGCCAGCACTGCACGGCCACGGCGTGCAGCCGCAGGATCCTGCGGTTCGTGCGCTTCAGCAGCCTGAGCAGCGACAGCTCCTTCAGCACCTGCGGAGCGGGGCGGGCAGGGTGAGCACCCCCCCTCCGAGCACCCCAGCCCCCCGCGCAGCCCCGCCGCGGGGACCCTCACCTTGCGGAGGTGGCTTTTTGGATCCCTGCTGCCCAGGGGACGGGGCTGGTCCCCCATGTCTCCAGCCTGGGGGAGGGAAAGACGAGGACAAGACAAGGTTAGGGTTAGGGCTAGGGGTTAGGGTTAGGACTGGGGTTAGGGTTAGGGTGGTATCGAGCTTGTCCCGGCAAGCAGCACCACAGGCTTGCACTCCCTGGGGACGCGGGGACATGTCCCCACAAGGCAGAGGTGCGTAATTTGGGTAACCCCACAGGGGCTTCTCCCAGCCCATGGCATTGCCCAGGAATGTCCCCACGACGGTGGCCGGGGGGGCACAGTGCCATGCCGTGGGGCTGTACCTCCTGAGGGGCAGCTGGCTCCTTTTTGGGGGCCTCGGATGGCAGTGTAGGGCCGCAGGGTGAGGGGCTGGGGCAGCGGCAGTGGGGGACGAGGGCTGGGTTGTGCTTGGAGCTGGTGGTGGCAGCGAGGACAAGGGCTGTGACCTCACGCTTCTGTGACACCAGAGCCCCGGTCTCAGCGCCCAGCTGCGCAAAGGGGACCGGGGACAATCCTGTAATGGGGGACACAGCTTAATGGGGAGTCAGCTCGGGTGACACAGCTCAAGACGTGGCTGGGAGTGGGGCTCCCCTTCCCTTCACGGGGTATGGGAAAGCTGCAGGACCCCCCTGCTCCAGCTGGGCCCAGGGAATTGGGCAGGGACAGCTCGGGACACCGGGGTGGGGACAGGGGAGCTGCCAACCTGCCCGTGGATGTCCTCGAGCAGATCCTGAGGACAGCGCAGGTGCACGGAGTGGCTCCAGAGGGCAGAAGGGACAGGGCACAGGGCCGGGTCTGCAGGTCGAGGGTCATCCCGGTCCTTCTCCCGTTATCCCACAAGCAAGAGAACCTGAATAGGGCCAAGGCCAGCAGTCCGGGTACAGCGCTGGGGGGGATTTGCCCACATTTACCCGTGCCCCACTGCTGGGTGTGGGCAGCAGCAGGACACGGCTGCACTGCCACGGGCTTCATCCAGCTGGGGGGAGACCAGGCGGGGAGCTGAGCCCAGCGCACCCAGGGACCTGCCGAGGAGAGCACAACACCGCTGCCACCAGCAGCTCTGGAGGGCTGCCTTGTGGGGGGGTGAGCTATAAAACCTTGCTGTGGCTGAACTGAGGCCTCATCGCGTTTGTGTCCATACGTGAGCACGCGTGCACGCTTCACGCGCTTCAATCCCCGGTGGCATCTTCCCATTTGAAGCTCTCCCTTCCTCCCCTCCTGCCTAGAGAGGAGGAAAACCAAGCCGTGCAGGGACCAAGAGGCTGGTGAGAAGCAGCAGGGCAGAAGCAAGCAGCCGTCCCTACCTCGCACAGCGGGCAGGCAGCTCCTCTCCTCCGCAGTCCCGGCTGCGAGCATCCCTCCCAGCCCCACGGTGCCCTCAGCACCGCGCTGAGCACCCCTCAGCTCCTTGGGGCCGGGGCTGCCTGACCCCACTGCGGTGACGGGGCAGGCACCCACGGCGAGCCCCGCTTCCCCCCGGCCCTGCCGCCCGCCCAAAATCAGCATCTCCGCGTGCTTCCCCGCCGCCGTCCCCGGCTCTCGGTACCCAGATGAGTGTGAGCAGCGCCTTGCCAGGCCGGGGAAGGTGTTTTCACCCAGCCGTGTGTAACCACAACACAGCGACAGAGAAGGTGGCTTAAATGTCACTGCTGGAGGAGGCTGTTTCGGCTGCTCCTCCTCCCACTTTCCCTGCCGGCTGAGCAGGGCCCGGGTGGGTGTCAGGACCCCAAGCTGCCGGGATGGTTTTGGGAACAAGGACACACCCCGGGATGCCCAGCCCTGGTGCAGCACCAGCTCCACGGGCTGTTTGCAGGAGTCCCCAGGGCCACCTCCTGTCCCCACGGGTCCCCACATGGCAGCACCCATGGGGTCACCGTGCCGCGGGTGCAGCCCACCAGCGACCCCCTCCGCCTCCATCCCCGGCCCCTTTCCCACCCTGAGGGCTCAGCTCGGGGGGGCCACGGCCCCGCAGCCCATACCTGGAGGGTCCCACGTCCCCTCCTGCGGCTGCCTCGGGAGGAGGCGCTGAGAGCAGGAGCGCTGCACGAGGCAGCCTCCCACGCGGCCCGCGGTGACCTTCTCCGCCGCACGCAGTGCGCCCCGGTGCCCCGGCAGACAGGGCGGCTCGTGCACCCTCTGGCTCCCACTGGGCTCCCCCCAGGAGGTAAGGGCTGCTCTGGCTCCTGGCCAAGGCGGGGGACTCTGGTTTAGGGCAGGGAATGGGGAGCGGGGGGCTCCAGGCAGGAGGTGATGGGGTGTTGGAGCTGTTTGGGGGAGCAAAGTGTTTTGGGGGAGAGCCTGGAGCTCGGCAGTGCCGTGCTGGGGTGAGCAGGAGGGTGAGGGAGCATTGCCTGGTTTGAGGGGGGTGGTTTTGCACCCATGTGAGCACCCGGGGTGGCTGTCCCTGCCAAGCTCCTGTCCTCCCCCAACCCCACAGACAGCAGGGAGGTCGCAGACCCCTTCCCATTTTGCCCAGCCCTCACGGTGCTATGGCACAGCTCTGCTCCGAGGGCTAACGGGGCTGGTCCCAGGCACCAAGGCAGAGATCCCGCTCCCCCTAGCCCCCTCGCAGCCCCTGGCCAGGCCGTGCCCTCACCCTGCAGCGGTGCAGAGCAGCTGCGGAGGGCACAGCACCCACCTGGTGCTGGCTGGGGGCTGCCGCAGGCACGTCCAGCTCGGAGATGTCACCCGCCTGGGGCCAGCTGGGCTGCGTTTCTATTAAGCCAGCTGAGTTTTAAAGCTGATGTTGTGCAGGGAAAAATAAATAAATAAATAAAAATTTAAAAAATCATGATTATGGCAGAAAAGAGCACCCCTGAGTGGCCGGGCTCTGTCACTAACCCTTGCTGCTTGTGTAGCCCCTGTGAAAGTGAAAAGAGCCGGGGTGGTTTCCCCGGCGTGGGAAGCCAGCCAGGGCTGGGAGCCGAGCGCAAGGGGAGAGCCGTGGGGGCGGTGGGGCTGTGGGGCTGCGGCTGGTGTTCAGAAAGCCAGAGAAATAACTCAGCACCAGCTGAACCTGCTGCTTTTTGGCAGCCCCTGCCCAGCTTCAAAGGGGCTCAGCCTTGCTCTTGCATCTGTTCTGCCTCCCGGTGCCGCTGCCTGACCCTCTAGGGGTCACATCAGCCCCAAGCCCTAGGAGGGGCTTCCCTTGCCCCTGCCACCCCTCCCCAAGCCCCCCACGGGAGCCCCGAGCTGTCACGGTGAGATGGGGACGGAGCCAGCCCAGCCCAGCCCCAGGGCCTGATGTTCCCCTGCTATGGGACCGATGTCCCCAGCGGGGGATTATTGCCAGCCTCCTGGATGCTGCGCCACTTCCCAGCCCTGTAACCCCGCTCCTGGTGCTCTCCTAGATGCTCCTGCTCTCCGAGCCCCACGGGTGACGCGGTGCCTCTGGGACCTGCCCGCAGCAGCCCCACAAAATGCCCCAAGAATCGGAGCTGCCGGAGGGTGCCGAAAGCAGGACGGTCACGGGGGGGCTCAGCCTGCCCCTGAAGAAGAGGGAGATGACGGCGAGGAAGGCGCTGCCGGCCCCGGGCAGCCCCAGGCCCTGGGGCTCCACAGCAGCTCCGGGTGCCTGGGTGCTGCCGGGGGGGCCCAGGGCTGCCTGCTCCTCTCCCCAGCATCCACCCCACTGCGTGAGGCCGGTGGTTCCTGCGGGCACCCAGCAGCCGTGGGCACGATGCGCCCCGTCTGGGCACAGGAGGGACCCTGGTTCCACGATGGGCACGGCTGATGGGGCAGCAGGGGGCTGCCCGCAGCCCCTGGGCATCGCCACCACCTGCGGAAGGGGCTGGGGCACCCCCCAAAGCTGTCCCGGGGCCAGGAGCTGCCTGCACGCCCCAGCCTGGATGTCCCCGAGCAGGCAGCATGGGGACAGGCAGGACACGGGGATGGGGACGGTGGGGGCCCTGCCAGGGCTCTGGTCTGCTGCCAGCCCGGTGGCTCCAGCTGGGGGCACAGAGCCGGGCGGGGGGCTCCCCTCGGTAACCCCATTGCCCACAGGCAGCGTCCCCAGGGCACGGCTGTATTACGGACTGGCAGTGGGCACGGGCGAGCTGAGCAGGGCAGCTGCCAACCTGCACGATGCCAGCATCCCCCCCAACACCCCAAACCCCTCGGAGCCCCCCAGCCCCTCACCTCCACCTCCCACCAGCACTGCCCCTCCGCAGCCCCCTCCAGGGGCGACTTCCCCACTGGGGACAGGCAAGGAGCAGCCGCCCGCTGGCACGGGGACCGTCCCCGTGACACCCACCCCACTCCCTGCCCACATTCCCACCTCCCCAGGGCTGCCCCCCACGGCACCGTCCCACGCGTTGCTCTACTCCCGGCCGCTCTGCCCCGCGGTCTCGTACCGGCGCTGCCGAGCCCCGGCCGGCACCGGGGGGCTCTGGGCCATGCTGCTGCCCACCGCCAGCACGCCCGCGGTGCTGCCCCACTTCCAGAGGGGCTCCCTGGCGGTGCTGCCCGGCGGCGAGCAGAGGAAGGTGGAGGAGCTGCGGGAGGAGGATTTCCTGCGGTGCGCGGCGGCCGGCAGCGAGCTGCGCATCAGCTCGTGCGTGGTGCGGGGCATCCAGAGGAGCTCGCACGCCGGCTTCGCCTCCCTGCGGGTCTGCCTCGGGGAGCAGGACGGGCAGGTGCGTGAGGGGCTGTCCCCTGGGACGGGGATCCCCGCGTCCCCAAACTCACGGGGCCATTCCCTGTGCTCATCACCCAAAGGAGCCGCCTGGGCTTTGCGAATATTTTTCCCCAAAAGCTCTGCGCCTCCAGGGGCTGGCAGTGAGGTGCAGGGAAGCGGGCAAGGCCATCAGTCCTGCTCTGCGTGGAGGGAGCGGGGGCATGGGGAGAGGCAGGCCAGGCTGCCTGGTGCCACCTACATGTCCCCAGCCTCATCCTTAGGGGGCCTTTCCAAGCATCAGCCCCAGAGAGCTGAGAGCAGAGAGAGGGACCAGCCGGCCCTGGCATCCTAACCCCGGAATCGGTGGCCTTCCTGGATGCCAGGCTGGCCCCGGCCCTACAGAGGAGAGGGTCAGAGGCCAGGGAGGGCTGAAACGGGTGAACTGCAGCTCCACCACCAAGCTGCTGCATGGCTTTGGTCACCTCTCCTGATGTGGGAGGGCAAGAAGGAGCTTCGGGGCGTGCTGGGGCTGTGGGGTTTGTGGAGGGCAGCTTGGGGAGGAGGCGGCCAGCCTCGCAGCCTCAGGAGGCTGCCCTTCAGCTGTGGGGCAAGCAGGGAGTGCCGGTGGCATTGGGGCTGCTCCTGACGTGGGCCCTCTCCTCGCCCTGCCCAGGTCTCCGTGGAGGTGCTCCAGGAGTTCCCCTTCTTCTCCCGGCAGCGGGGCTGGGTGTCCTGCTGCCCGCACAGGACCTGCCAGCTCTACCAGCTCCCGTGCCAGCAGCTGGCCGTCGGGGACATCTGCATGGTGTGGAGCCCCAGGAGGCAGGGACACGACACCCACGGGGCTCAGCGGGAGCCTCCTGGGGACTGCTAGCCCTGGTGGCCACCGAGTGCCCCTGGGGGCGCAGGCAAGGAGCCTGCAGGGCCGGGCGGTGCAGCCCCGCTCCCCCCGCCGAGCTGGCCCCCGCGCTGCGGGGATGCTCGTTTCTCAGCAGCCACATTCCTTCACGGGTGTTTATGGCTTTGCTGTCTCCCCGCTGTCCTGGGCTCAAATCTCCCCTTTTAAGGGAGCCTCGGGAACTCGGTCGCTGGAGTTTCACAGGCTGCTCCCTCGCAATTCATTGCCTCGGGGAAAAAATAAATAAATAATAAAAAAAAAAGCCTTGTTTTTCTCTTTGCTCCACGATGTACTGAGCGAGTCAAGCTGCGTCTCATTCCCAGCGCTGCGTGTAACGAATAAGATCTATTTTCACCTCCCAGTGATTCACCTGCCTGGCACTAGCTCACCTTTCCCTTAGCAGCTGTCTCCCCGCGCAGCTCCATCCTCGCCTCCCGCCCCGCAGCACCCTGACTCACCTCCTGTTTTCTCCAGCCCTGTAATCGAAGGGAGAAACCTGACCGGGAGCGGCAGGAGGAACGAGTCACGTTGCGTTTTCTCCTGATGACGGCCACGCTTTGATGCTGGCTTCCCCGGGGACCTTTGGCAGGAGCTGAGCTCTGTGTCCTGGAAAGGAGATGTGTCATTTCCTACCTGTGCTGGCGACCCGCATCTCCAGGGGACACCTCCCAGGGACCTGGGGATTGCAGTGAGGGCAAGTGCTGGTGACACACGGCAATGCCATGAGCCTGCACCCGCGGCACAAGCGAGGCAGGATGCTGCTGCGGGTAGGGGCAAACCCTGCGGGTATCTCCCTGGGGCCGGCGAGGCTCGTAGCAGGGAGCCCGGGGAACAAGTGGAGACTCTCCACCACCTTCAGCGTCCCCTCCGTCCCCTCCTGCCTTTTGGCCGGGGGCAGGCACGCCTGGCTGGGAGCAACGCTCGTTACGTGGGGCTGGCTTGGCTGCGTGCGTATAATGGGACTAAAATGGGTGCCCCGCTGCGCAGCACGGCTTGTGCTGAAGAGCTGGGATGAGTCAGTCTCCGTGCGGGTGATATCAGAGCTTCTCCAGCCCCCTCCCCGCCCGGCGGGACGGAGGGGATGCAGCAGCAGGGTGCCCGTGTGCGGGGTCTCTCGGCGCTGCCGGTGCCGTCACCACCGTGGGGATTTGGGGAGCCGCAGGGAGCTGGCGAGCACAGAAACGGCCTCAACGCCTCGCCGGGGAAAGCGGTGCCAATCGGCGCAGACATCTCACATAGCAGAGACCTGAGCTAATTCCCTGGCCCTGCCTCTCGCCTCCCCGCCGGCAGGGCCGGGCAGGGCCGAGGGGTCAGCAGCAGGGACGGCTGATGCTGGAGCGCGCTGCCCGGACGCGTGCCAGGGTTCGGAGCTGGGGCAAGGGAGGGCCGGCGGCTGCCCCGAGAGCCTCCCCCTTCCTGCCACCGTCCTGTGAGCAAAGCTCACCCCTCGCACCCAGCGGCACCCAGGGGAGCTGAAGCCAGCAGCCGTGGGCAAGAGCAGGGGGTGCGGGAGCAGGTCCCCAGCTCAAAGCCGCTTTCAGCAGCAGGAGGCAATTTGGGGACAGCAAAGGGATGGTAGCCAAAGCAGGGCTGGGATGCAAACAATACCCAGTTATCTCCAGCCATGCAGACAGCGAGATAAACAGGCTGAGAGGGGCCGGCAGGACATGCCACAGACACTGGGAACTCCCCTGGAGCCGGAGGAAAGGACGCAGAGGCCCGGAGCAGCCTGAGAGCAGGGCTGGCGCTGGGCACTGAGTCACCCTGCAGGGAGCAGCCCAGCTGGAAGTGGGCAAAACACCCCAAAAGGGGATTTTGGGGGTGCTGCTGAGGGAAGTCAGGGAGAGCTGCGGAAGGAGTCCACGGCCCGGCCACAGAGTGAGCTGCCCGAGCTGCGTCAGCTGGCCGTTTGGGGAAGAAAAGCAAAAAAAAACAAAACACAAGGAGCGTGAATCACAGGCACGCTCCCTGCCCTGCCACAGAGGCTGCTGTCCCCGCCACGCGTGGGGCAGAGCCCCCAGCTCCCCGGCCGGCTGCCAGCGGGCTGCAGAGGGGCTGACACTGCCCAGCCGTGCCCCCCACCCCACCCCGGGGACCAGCGACCCTCCGGGGGCACCGGCACCGCGGATCCCCCTTCCCACCGCCCAGGACCTCTCCTCTCCATGAGCACCGGCTGCTGCGCGCCGCCCCCCTTTTTCCCCTCGCCCCTCCACCCCGGCGTCCCCATCCTCATTTCGGGGGTCCCGGGGGGGGTCTCCCCGTTGCCGGTCCCCGCCCGCCGGGGCCGGGCTCGGCGGCGCCGCCCCGCGCAGCGCCCAGCACCGCCCCGCAGCGCGGCATGGGCGAGCGGCGACCCGCGGCGGCCCCGATCTGAGGCGGCCCGGCAGCAGCAGCACAAGCCGCATGTCGGGCTCCGGGGCTCGCAGCCGCAACCGGCGGCTGCCCGGTAAGTACCGGCCGCTAAACGGCGGGGGGAGCTCGGAGGGGTCGGATGGGAGAGGACGGGCAACGCGGTCCCCCCCCCCCTCCCCGTCTCCTCGTCCCGCAGCGCAGCCCGTGGGTGCTCCTTGCCCCGCAGCGCTGCTCGCCTCGAAGCCTGGCCCTAAAAACGCCGCCCCACAGCCCCCGAGCCCCGGTGCTGATCCCCCTGCAGCCCGGCTGGTTGGTGAGGGGCTGCCCGGAAAGCTCCGTGCCCCGGAGGGGGATGCGCTGCGGGGGCACCTGCACGGAGAGAGCCCGAGCTCGGGCACCTGTTGGGCCACGGGTTTGGGGCGCCCCCCGGGTCCCCCCCCAAGCACCCTGGGGAGCGGGTGCCCCCCCTTAGGTAAGGGTTGGGGCCAGAGGAGGCTGAGCGGAGCGACAGCAAGTGCAAAGGTGTCGGGGGACGGGGTGCCATAGCCCTGCCTTGCGTCCGGTCCCTCCTGGTTCCCCGTCCTCCTTCGGCAGGAATTGAATCAGGGCCCCGTAAATAGCAGGGTCTTATGACACAGCCTCTGCTGGGGAAAGAGCTCTGGGCGGCAGGGATATTTTTAGTGCCGAGACGCAGGGGATTTGGAGATGGCTCGGAGGAGCGCAGGCGATGAGACCGCTGCTCAGGCAGGGGCTGTGCGGTGCCGTGTCCTCCCCGGCTCCTCGCCCCCTGCTTTTCCTAGCGCATGGCTCTGCCAAAACCACCGCCTCCCTCGCGCTCGCCCGCTGCGTTTCCTCTCACCGGGGCCGGGGTTATTTTTTGCTCGGCTGTGGCACGAGGTCAGGCGTGCCGCTTGGGAAGGGCCCACGCAGGGAATTCACGCTCGGGCATCCCCTCCCCACCGTCGTTCCCAGCTCTCCCCTCCGGCTGCTTCTCCCGAGGCTGAGGGAGCTGAGAGCCCTTGGGACTCCCTCGTGCCACCGTGGTTTTTCTGGGGCAGGGTTGATAGGGAAACGCTTGTGAGCTCTGCGGGGCGTCCCAGAGGATGCTGTGGCGGCCGAGGAGCTGCCTCTTGCTCTGCTCCCCTCTCCTTGCAGAGGCAGGGAGCGCGAGGTGCATCCCAGCCAGCGGCAGCGGGGTGCCCCTGACCGCTCCGGAGGTGCACGGACATGGGGTTGGCTCCAGGAAAGTGCAGGGAGAGGGGCAAAGGAGGCTGAGCGAGGCTGCCCCAGTTCTTAGAGAACAAGCCCACGCTCGGCACAGCCTCTTGTTTAAACTGCACCCCTTGCCATCGCCCCTTTTCACGGAAGGTCCTGAAAAACAAACCTCAACTGCCTTGAAATTTCCACGAGGTATCAAAGAGCTGCGGGCTGAAGAAAAGGCCGTCCCCATCCCCTCTTGGCCTGGTGCCTCCGCTAACGAGGCTTCTCCCACCCCCAAGCACACCCCTCCCAGTCACCAGCACAGAGGGGGGTTTGTGCTGGGATCCCGGGGACAAGGAGGAATGGAAAACACAAAACGCGTCTCCTCCCCGGGGAAACGCAGCCAGACAAGTGAAACGCGCTCAGCTCCCAGCGTGAGCGCCGCCTGAACACCTTTCCACCGGTGCTCCCTCGAGCTCCGTTCTGCCCTCGCCCCGCGCCAGCCCCATCCCAGGAGCTGCTCCCCTTCCCTCCCACGGCAGGGAGGATGAGGACGGGGCAGTTGGCAGCCCCTCGCTGCCCAGCCAGCCGTGAGAGCCGGAAGGATCTGCAGGCAGCGGGGTGCTCGGGGCCGGCCCAGGCGCGCGGGAGGTTCAGCCACCAGCGGGGAGGGCCTGGCTCTGAATGCAGATAAGCCTCCGGCCCCTTGGCTGAGCTGGCTGGAGTAATAACCATGACAATAGTAAGAAAAGGCAGGCCACCAGCAGGTACTGACAAATCCCCCGCGGTGCACAGGGGCCGCATTGTGCGGGCGAACGTGTCCCTCGGTGGGAACATGCCAGCCGGATGAGACAATCCCCGCCGCTGACAGGCAGGGAGCGTGACCGGCCGTCACATGGGGAAGGGCAGCGGCAGGGAACGCCGCTCTCCTTTATGTCCCCGGCCAGGGTTGCTGAGTAGCAGCCACACACTAGCGGGGCTGTTTGCTCCTCCTGTGCCCGGAAAGGCCCGGGAGGAGGGGGAAGGCTCCGTCCCCGACTCTCACCACGGTCACGGGTCTCAGGCCGAGCCCAGCGGCGCAGCTGCCGGTGTGACGGCCACAATGGCATCTCAGTGCTCGTGCCCGGCGCCCCGGCCGGAGCTCACAGACAAGTTCACAAACAGGTCCTGCTAATTTCTCCCGCAAGAGGAATCCCGGCCTGCCCTCCCCGTGCACCCACAGGAATGCTGCCACCAGCGCTGGCTCTGGCTGTCCCCATCGCGCCCTTCCGATGGGGATGGACAGTGAGAACGCGAACGGCGAGGGTCAGCCACGCTCACAGCACTACAGGCAGCACCTGCCAGCGTTTATTTATTTTATTTATTTATTTTAGTTTATTTTGCATGTGCACTGCAGAATTTGGAGACTCTCCACCTCACCTTGAGATTAGGGCCCCTTTGGGAAGAGGCTGCACAGAGAGCTGCTCCATAACCCCAAATCCAGGAGCCTGAGCTGAGACAAGGCGGACAGGCGAGAGGTCACGTCCTCCTGCTGATAAAAAGCCGGCACAGTGCGCTCTGAGCCCAGCCCGATGAGCTCTCCTCAGCCCTGAGGAGCGGGATGAAGCGTGGGCTGTTTGCCACAGATTTGGCACAGCTGGGCTGGGGGGCAGAGCTCTGACGGGACAGGGCTGGCTCCAGCAGCAGCAAAGCACCAGCTCTGCAATCAGTGCCCTGGTCACCTCCGTCCCTGTCCCAGTGCAGCCCCTCCTTGTCCCTGGCTGAGCCCTGCTGCAGGTGGCAAGGCAAAACCCTCCCCTGCGCCCCGTGCTGGGGGGCAGCAGCACCCGTCAGCTGCTGGTTAGGCAAAGCTTATCCTGGACCGTGCTTTGAACACCACAGCTCCCAGCTCGGGCTCTGCTCAGCACCGCAAGCCTCTGCGGGTGCCCAGTGCTCAGGTCAGACACGCCAAAGCCAAGGCCCCTCCAGGCAGCCAGGGTTGCTGCCCCGGCCATCCTAGGAACACGCTGAGCAGTCAACGAGGAGCAGAGCCACTGCCAGAAAGAGCTCCTGGGGTTCAGCTGAAGGATGTCCCAGAGGACGGGGTGCAGAGGGCAGAAGAGCACCGAAGGGGCTCTCGGGATGTGACATTTACCTCCAGGACATTTCCCCAGGCCCGCCGCCTCTCTCCCGTTGGGGTCCTACCCCACCGAATGTTGCTGACAGCCCCCCGCTGCCCTCGCCCCTGCTCCTGCCAGACAGGGTGGGGATGCTGAGCGCTGGCTGCTGCTCGGCTCCCTCCCTAGCTCGGAGGAGTGGAAGGTTTGGGCTGTGCTCAGGCAAAGCAGGGGATGTTTGTTTGGTTCCCTTGGTTACTGCACTGCCTGCTCCAGTAATCACATTTTCCTTGTGCCGGCCGGGCCAAGAGCTGCAGAGAGGAAATGTGGAACAACTGAGGCCAAACACCAGCCTGGGAACAGCCCGGGTCACCAGCCACGGCCCCTCCGTGGCGGCTGGGTCCTACCTGCTGCGCGTACCCAGCCCCCGAGGGATGCACCAGCCCCTGGGATGCAGCAGCAGGCTCACTCCTGCTTTCCTTCAGCTACTGCCCAAGGGCTCCGTCGTTCCCGTGCGAGCCAGGGACTCAAGCACCGGCGCTGAACTGCAGGAGGAATTACAGGAATGAAAATGTTTGTGCAGGCAGAAGCCAAGCTGGCTGTGCAAGCAGGGGATGTGAGCGCGGGAGCCTGTGAGCGTGGGTGCGGCTGTATTTATAGCGCCGGTGGCGGCAGGGGTGGCAGCAGGGGTGAGCGTGTGCAGGGCTAACGAGGATCCTAATCCCTTTTGTTCCTTATGCATTCCTCAGCCCAGCAAGCCTGGAGCACTAACGCCAATTCTTGTTCCAGGGAGTTTCCCCTGCCTGTTGACGTTCACAGGCAGCCCTCTGTTTTGTCGCAAGGAAGATGAATTCCGAACATGTGCAAACCGTGGCTGATCTCACACCAACACCCTTTCCCCCCTCGATAATTTACTTCAGCAGCAGTGCAAGCAGCACGCGGCCCCCCAGCTCCTAGCTGCCCTGAATCTCAGAAGGGAGGGCTGAGGCTCCGGCACAGCAAGTGCTGGTGGTGCTGCCACTCCAGCCTGTCACATCCACTCAGGGCAACCGGATCACTGTGCTCTGAAAAAAAAGCAAAGCAGAGCAGAGGGGAATCACCCAAGCTCCAGCACAGCAGCACCGTGTGAGCTGGGGCGGGCAGGAGGGCTCGGACAGCCCCTCCTGGCCTGACCCTCCTCGCCTTCCTCCCCAGCCGACATGGAGCAGGGGCAGCGCAGCCTGGACACGGAGCAGATGCAGCAGCAGCAGCTGAAGCTCCGGGAGCGGCAGAAGTTCTTTGAGGAGGTTTTCCAGCACGACGTAGATTTCTTCTTCCCCGTGTCTCACCTGCAGATAGAGCACCGGAGACGTGAGTGCTGTGGGCACCGGCACAGGGCTGGGGGTGTTTCAGGGAACTGGCACAGCCGTTAGACAGGGGTCGGGTGTCCCCAGTCCAAAGGCAGCTGGGGACGTGCCTGTCCCGCACGGACACAGGACCACACACGCTGCGTGGGGGTGTACGTGCGGATTACTCACACCACTTCACCAAAGGCACTGAACTTGGGTACCCTGTACCCTGGCTGGCTCCCTGCGTAGTTACTGCTTGAGACGGGCTCCTCCAGACAGCAGCTTGGGACAGGAGCAGGGGACACAGTGAAACAGCAAGGTTTTCCAGAGGGATGTTTTAAGGAAAAAGGATTCTCCCGGGGACCTCTTACCAACAGGTGGAATTCAGTTTCCCACTGCAAGGCTGGCCTCCCACTTTGGGGTCCTGCCTGGCGTCTGTGGGACAGACAGACCTCGCCCCACAGGCTATCAGTGCCGTTTGCCTGGCACTTGCACTCACCTTTTTGCTGGCCTCTCTCTCCGCAGCCCCCTTGGGCAGCATCTCCTCCATGGAGGTGAACGTGGACGTGCTGGAGCAGATGGACATGATGGACCTGACAGACCAGGACACCATGGACGTGTTTCTGGGCTGCGGGACGGAGGAGAGCAGCAGTTCTGGGCCAGGTACAGGCAGCCGGAGCGCTTTGTGGTGCAGCACAGGAGCTGTTCCTGCCCCCAGCATCCCCCCAGCAGCTCATTCTTCAGCCCTGGCCGCCCTGCTCTGTCAGTCGCCCGTCCCAGCGCTCAGCGTGCCTGTGTACACGCACACCCCCTGTACAAAGACAGCTCTGTGGTGTCTGGCCAACTGTGAGGCTGGCCAGACTTCACCCTGGGCTGGTCCCTGCCTCTACCCACCTCCACAGCCCAGAGGTACGGAGCCCGTAAATGTATTTCACTGCAGAAGACCGGAGAGCTCAGACGCTTCCCAGAGTCTGCGGGGCAAATTCTCTTGTCCTGAAGCTCCTCCAGAGCGGCCCGTGTCTTGCCATGATTTTCTAGGTCCCCACCACGCTGCAGAGCTTGCTGCACTCAGCAGGGAGGCTGCAGGAGCCCTCCCCTCCCCAGCCAGTTCCCATACTCCAGCAGCAGAGCTGTGCTGAGGTCCCACAAGCAAAGCCTGGGGTGCCAGCACCCCACGCACAGGCGCTGCAGCGAGCCACCGAGGCCAACCCGAACATCTCCCGGCACATCCTGCCGACAGCCTCACGCAGCACGGCTCCGAGCCGCGCCTCACGCGAGACAGAAACGGCTCCGCTGCCAAAAATGGGGAAGGAATGCGAGGCACGGCCTCGCGCCAAGCCGGGGGGGTGAGATGGGGAACGGCCAACGCGTGGCTCCCGCTGCACCTGAAAGCGGGGTGTGGGAGGGCAGTGCAGCCCGCAGAGGAGCAAGGTGCTTTTGTGGGGATACCCGTGAAGTTTGGGGGCCAAGAAGCCTCCAGAAGCCTTTTTCTTCCTTCTCTTACCTCTCTCTGCTCCAGGGGCAGACGCCAGCCAGTGCCCAGAGGAAATCACCCTGCCGGTGCCCAGCGCAGCCGAGACCAAGTCACGCATCTCCTCCACGTCGTCCGTCTCCACGGATCCCAACAGCTTGGACACCAGCGAGGAGGGGGCCGAGACCCCCGTGGTGCAGTCGGACGAGGAGGACCTGCAGGAGGACAGTCCTAAAGAGCAGGCGGCCAGGAGCTAGCAGCCAGCTCTGCCCCGCTCCCAGCCTCCTCTGTACGGACCTGCCAGCCTGGAGGAAGGAAGGCTGCTGGCACTCTAAGCTCCATCCTGGACTGCTGCCCTGCAGGAGAGGGGAGATGTTTCCCCCCCTCTCCCTCCACAGGTTCTCCTGGCAGCCAAGGGAGAAGGAAAGGGGTGTTGTTAGGCTCCCAAAATTAACACTTCAGGCTTTGCTGCTAACACTCCCTGCTTCATTCCCCCCCCCCCGAACGCTCAGTATCCCACAGTCCCTCCCACACCGTTCCCAGAAAGCCATCCCTTGGGATCCCAGCTCCCCCGGTCGCACTGACAAGGATCCTTTCCGGACAAGCATTTAACAACAGCAGACACAACAATAACACTCCTGTCTAACCCAGCAGTGGGTGCGTGTGTTATTGGGAGAAAAGAGTGCTGGGGATGAGGGTTAGGTGGGGGCTGCAGGAGGGAAGATGGGGATAAAGCAAGCGTGCTGAGGGTACAGCTGAGAAGCAGATGACCACATTTCTCCTGCTAGATATCACAGGGTGGGAGCAGGCAGCAGGGACCTCTGCTTGCTCTGCAAAGGATGGGCGATAGTGGAGCTGGTACCATCCCGTGCTGCCTGCCTCACAGAGGCTGCTGTGTGGGCACAGCTGTCCCAAAGAGGGCTGCCAGTGACCTGTAACTGCCCCCAGCAGAGAGCTATCCCATGCCAAGCAGCTGAGAGGAGTACTTCAGCACATGCAGCACCAGCAGCTGTTGCTCCCCAAACCCAGTGCAGGGAGCATTGTCCCGGTTGGAGGCTGCTTTGAGGAGCGCAGGAAGAACCATTGCAGAGCTGCTGCCTCTATCAGTGGCTGCAGGCCAGGAAAGTGCTGTCGCTGCTCCGGCTGTGTCAGCACAACCGCAGTCACCCCGAGGGGGGAAGGAGCCTGCGAGATAAGCAACTGGATCCCGGCAATGCCATGCACCCCTGCTGCTTCCCAGGGGAGCTCTGTGCTGTTTGCCATGATCCCTCCTGCACCAGGCAGCCATGCGTGGAGGCTGCTGGGTCTCTGGAGTAAGAGGAGCGGTGAGCTTGATCGTGTCCTTGTCCCAGCGCTGTCCCGGCGTGACCTTCCTAGGGGTGCCCCCATTTGCTGGTGGCTGGTGAAGGCAGCGTGCATCCAGCCGGGTCCCTGCCTGAAGACAGCCGCTGCCTCTGGAAAGAGCTCGTCAAGGGGTGAGGGGGACCGGGAAATGGAGGGGCAGGCTGGGAAGAGGAGGATGATGTGGGCAGGCCTGGGACACGGGGACAGGGCTGGGACGTGGGGACAGAGCTGAGCCATGCGGGCAATGTGAGACATGAGGATGAGGATGGTGTTAGGGCACAGAATCACCCAGGCTGTGGGAGACCCCCGAGATGACCCTGTCCAGCCCCTGACCTAACCCTACCCATTCCTCCACTGACCCCCAGCACTCGGCTCTACACCCACACGTCCTTTAAAGACCCCCAGGGACGGTGACTCCACCACCCCCCTGTGTGGCACAGCCGTGACGGGGACAGGCTCTGTGACACGAGGCCATCCCTGTCACACAGCACAGCCCCATCTCTCGCCCCTCAGGGGCCGGCCCCGGCCCCCCCCTCCCCTTAGGCCCGAGGCCTCCATGGCCCCGCCGCGTCTCCATGGCAACGGACCGGAAGCGGAAGCGCTGGGGCCGGGGCCGCCATGATGGCGGCGGGGCCGCTGCTGCTGCTGCTGCTGCTGGGGGCGGCGGGGCCGGGGCTGGGGGCGCCGGGGCCGGGCTCGGGGTCGGGGCCGGGGGCGGCGCTGCGGGAGGAGCTGCTGCTGAGGCCGCTGCCCGCGGGGGACGTGGCCGCCGCCTTCCAGTTCCGCACGCGGTGGGACGCGGACCTGCGGCGGGGGGCAGGTAGGGGCCGTGACGTCACGAGAGAGAGGGGGAAGGTCGGGGGGGCGGGATGACGTCATCGCGGGGGAGGCCGCGTGACGTCACGGCGCCAGGCGGGGACACCCGGTGGGGACAGGGAGGGGGCACCGCGAGGCCTGGGGACACGGGGATGTGAGGGGGATGGGGACGGTGACATAAGCAGGCTGGGGATGATGACGCAAACAGGCCGAGCCACAGTGATGTGAGCAGGCCGGGGGCGATGACGTGAGCAGGAGTAGCTGTGATGACATAAGCAGGACGAGCCACGATGACGTAAGCAGAGCAGGGGATGGTGACATAAGCAGGCCGGGTACAATGACACAAACAGGCTGAGCCACGATGATGCAAACAGGCCGGGGATGGTGATGTGAGCAGGACTAGCAGTGATGACGTAAGCAGGACGAGCCACGATGATGTAAGCAGGACTGGCCATGACATAAGCAGGATGAGCCACGATGACGTAAGCAGACCAGGGGACGGTGACATAAGCAAGACAAGCCACGATAACCTAAGCAGGCCAAGCCACGATGACACGAGCAGGCTGGGGATGATGACGTGAGCAGGCCGGGTTGCGCTGGCCGGCACTGACGCTGCGCGCAGTCTCTCACTACAGGCTCTTCCCGAAGGCGCTGGGGCAGCTGGTGGCGGCGCAGGGCGTGCGGGAGCTGCACCTCGCCCTGACGCAGGGCTTCTGGCGCACGCAGAGCTGGGGGCAGCCGCCCCTGGGCGCCCCCGCAGGTGCCGAGCTCTGGGTCTGGTTCCAGGACTCCGTCCCCGAGTAGGTACCCGCACGGCGACACCACAACCACAGCACCACCGGGTGTTTGGGGTTGCAGCCCATGCCGGGTGGGAAGTGGGGGCTGCGGGAGGCCAGGCAGGGTGGGCGGCAGCACTGCTGTCCTCTCCCCGGGGCCTTTCTCACCAAAGGCCTCGTGCTCTGGGGCTTGCCTGGAGCTGGAAGGGGTTTGGCAGTGTCTTGGTGGAATAATGAGCCTGTAACAGCAGGGGCCATGGCAGAAAGGGCACAAAGGGCAGAGTGGTGTGGAGAGATAAAGCTCTAGTTCGCTAAAGGAACAAGCAATTCCCTCACGGGGCTGTGTGCTGACAACCCCCTCGCTGTGCTGTGGGGTTATGCCTTGAGCTCTCATCCGTGACTCGCTTCCTTTGACTCCCGTCCCATATCTGCCACCATTCCCTGTCGCACGTTTCCTCTGGCTGAGCCCAGCAGCTCGCTGTGGGTTTGCAGAGCTGCCTCCACCCCACAAGGGCCCTGCCCCTGCCCCGCTGCCTGGTCAGCGCTCAGAGCAGCACAAAGATGCCCTGTCACCCCCCGCCTGCTCCCCCAGCCCGCCTCCTCGCTGCCCAGCTGTGCCCAGGGACTGCCCCTGCATTAAACGTCACCCAGATGCCACGTGTTAGAACAAAACATGAAGAGGGGCGGAGAGTGAGTGACCAGCAGCCTCTGGCTGTGAGCTGGAAGCCAGCACGGTGACCGCAGTGTAGCTGTTGAACGGTGCTGATTTACCACCCGTTATCCCGAGCTGCTGAGTAAACCGTGGTGTCTGTTCTCACAGTGTTGACAAAGCCTGGAAAGAGCTGAGTAACGTCCTCTCGGGAATCTTCTGCGCTTCTCTCAACTTCATCGACTCCACCAACACGGTCACGCCGACGGCGTCCTTCAAACCCCTGGGCTTAGCCAACGGTGAGCCCGACCCGCGCGTGCCTGGGGGCCGGCTTCGAGCTCTTTGTCCCCGGCTTGAGTTCTGCCCCGTGGCCCTGGGGGAGCCCGTGTGCGGGCCCTGCTCTGGCAGCGTTTGTTCCCGAGCTCACAAGTCACTGCGATGAGGTAGCCCTAGAAGGGGAAATCCGGTGTCCCAGAATAAACACCACAGAGGCTGCTGCTCTGCTAGCTCGCCCAGGAGGGGTGGGAGAGCAAGTGTTCCCACTCGGTTCCCTGCCAGCTAGCACTGCTGCCAGCTGCAGCAGCAGGTAGCGGAGCACGAGGGCACGGACAGCAGGGGTTAGCCTGTTGGAAGCGTTTCCTCTCCCTGCTGATGAGGCTTACGCTTGAACAGAGGAAAGCCACAAGCAGCACGTGGCTCCCAGCCCCTCGGCTGTCTCTGAAAAGCATTTTACTAAACAGGGAGTGAGAACCACAGGATTTAAGGCCCTCAGAAAAAAAAACAAACTGCCAAGAGATACCCTCACCTAGTCTGTCCGAATCACCCTGAACAGAGTAGGATCTGTTCCTGAAGGAGTTTGTGGCATTTTGGGCATATTCAGAGCGTGTCGTGCCTGCTGTTAACCCCCTGCCTGCCCGCCCAGGGACGGATCACCGCCTGCTGCGCTACGCTGTCCTGCCCCGGGAGGTCGTCTGCACAGAGAACCTCACGCCCTGGAAGAAGCTGCTGCCGTGTGGCTCAAAGGTAACGGCGAGTCCTGCTCCGGGGAGCTGGGGGCAGTCCAGCAGCGTACACCGGGAAGTCTCCTGGCCTTGCAGAGAGCAACTTGCAACCAAAGTTTTGCTTCTGCTCCCCGCAGGCTGGTCTGGCCGTGCTGCTGAAGGCTGAACGGCTGTTCCACAGCAGCTACCACTCGCAGGCCGTGCACATCCGCCCCATCTGCCGGGTGAGTGTCGGGCTCAGTGGCTCCCTCCTGTGCCATCCTCCTGCAGCAGCCGGGCCTCTCCTGGCAGCCCAGGGCTTTAGGGACTGAGGAGAGGCTCGATGTTTGGGAGCTTTCCCCAGGGCTCTGTTCTAGACAGCTTTAACACCCCCAAGAGAACACCAGAACCCTCCTTGCTGTGACTTCAAGATGAACCTGCTTTGCCCAGCTTCCGTGCAGTGGGTTCGGTGGCTCACTTCTGCCCCGCTGGGACTCTTGCAGTCCTGCTGTAGCTCGAGCTCTCTCCTGCTGCCCTGCCCTTCTGGAAGGTGCGATCAGAGCCACCTCTTTCTCTTCCCCAGGATGCTTCCTGCCTGGCTGTTTCCTGGGAGCTCAGGCAGACTCTCACTGTGGTCTTTGACAGCTTTACCAGTGGCCAAGGGAAGAAAGGTAAGCTCAGCACCAGCGTGCTGTGCCCCCAACCTGCCCCAAGCCCGCCTCACGCTGCTCTCACTGACTTTCCTTCGCGCAGACTGGTCCTTGTTTAAGATGTTCTCTCGCACCCTTACTGACGCGTGTCCTCTGGCATCGGAGAGCAAGGTCTACGTTGACATCTCCCCTAAGAACAAGGTAACGCTCCTGGACTTACAGGCACCCTGCTCTCTGCTCAGCCGCTTCACGTGGCCGTGGAGCATCGTTGCCTCTACACTCCACACAGGCTGGATACCTCCAGGGCTGCTGAAGGGCTGCAGTGCTTTCCTGCCTCTGAGCTGGGCTGCTCAGAAGCGCTCAGGAGGAGCGTGGCGGTGTCAGCAAGCGTGCTGAGCCGGCCACTTCTGAGAGGGGCTCTGCCAGTTACTACAAGAGGCACGGCCCTTTTCATGGCCAACTTGCTTTCTCAGGAAAAAGAGCTACTGGAAGTGACCCCCACTCCAACGTCTGTACATGAAGCTGTTGTGCAGGGAGACAAGAGAACCTACGCGGTCTACGACCTGCTCAGCCCCTCGCTCTTCAATTCATCCCGCAGCCTCAACGTGCAGCTGAAGTGGAAGCGGCCCCAAGACAGCCGTGAGTGACCGGAGCGCTGTTCCCCCTGCACTGTCGCTCCAAGCTCTGGGCCCAAAAGCACTTGGCATCAGCCCCTGATTCCTGTTTCTTTTTCCCTTTTGCAGAGGAGCTGTCAACACCCGTGCTCCACGCTCAGCGCTACGTGAGCGGGTACGGGCTGCAGACTGGCGAAATCAGCACTCTGATCCACAACACTCACCCCTACCGGGCCTTCCCCGTCATCCTGCTGGAGACTGTGCCGTGGTATCTGCGGCTCTACGTGCACACCCTGACTATCATCACGAAGGGGAAGGAAAACAAGCCAAGTGAGTCGATGCTCCCAGCAGCACGTGGCATCCGAGGCCCTTGGCACCAGCAGCTCATTCCAGAGATGGTTTAGCCCCTCCCTTGAGCCCCAGCTATAACTGGGGAACAGGACTGGGAAATAAAACATCTTAGGATGTTTTCCCAGCCTTCGGTTCAGCACTCGCCACAGATGAGGCTTTATTAAGTCCATTCTCTAAGAGTCCCTTGGGCAGTGTTTCATAACCCAGCAAGAATCTAAAGCAAAGGGCATTGATTTTTTTTGCAGTTAAAGGAACCTCGATGTAAAACTGATGAGTGGATGACGTTTTACATTTTTAACCTTTTCTTACAAACACCTAACTTTTGTGGGTCATCAGCACTAAAGATCATCCAGATTTAGCTTTAACCCATGCTTTTTGTTACTTGTTACGTCTTCACTTGCCCCGAAAACTTCTCCCGGGACAGTAGAAGCGAGATCACCCACCTAGTGAGATCTCTAGGCAACGTGAGGCTGCACAAGTGCCACTCCAGTGCCACTGACGGGTGTCTTTGGGGCTAGGTTATATCCACTACCAGCCAGCGCAGGACCGCAAACGGCCTCACCTGCTGGAAATGCTGATCCAGCTTCCAGCCAACTCTGTCACCAAGGTCACAATCCAGTTTGAGAGAGCCTTGCTGAAGTGGACAGAGTACACGCCTGACCCGAATCACGGATTTTACGTCAGGTAAAGGCATCGCTCAGCTCCTTGTCCCCTTCTGGGCTTTGTGTAGGGCTGGCTGCCCAGGTCTCTGGGGCTGGGAAGAACTCGTGCTGTCCCTTTGCTGGCAGGACTGACACTAGTGCGTCCTTTGTCTCCTTAGTCCTTCCGTGCTTAGTGCCCTGGTGCCCAGCGTCATTGCAATGAAGGATGTGGACGTGGAGGAGAGCCCGCTCTTCGCCTCGCTGTGAGTGTTCCTGTCCCCAGGAGAGGGGCAGTGTTGCAGCACGTGGGCTGGTTGCAGTTACCCTATCTGGTCTTCACCAGCCTACAAAGACTCGTGGCTCCTTGGGGAGCTGCTGCGGGACGTTCTTGATGTGTCAGAACAGCAGCCCAGGAGCCCTTCCGAGGGGGGCTGCTGGCAGGGGGGTGACTACAAGGGACAGCTGGTGGTGTGAGGCCCTGCAGCCTCTTCTGTGGTCTCCCCTGAGATTTGGAGGTCCCGGGGAGAGCCTGGCCCCTAAAGGGGCTGTGAGCACCTCCAGAGGCCACCCAGCTCCAGCACAAAGTGGCGGTCCTGTGCAGGGTGGCACTGACTTTCCTGCTCCCCCTCTCCAGCTTCCCTTCCTCCGATGGCTCCAGCTATTTCGTCCGCCTCTACACGGAGCCGCTGCTGGTCAACTTGCCGACGCCGGACTTCAGCATGCCCTATAATGTCATCTGCCTGACCTGCACCGTGGTGGCGGTGTGCTACGGCTCCTTCTACAACCTGCTGACCAGAACCTTTCACGTGGAAGAGCCGAGCCGGGGAGGGCTGGCCAAGCGGCTGGCTAACGTCATCCGTAAGTTCAGGGGCGTGCCGCCCCTCTGAGAGCAGCCAGGGCCGCCGGAGCAGGGCACAGCAGCGACGTGCTGCTGCCTCCTGTCTTTGCTGCCTGCGTCTCTCCTGGGTCCTACAAGCTGAGCTTGCTTCCAGAATTAAGATGGAAAAGGGCTCTGAGCGCAGTAACCACTGAGCTGCACTCGCACTGGATTAGGAAATGTGCAAGCCGTCTGTTTGGGTGGGGAGTAACTTATTTACCAGGAACAATGCTGGAAGTAAACTTGAGCTGTTTTGTACATTTGTGCTGCTCGTTTTTGCTTTCCTGACCCCACAGGCAGAGCTGACCCCAGAAGACACTGCTAAGTGTCCAGCAGACTGCTGTGGTCGGCTAGGGGAAGATGCAGACGGTCTGGGGGTCAGGGGCATGACCTGCACTGCAGGAACGGCTGCATCTGCTCTGCCAGCACAGTTCTGGTTGCCACATTTCACTGCCCTCCTTCCAGCCTCGAGCACACCTGAGCCAGTTTGCAAATGAACCTCCAGACTGGGTCTATAAACCATCTGCTTGTCCTCTCTTTCATACCAGGAGGTTATTTCCTTTTTTAAAGAAGCCAGGAGCACAGCTTTCACTCGCAGTGTTTTGAAACCCCTCCACCTGCTTCCCCTGTGCAGCAACTCACGATCCTCCATCCCTTCCCCCGAAGCTCTGCCCCTGCCATATATCTCTGCCTGTCTGTGCCACACGGTGTCCCCAAAGCCTTGAGGAGCCTGGGCTCAGCACCCTGCAGCCCTGGGCTGGGAGCACAGAGCAGGGGTCCAGTTTAACACCCTCCCCAGGGTGGTTTTGCTGCTGGTTGCAGGGTGGGCTCAGTTCCAGGGGTACACCCCTCGCACCTTAGATATGGTGACAGGAACAGAGCTGAGTGCGGGCAGGGGAACAAAGCACAAGAACCTCAGCATTGCAGTGAATTTCATTGAAATTGCAATGAATTTCATTGAAATGAAAACACTGCCACGAATTGCTCACAGCAACTGCCCGAAAGGAGGACGTGGGGGCTGGGGGTTGGCCTCATCCTGCAGGTAACCAGTGATGGGGCCAGAGGGAATGGCCTCAAGTCGCACCAGGGGAGGTTCAGGCTGGAAACAAGGAGGCATTTCTGCTCAGAAGGAGCAGTCAGGCGTTGGGACGGGTTGCCCAGGGCGGTGGTGGCGCCGCCATCCCTGGGGGTGCCCTGGGGCGGGTGCTTGGGGACGGGGTCAGCGGGTGGTGGAGGAAAGGGGGCGGCTGGGGGGGGTAACCGGGGGGGTGACCCCGAGCAGGAGCTGCGGGCACAGCCCCCAGGGTCCCCCCAGGGCCCCTCCAGGCCCCCCCAGGCTCCAGGAACAGCCGCAGCGCCCCCATACCCCACCCCCACATCCCCTATATCCCCTATATCTCCCCTATACCCCCCCCAGCCCAGGCGCGCTCCCGCCCGCCCCGCGCACGCGCACTGCCCCTTCCCCCCCCCCCCATCCCCGGGGCCGCGCATGCGCGCTCCCCTCCCCTCCCCTCCCCTTCCCCTCCGTCCGTGCCCGCGCAGGCGCAGTGCGCGCCCCGGCGGACGGAGCGGCCCCGCTGCCGGGGGCAGGGCCGGGCAGGGCGGGGGGCGGCGGGGCCCGGGGGGGGGGGCTCTGAGGCGGCTCCGGGCGCTCCTCGGGGCCTCCGCGGCGGGAGGGAGGCCCCGGATGGCGGCCTGAGGGGCAGCAGGACGAGGAGGAGGAGGAAGGAGGAGGGAGGAGGCGCCGCGCCGTGAGTACGGGGCTGGGGGGGGCCGTGTGGGGCAGGGGGGCGCTGGGGGAGGCTGAGGCGGGCCGGGGGGGGGGGGGGGCGCTGAAACCCGGCCCGGAGCCACCAGCGGGGTTGGGGCAGAGGGGCCGGGGCCCGGCCTGCTGGTCGCGATCCCTGCCCGACACGGGAAGGGCAGGGGTGGAGAAGCAGGGCCGCTGAGAGGTGAGAAACGAGCACAAAGGGGAACGGCACCACACGGCGCTGACAGCGGGCTGCAGGGCACGGCGGGCCCTGCTCCTGTCAGCTGCTGCTGGGAAACAGCCACGGGGCTGCTGCCTGCTGCTGCCTGCTGCTGCCCGACCGCTCACGGCCACAGGTTTGTCGCCTCTGGTGCCCACTGTGCAGTAACCCCGACGGGGCAGGGCGCTGTGCTGGCTGCAGACCAGCTGAGCGCTTCCCCAGAGGGACAGGGCCCAGGGAGCGGCTGTGGAAATGGTGAAGAGGGGTCCCACCGAGCGCCTCCGCTCCTAACGAAAGGCACGCTGCTCCGGATTGTCCCCAGCTTGAGAAACCAGAGCGCTTTGTAACCCCCGAGGCTTGATTCGTCAAGGAGTCGCTGCCCTTTCGGGAAGTGTTCGCAACCGTCTTGCACCATTGCGGAGTCTCCCTCGGGTGTTCCAAGGCATGAACTTATCAAAGAGTGGCACAAAGCCTTGGCCAAAAGTTGAAGACTCACTTTTTCCAGCTGAGTCACCCTGGCAGAATAAGCCTTTCAAAGAAAAAAAAAAGCATAGAAAAATAGTGACAATGACTAAAATAAAAGCTGAAGTTAAAACCCTGTTACTACAAATAAGACTTAGCAGTTTGAACAGTTATGGCCCTGAGTTGTTTCATTTGTAGGTTTGTATTTTTTTGGGAGGGCTGACATCTAGAAAGCTGGTGCACCGATATTTTTTGTAGATAAAAAGGCAAAAACCAAACAAACACCCTTGTCACTTGATAGCTCTTTCACCTATTTTTTCCCCCAGCGCTTTGGATGTTGTGTGCTTAGCAGCTGTTTTGGACACCAGGCAGTATTTGAGAGCTGGCTTCAAACACGCGCAGGCAGCAGGAAGCTCTGCCCACACAGCAAGCTGCGTGGCTCTGACAAGGTCCTTGATTTAAACTCTTTTAAGCAAACTATGGTACAGGCAAGCCTTATACATAAGAAACTCAGGTGCGAGGCCCCGAGGCATGCTGTAAGTACACCACGCTATTTAACTGGAGAGATTTTTATCTAGATGTGTGGCTTTTAACTCCCAAGCAGGAACTTGGGCTCCTGGGAGAGGGGGAGATTGGCATCGCCACACACAAAAAGGAGTTGTTCAGCCTTTTGTTGCGACTCTGGGTGACTGGTTTGTGTAGCATGGGCAAGTTTTGCCTTCGTTCTGGACACCACTGGCTTAGCAGCTGCCTCAGTGAGGTCTGAACACGCTTACCTTTTAAGTACCTCGAGTGATTAGCGAAAGCCAGCTGATTATTCTGTCCTGTAAATGGCTTGTTAAGGACTCAAGGCATTCTTGACAAACACGTAAACTTGGTGTTGGCATCCTGATGCGGCACGTCTGTGGTGTGTGAGCACTTCTCATCCTTCTAAGTGCTGAATGAGCTCGGAGAATACCAAGGTGCAGCTTGCGAGCTCCTCGGATGGACTTACTGTAAAGGTGAATGATCCATTGCAAAACACGAGGCTTGTGCTGGGCTACTCGCTTTGGACTTGTCCTAATTAAAGTTTTGTTTCTGGGTGGGAAAGGTGTGCCGGGCTTGCCTGGGAATTTGCAAACCCTCCCCACGATCACATGCCAGTCCCACCTGCTGGTTTTGAATGGTCTCGGGAGGGAGGAGGAAGGACCGTGAGCACGGTGGAGACTGATTAATAGGCGTGTGGACAGGTATTGGTGTGCGCCTGCTGCCGAGGCGTGCAGGGAACTCCCCACGCTGCTCCTCTGCCTGCGGGAGCTGGCAGGGAGGCTCCGGCAGCACGGGGAGATCAGAGGGGAACCGCAGAGCGCTGGCTGCGGGCAGGACAGCAGCAGCAGCACGTGCTGTGCTGCCGAGGGGCTCCGAGCAAGTCTGAGTGGCTGAGGAGCTGCGGAGGAGCGAGAGGAGGCAGTGGTGGTGCGACGGAGAGGAACTGGCTGGTAAACATGAGCGGCTGCCAAGTCAGATGACTCGAGCCCTCCTGAGGGGAGCAGGACACCAGGCCGGCTGAGGAACCAGATGAGTCAGGCAGGCAGGGGAGAACAGGAGCAACTGGTTGAGGAAAAGCAGGATGCGGTTGTGAAATGGGGCTTGCAGAGGTGCTGCTGGGTGACAGGTAATTATTGGCTTGGGGACACGCGGTAATCTTTTGCTTGGATCATGAGGAGGGGACAAAGAAAACAAGGCAGGAATGTCTCATTTGCAAGTTTCACCTGCAGATCTAGGTGAGCATCTAGGCAAAACTGCTTTGAAAGCTTCAGGAAGGGACTTCCTACCCTGGGCACTAAGGAGAGTGCCATTTCCCTAACGAGCTGGCGGTGGGAGACGTGGCTTCTCCCTAGGAAGGCCTCTGCAGCATGAAGAGCGAGAGCTTGGGAAGGGAACACTCACTGCCAGCTGCGTACAGGAACCTCCAGCAAAGAACGAGGAAGAGTGTGAGTCTTGAGGAATACAGAGCTGCAGGATTCTCAAGCAAAGGTTACCTTATCTAAGATCTGCCAGATCACGCAGACTGCAGGTTTTCAGCCTTTAACTGGTGGGTAGTTAAGGGGCAGAGGCAAATAAAGCTTACTGCAGATACAAGGCTCAGCTGCTGAAACACCTGCGTTTGTTAGAAGTCTGAGAGCTTTGCAGATTGAAGGGCACTGCCATAGAAACTTGACAGTAAAAATAACCACCATTAAATGCTTCTTTATTCTGCAGAGTGGTGTTATTGATTGCTACGAGCAACTGGCTCCTCCAGAAAATATCAATATTTAAAAATGGGTAACCTGTTCCGAGAGTGGCGTGTGTAGGAAGGAGCCTGCCACCATGAGAAGGCCAGACCCTGGAGTTCAGTGCAGCTGTCACGAGTTTTAATTATACTCATGAAATGTAATCAAGTGCTGTTTGAGAGCCAAAGGCTTGGTGGTTGTAGCACGGCTACATCCGAGGTATTTATGACAACGGGCCTAGAAGGTTCTGGAGTTTGTACTATGATAGACACGTTGTCCTAGGCTGATTTTCTTATCCATCCTTTGCTGCAGAGACAGCCCGGAGCAGTTATCTGTAGGCACAACACTAAGGCTTTAAGGAGGGGTGACCTGAAGACTGCAGCACAAGTCCAGCAAGAGAAGTGGAGCTGACAGGATTTCAGGGCTGGATTTGGCTGCGGTGTTGCGTGGTGTTTATGCAGTGCTTTGCCCTGCACAGTGTTTAGGGCACTTGGGAGGGAGGCTACAGGAAACATCAAGTGGAGAGCACTCGGGGATTAAGCTGGCCACATCACAGATTTAGCACAACTCGGTTGTATTCAGCGCAGCGTCATCCTCGCAGGACAGGAACTGAGAGATTGGGCAGTGTGGTTCAATTACGTATCTGTTAAATCTGCTCTCTGAACACTTCCCCTTGGAGAAGTTACCCAATGCTCCAGCAGCACTCGTACTCCAGAAACAGCTCGGTGATGTACAGAGGCTCGCAGAGAGCAAGTTTGGCTGTGGAATAAGCGATCATCATTCCCAGATCGTCTGCTCACAGATGAGGGAAACTCAAGACTTGCCCTTAAAGATGTGAGCCACATGAGATGGGATTAACACTGGGATTTTATCCCTTTAACTCCAGCCATATTGCCGTGTAAAATAACTTCCTTATTCCTCTGGCTGCCTAACGGAACCCCAGCTGGCCTCTGCTGGAGAACACTCTCTTGCAGGACAGCCAACACAACGTGCTCCCCCCAAATACTCTTAATCTGTTTGCCCTGGTGGGGCCTTTGGCCTGCATTCTCTTTCACTGCCATTAGCATCGATCCTGCCGCTAGGAACAGGGCGATGGCAGCGTGCGTCCTGCTCCCCACACCGGAGCTGGTCGGTACCAGGGAGCTTCCCGAGCTGCGAGGCACGGGCCTGACCTCAGTGGTTTTTTTGGAAGAGACCCATTTGTGGTTTTCTCTTGGCTTTTCTGTTCAGTCCCTCATTCTCTCTCCCTTCGCCAGGAAATCCCTTTTCCTGCCAGCAGGAGCCAGAGCACTGTGCTGTTTGTTTACTTTCTCACTCCTTCATCCTACTAACCTTCCCGCCCCCCAGCCCTAATCCGAACAGGCTCGGCTCAGCCCTTCATCCTCCTGACAGCATACCTCGCAGATGAGTATGTTCAGATAAAAGGATCGCTGCCAAAAAAGCTGTTCTGGCCAGGCTCTGGTTAGTTGGGGTGAGGCTGGGGCTGTCCTGCGCATCTTCCTGCGTCTTGCCTAGCAGCTGCGTGTCCCCATGTGCTGCAGGGAAGAGCAGTAGGCTTCCCAAGCTGGGCCCTCTTGCAGCATTCCCGTGTGCTTTTGCCTTTTAGGGGCAGTGAGCTAGGAGTTGTTCCACAAACTGAGGGAAATCTTATCAGTTGCTCTCCCCAGCGATACTGACATCTGCTAACCCGGCCGGCTGTTGCTATCCCACACTGCTCAACTCCATTCTTCCGCCCTCCTTCGACAGCTCTGGCTCTGTAAGAACACCTGTAAGGCATTTATTGTTTTTAAAACCCTCTAAAATACTTGAAGATGTTTGGCTTAGAAAGAAAAAAAAAAAAAAAACAGTGTAGTTGATCCAGTTGCTAAAGATAGAAGTGCATTTTCTGGACTGCTAGTGTGCTGCCATCCCTGCTCAGAGAAGCCCTTGAAGCTCGCTGCTTCCACAGGGTTTTGTAATAATCCAAGAAAGGAAATCCTGTGTTTACAGCACTTATGAAAATTGCCATTTTGAGACTGCCCCCTCCCCTTTGATCCATTCGCATGCTTTGTCTTATCTGCCTTTAGCTGATTGGCAAGGGTTGTAAATCCCTTAAGCAGGGACTGTCCTCTCCTTTGTTTAGCAGCAGGGACGCTGTCGGGGCTCCCCCGGGCAGCTACGTGCCGAGTTCAAATTTTCTGCTGTCCCCCTGGCCGGCTGCAGTGGGGCTGTGCCTGGGGAGGAGGCAGTTTGTGTGCTTAACACTCCCCAGAAGCATGGCCGAACACCAAACCAGCCCTTTTTGCTTCTTCCTTTGTGCCACCTGTGAGTTTACCTCTCGGTTGCACATTTGTACCATCACTAAAGGCTTTGGACAGCCTTGTAGAAATACAGGTGTAGGGAGGCAGCTTGTTTCCTCCTCTCTTGCTCCCCCCTCCACCTTTCTTCCCCTGCACTATAAAGAAAAGGGTCTCAGGAGTGTTCGCCAGGGTAAGAGCCCCAGAAACAAAGCGCACAGGGGATACGCTGCTGTGTCAGCAGGAGGTAATCGTGTCCCCAGCTCCTCCCTCAGGAAGCAGGGAGGGTGACACCAGAATTTCACATTAGGGGTTTGAGCATCAGCGTGTGATGCTTGGGAACGCGTGAACTGTGCAAGAACTGCTGTTGGTCTGTTTGCTGAGCGCCTCTGACAGTCTGACATTTCACATCCCTACAGGCCAGCCCACCGGAGGAGCTGCTGAAGACTTGCTGGGAGCACACCTGCCTGCTGCTGCCGCAGGGCCCCCGCCAGCCGGCCACCATGTACTGCCTGCAGTGGTTGCTGCCTGTCCTGCTCATACCCAAGCCCCTCAACCCAGCGCTGTGGTTCAGTCACTCAATGTTCATGGGCTTCTACCTGCTCAGTTTCCTCCTGGAACGGAAACCTTGCACGATTTGTGCCTTGGTCTTCCTGGCAGCTCTGTTCCTCATCTGCTACAGCTGCTGGGGGAACTGCTTCTTGTATCACTGCACAGGATCCCAGCTGCCGGAATCAGCTCACGATCCCAGCATCGTGGGCACCTAGAGAACGATAATCTTCCAGTCTGCTGACAGCTCTGGTTTTGCTTTTTTTAAAAAAAGGGGGGGCTAGGGAGGAGGGGAGGGGGTGCTAGGCATGTGACTGGAGTAAAACCAGCCTGTTTCCTGTAATGTGTGTGTGGACCTGAGTGGTAAATTCCTGACCAGCCCTCCCACTCTGCCTGTGAAATTTGACTTGTTTACTGTGTGAACTCTGGCAGCACCACCTGCTTTTTTAGAAGCAGAAGTCTTTTTTTTTTTTTCTCCTTCCCTTCCCATATCACTGGGAACGGACACCAGCCCTCCTAACTGAGAACTGGTGGAGGAAAGAGCTGCTGGCCTCTGCCCAGCTGCCGCGTGGTGGTGGAGCTGCGTGGCTCTTGTCTGCATTAGGCCACGGTGGTCTAACTCGGGGCTCCCGGCCCTCTGATTCTGCCCAGGTAGCTACAGGAGCCTCTCCATCTTTCTGTTTGCGGGGAGCCAGCCTTCCCGCCTTGCTGATCAAGGGAAAGCTCGGCAGCTCGCAGATGCACTTGGCCAAAAGCTGCTGGAGCCAGAGGCAGTTGAGTCATCTCCTCCCGCTCCGCCTGCCAAAGAGATGCGCGCACTGCCCAAGTGCTTTCTGAACTACTTACGCTCCGAGGTCATAGCCTGAAAGCCTCAGTTGTGCTGCTGCTTTTATAAAGCCTCACAGGCAGCCGAGACTGCCGCTTCCCCTGCTAGATTTCCAGGGTTTACTGAGGTATTGACTGTTGGGATAATAAAAAAAAAAAAACTGCTATGCTGCAAGACGTGGGGTTTTCACAGCTGCCACGAGCCTCACCCCACAACGCTCGCCGCTAGCCCGGCAGGCTGCGTGTGGGCAGGGCAGGAGAGGGTCCCGAGGAGGAGGCACAGCTTGGAGCAGTGGCTGCTTCAGCTGCTTTGGGTGACAGTGTTCTCAGGCCAGGGGTGACAGAGGGTGCTGGTGCTGTGTGCTGGGGAAGGAGAGAGGCCAGAGGGGCGCCCGCTGCCTCCACCTCCCCTGGCAGGAGGATGTCAGGGCTGGGTGGTTGCAGGATGCTCTTACACTGCTGAGAGCTCTGCACTCGCTGCTGCCTGCAGCAGTGGCTCTCGGGGCAGCCTTCCCGGGGGCAAGGGGGTTTGCTGATGAGCAACCTCGGGGGTTAACTCAAAGCACTGTCTCTGCACTGGCCAAGGGTTCCCTCTCGTTTGCCATCTGTTCATCTTCACTTCAGTCTACGAGTCCCGGAGGGGAGAGCAGCACAAGTGGCTGCTGCTGTCCCGAGGAAGTTCGAGCTATGAGGTTGTGAAACTTCCCGAGTATTGTTTGTTCATTGCACAGCTGTTCGAAATGTTTAATAAAGCTTTATAAACTTTGGTCTATGGACTCCTGCCCAGCGTGATGCGTTCGCTGCTCACTGCAGATGCCTCAGCCCAGCAATCACGCGTCTCTCTGTATTGTTTTGTTCCCGGCGCTGTAATCCCAGCCTCTAGCAGGAGGCAGAGCCTGTCAGCCCTGCAGCTCCCAGCACTAACAGGGTAACCTAACCCAGGCTGAGAAACCTACAGGCAACCCCTAAAACAAGCCCGTTTTGCACACAACGCAGGCGGCAGCTTCTGGCTGTGTCCCTATTCGTGTGACAGGTCCTCACCGTTCCCTTACTCGCTAAGGAACCCAACCCCAGAGCTGTGTCCTGCAGTCCTGCTGATCCCAACTCCCGCTGATCCCAGCACCAGACACGTGCACCCGAGGCTGCCCCGCAGGGTCCCCCCAGTGCTGTCCCCTCGCTGCGGGCAGAGACGGGGCTGGGACCCAGCTGCTGCACGCCCAGCCTCGCTCCTGAGGACACCAAGCCCGAATTGGAAGGCGTTCAAGGCATATCAGTGTTAGCACGTCCAAAAAAACAAGCGTGACACATCCTCAGGAATAGAGGTGGCAGCCCCGTCACCTGTCGGGCTGAGGGGAATCCCAGGAGCTGCCGTGCTAGCTACAGTGTGAATAAAAATAGAAGGGAAAAAGGAAGTCCTCTCATTGGCAAGCTGTGACAACACAGTTGTCTGCACTCTGAGCAACTTTTAAGTTTTATTTATTTAAGCTAAAAGGATTTTTTTTTTTTTAATTTAAGCTAATGCAGTCGGTTTAAAGCTATATTTTAGTTGCTAATGAGCCAAGATGCGCTCTACTGCAATTTAAATAAGTCCTAGCCACAAAGCCAGACAGCCCTGGGTGAGAGCGAGCCCTGGCTTCCTACACCCAGCCCAGCCCAGGACAGGGCTTTGGGCTTCCCCTTCTGCCAGACCTGACCTGGGGAGGGAAGCACTTCAAAAGGGGGAAGGAAATCTGCTTTTTACAGCACTCCCACCCCAAACGCAGTTAAGGGCGCTCTTTGATGTGCACATCGCCCTCACCGGGGCACTACCTGCCAACTTCTCAGCGCGCCGAGATGCAATCTTCATCTCCAAGATACAAAATTAAAGTCACTTCATCACGGTCAGACAGAAAGCCTCGGGCAGGGCGAGGAAGCCAACCGGGTCTCACATCCCATGCTAATGCCCTGATCCCCAGCTCATCGAGGCCGTGAAAAACCAGCCTGCAACTGCAGAACAGGTCAAACCCGACAGCTTTCGGAGAGCAGCACCACGGCTTCCCTGCCTGCGCGCCACAGGCCGGGCTGAGCCCACACGAGCACGGTTGTGGCTCCTCCGCAGTGGCTTTTGTCCCCCAGCGGGGTGTCCCTGTCACCCGGGGGGTCCCTGCTGCGCTGGGGGCGGTGGAAGCGCTGCGTGGCTCCATGTCCTGCCGAGCCCAGGCAGTGGCCGGGAGGGATCTGGCTCAGAGCACGCCTCGGCACCTGGCTTTGCAAATTGCCCATCTGCCTCGCGCTCCCCGGCTACGGGGGAGCAGGAGCCTTAAGCTACTCCTCTGCCTTTCCATCGCAAGGAGATGGTTTTCTTTTCTAGGTCACGGAACAGATCGGTGGCACTGCAGGGTCAGGGGAAGGAGAAAAGAAAAAAAAACCACCAGGCCAAGCTCAGAGCCCAGCGATCAGAGCTGCAGCGGGGCCGGCCACACCTCGGGCTCCCCACTGCAGCTTCAGGACCAGGGGCTTCTCTCCCTGTGCCCCCTTCCCACCTCTCGCCTGCTCCCACCAGCCCGGGGCTGGCCCAAGCCCTGCTGGACCCAGGGAGCCACCAGCACCGCTCCGGGCCAGCCCTTCCCCTGCCTGCACCCTTTGCTCCTGCTCCTTGCACGAAAGGGGCATTTTCCTCGCCCTCGGCAGCTGGCAGGAGCTAAGTGCAGCGGGTGAGGACTTTAGCCTGTCTCAGGAGCCCAGAGATTAACCCTCGGCAAGAGGGCTGCGCTGTGCCTCCCAGCAGACAGGCAGCGGGATGAGGGAGGACCCCAGCGCCGGGACAAACCCACAGCATTTTCCACCTTCACACTCCAGCAGCCTGGATCAAGAGCTGGGACTCGATACGCTTTGGAGAAGATTAAGGGGGTGCTCAGGCCAAGCAGAGCGCATCCTCTCCAGCAGCCCCCCCAGCAGGAGCAGCCCCCTACCAGTGCCCGAGCCCTCTCCCCAGTTCACGAGGCAAGGCGAGAGCACAAACAGGGAGATTAAGCCTGTTAGAGGAGGCGAGCGGTGTAATCCCCAGGCTTGGGATGGGGACACGTGGTGGGGGCTCCTCCTCACCCTCCAAACCCAGCAAACCTCTGCCCCCTCCAGGGACAAACCCCAGGGCTGCAGCAGCTTCAGCCCCCCCCCAACACACAGGGGGCTCACCAACAGCAGATTCTCCCTCAATCGCTTAAGTGCTTTAAGGAGAAGTCGAACACGAAGCGTTAGGCACCAAGGAGGACACATGGCTCACTCACTGGCCCCAGGAGAGCACCGCAGCAGCAGAGCAGAAGCGCAGCACGTGGATTGCAGGGCACCAAAACCACCCCGCACCGCTGAGGCTCAGCCACAGCCCTGCTTTCCAAGAGCCTATTCCCACCGCACCGCTGGTACAAATCAATTACTTAATCACCAGCTGAGGGATCCCAATCAGCACCCACTAATTACCCTAATGAAGCGAGCCTGCTCCTTGCCAGCCCGCTGATCCAGCAGGCTGCAGAGAGGAGCCTTCCCTCCCTAGCCTGGGCTTTGCCACCCGCACAGCCCCATGCAGAAAAGGATTTGGGATGGATGGATGCGGGACAGGAGCCGGCTGCCATCCCATTATAGCCCCTGCCTCCCCTGGGAGCTCACCCAGCACCACCAGCCAGGCTTGCTGTGCGCAATTCTATGCAGCTTACATAAACCAGGGGTCTGTAAGTGAATATAAAGGTATATTTCGTGCTGGCCATTACCCAGGGGTGGATTTGGAGCTCCGGCAGAGCAGGAGGGATGTGATGGAAAAGGTTCCCCTTGCTGGAGGCGGCTCTGGTCCCCCCGAGCCCAATCCCAACCCCAAGAGGCGCACAGCATCCTGCAGGGCTGCGCACCGAATCTGGGGCACATTGGATGGAAAAGGCCCCCTGAAACCCCAGGAGCCATACAGAGAAGCTGCGTTCACTCCGGTAACCACCGACCCCCTACCAGGGATGCCAAGAAACCCTCTCATACATGAGCTACACTTTTTTTTTTTCATTTGTTTTCGTGAGGTCTGTTTGTATTTAATTATCAAATTGCAAAGTATTTACAACAACATTAGAGTTCCAAAGCATCTCCGCCCCCCACCACCCACAAAGCTGGACATTTTCAGGTTTTTCCAAAGTTTTATTATTATCCAAAAAAAAAAAAAAAAAAAAAAAAGCTAAATATTTTACTTTGACACTGAAAAAGGCAGGTGGGGAGGAGGGGGAGCTGGGGAGAGAGAACCAGAGCCACACGTTCTCTGCATAGTCGTCTGGAGATCTTACAAAAATGCTGTTTAAAAAAAAAAAATAAAAATTACACCAGCAGAAAATCTCTCGTACGGGGTTATCGGCCCATCGCGTCCGTGCCGAGGAGCATCGTGGGGTAGGGGGGGGCTCCCCTCTAAATGACAGGATTTAAAAACAAATTGGCAGACCAGGAGGGTGACGGTGGGGAGGCTCTGAGCCCGCGTGGCCTCTGTTGGGGCCACCTGCAGCAGGGACCCCAGGTGCCACCTAATGCCGCGCACACACGGTCAGATGGACGGACACGCAGACGGACACGCAGACACACATCCCCTGCCCTGCGCCGTGCTCCTCCTGGGTTGTTTCCCTGCCTCCTGCCACCAACAGTCCCCAGCCTCTCCCTGTCCTCAAACCCCCAGGGCAGGGAAGAGAGCCCAGGGCGGTGCCGATGCTGCTGGGACGTTCTTGCTCCTGTGCCAGGGAATGAAACACCTGGGTTGGGAGCACCCCGGCCCGGCTGTTCTCTCACGAGAACCTGTCCGTGCTAAAGAAAACAAAAGGTCACACGCTAACACGTGCATTCGCCTTCTCTCTCCCCAGCTCGTGGGTCCGATCCATCTTCTGCACATGGATTTAGAGCTTTAGGAGCCTTCTCCCGGGGATGGGGATTCTGTGTCCCACCCGTGGTTTTGGCACAGGCTGCCCCTCGTAGCACTAAGGGGCTTCTCCAGGACCCATCAGCCAAACGACCACGAGACCAGAACTAAAAGACCTCCGGGCGTGACGGTCCCCGCACGAA
The DNA here is from genome assembly GCF_965140915.1 of Aythya marila. Taxonomy (NCBI): domain Eukaryota; kingdom Metazoa; phylum Chordata; class Aves; order Anseriformes; family Anatidae; genus Aythya; species Aythya marila. Next base: position 10,161,775 of record NC_139057.1, read on the forward strand.
CGCAAAGATGCTGGGGGAAGGAGAGGCTCCGAGTCCCAAGGTGGTTTAAAAAAAAAATAATCCATTAAAACAGTCGCTGTTCTCCAAGCCAAAGGCAGGATCTCTCCATTTGTGCCACGTTTGAAGGCTTTACTGTTAAAAAGGAGCCACCAAGCCAGAACTCGTTCAATAAATAAGACGCTGGGGAGCTGCGGGAGCGAGCGGGGGGCTCTGCCCTGCTGCTGCTGGGGCGAGGGGCAGGAGCAGCTCCCCCCGGGGCGGCCCCAGCACCTTCCTCGCCTGGTTTTCCACGGGTGCTGGGCCAGCACAGTGAGGGGTTCTGCTCAGGGACAAACGCAGACAGAGACGGCGGCGTGACGGCAGGAGGAAAACAAAACCACATGCAACCTGGCCGGCTGGTGGGGGGCGCAAGGGGGCTATGTACAAGGGGGGCGCCGGGGCTGTGCGCGGCCCCTGGGGTTCAGCCTGGGGGGGGGGGACAACAGGGGGGACAAAGCTGGGCACGGGGACGCAGAGACCTCCGAAACACAGCCAAGGGCGCGGGGAGCCTGCAAGACACCCGCCTGGCACAACGCTCCCCAGCAGCCCAGCCCTGGGGGGGTGGCAGCAGGAGTGGGGAAGGCAGCTGGAAACGTACCAGTGGACAACCACATTGCAAAAAAACAAGTATTTCCCCCAAAATGCTCCTCTGTCGTGTGCCCCAGCCCCGTGGTCTCGATTTGGGGTTGGTGGCCGGCAGAGGCGTAGCGTTGGGTGGAGAAGCCCCGGGTGGGCTGCATGGGGCAGGCGAGGGCTCCATGGGGTTCCCCCCCTCGATGCCGATCCCAGAAGTGACGAGGCACGGCCCTGGGGACAGGCACGGCTGGAAGACTCGACTGTGTGCCCAGGAGGTCCCACGGGACGGGGCGGGCAGCAGGGCCCCGAGCAGGGCCAGGTCCCACTCCCGACGTGAGGATGGGCAGGCACTGGAGGAAGGAGCCTCGAGGCCAGTGTCCTGTTGGCACCACGGGCCCGCGGGATCCTGGGGCCTGGTGCCTTGCAACGTCTGCTCCCCAGCTGCATCCCAGTCCAAACCAGTGCTGGCGCGCGCCTTCCCCACAGCAAAACGTCTCTGTGAACACCTTTGGGCAAACGAGAGCAAAAAGGGTGGGCGGAGGGGCAGGGAAAGTCGTGGTGATTTTAAACCAGGGTGGGTGCAAGAAGCCGTGGCCACGTGTCCGAGGCAGGAGGTGCTGTCCCCCGATTTCTCCGGGGAAAAAGCCTCCTGAAAGCCAAGCCTCTTGGGGTGTGTGTGTGTGTGGGGGGGGTGATGCCCCGCCAGCCCGCTGCCCCGCTCTCCCTCCTGAGCCGGTGCCAGCACCCTTGGGCTCCTCTCGCCCCGTCGTTAATCAGGGGCCAGCAGTCTTAACGAGCGACGGGGCTCCCCAAAATCGGCCCCCTCGGTGGGGAGGCCGGCCCTCCGCGCCCCGCGGCGAGGTCTCCGGTGCCAGGAGGAGCTCCAGGTCTATAGGTTCTCGCCGGGCTGGTACTGGGGCTCTGTCGAGGTGAAGTAGTCCTCCAGGAAGGCCTGCAAGTACTCGAAGGTGGGCCGCTCCTCGGGGTCCTTCCTCCAGCACTGGCACATGAGGTCGTGCAGCGATTCGGGGCACTCGGGCGGGCAGGGCATGCGGTAGCCCCGCTCCACCTGGTCCAGCACCTCCCTGTTCACCATCCCTGAGGAGAAAGGGTCGTGGTGCTGAGTATGGGGCCGGGCAGGACCCGGCATCGTGCCCGCCACCACGGGGGGGCTCGGGGCTCCGTGCCCCCCGGCGCCAGCTCTCACCTGGGTAGGGCACTCTGCCCTTGGTGGTCAGCTCGGTCAGCAGGATGCCGAAGGACCAGACGTCCGACTTGATGGTGAACCTGCCGTACAGCGCCGCCTCGGGGGCCGTCCACTTGATGGGGAACTTGGCACCTGGGCGAGGAGGGAGAGTCAGGGGGTGCTCCCCCACCCTGGCGCAGCCCCCCAGCCCTCCCCAAAGGACGCCAGGCACCGAGGGACCACCCCAGGGGACAGCACAGCACACCCTGCAGGGACTGGGGGCTGCACCTTGCCGGGCCGTGTACTCGTTGTCCTCGATGAGGCGCGCCAGCCCGAAGTCGGCCACCTTGCACACCAGGTTCTCCCCCACCAGGATGTTGGCCGCCCGGAGGTCTCGGTGCACGTAGTTCATCCTCTCCACGTAGGCCATGCCGGACGCGATCTGCGGGGCAGGGCACGGGGCCTGAGGCTCGCGGGGGGGACACAAGGAGCCCCCCGAGAGGGGACAGCTCCGCAGCTGGGCCTGACACAGCTGGAGGGAACTGGGACACGGGACTGGGGGGGACACCACAAACCCACCTGAGCTGCCATATCCACGAGCTGCGGGAGCCGCAGGTACTTGCCCATCTCTCCCTTGAGGAAGTCCAGGAGGCTCCCTGCGAGGAAGACAGCGCTCAGCATCCTTCGGCAGAGCAGAGCCACCCGGCCGGGCCAGCCGGCGTCCCTCCTGCGCTCACCTTTGCTCATGTACTCGGTGACGATGTAAATGGGCTCCTCCGAAACCACGGCGTAGAGCTGGACCAGCTTCTCGTGCCGGAGCTTCTTCATCACCTGGGCTTCCTGCAGGAAGGCCTCTGGGGACATGGTGCCGGGTTTCAGCGTCTTTATTGCCACTCTGGTGGTGCCGTTCCAGGTCCCTGGAGGATGGGACACATTAATGGGGCCGTGTCCCCTGCCTGCTCCCCCCAGCTGGGAGATGTGGCGAGGACGCTGCGCTGGGGACACGGGGCCGACGCGGTCCTTACCCATCCAGACCTCTCCGAAGCAGCCCTGCCCCAGCTTCACCTCGAGCCGCAGCGACTCCCGGGGGATTTCCCAGGCGTCCTTGGCGAGCCCCTGGGTCTGGGGCTTGGACGTGGGGCAGACGGTGGTCAGACGGTGGCACAGGCCGTCGGCGTGTTCTAGCGGGGGACAACGTGGGGGTGATGCTCTGGCATTCAGGCACGCGATGGCTTCCTTGCAAAACACCTCGGGGACCCGCACCCAGACCCCTTCCCCTTTCTGAAATCCAAGCTGTGTTTTTCACCAGGTGCCCCCAGCCCAGTTTGGGGACCCCCATGCCAGTGCTGGCTTCCAGCAGCCCCTCCCTGCAGCAGGGGCACATCCATCTTGGAAAAGACACCCAGGGCCACCAAGTCCGACTATCTCATCTAAACCATATCCCTCAGAGCCACATCCACGCATCCCTTAAACACCTCTGGGGATGGGGATGCCACCACCTCCCTGGGCAGCCCGTTCCAGAGCCCGACCACCCCCTACACGAAGAGATTCCTCCCGACACCCAACCGAAACCTCCCCTGGTGCAGGCACAGCGCCCTGGGCATCACCCAGACCCCTGGGACGTGGGGCAGGGGGGTCTGGCCACGGCCCCGGGTACGCACTGGAGTAGTAGGCCACCAGCTGCTGCAGGCTGCCGAACTGCGTGCGAGAGGTGATGTAGAAGCCGCCGCTGTCCAGCTTGCGGATCTTGTAGTGCTTCACGTTGAGCCCCTTGGCGTTGTCAAAGTCGGAGACCGAGAGGCAGTAGGCACCTGTGGGCAAAACCCAGCGGCTCAGGGGCTGCGTGGGCACCGGACCCCCATGGGGGGAGCAGGACGGTGCACGCAGGCTGCTGGTTTTACCCCAAAAAGCCCCTGTATCTGTCATTCACAACTGGTGCAACAGCCGAGAGGCACCACGAGGCGCAGGGATGAATGCAGCAATAAAGGGGCAGGGGCATGGGGGAAGGATGGGGCCGCAAGGAGCAAAAGGGAAGGTTCACGCTGCTGCCTGCATGAGCTGTTTCCACTGGAATAAGGCAAATGGCACCACGTTCAAAGCACCAAAGCAGAAAAAAAAAAAAAAAAAAAATCAAGGAGCTTTTCCCAACAGTGCATTTGGAGCCAGACTAAAGCACATTTCCAGGTAAGAAACGGCATCCTCGGCCAGCCAAACCCCGGAGATCAAACTCGCACAATCAGGAAGCACAAAACAAGGATCAAGAATCGTTAGACCTGAAAGAAGGGCCTAAAAATTAATCATTGCCTTTGTCTGGTTGCTCACAAGCAAGAATTTGACATTACATGGGTGGTAGGAAAAAAAAAGTATTTGTGGGACAAAAAATAAAAGAACAAAACCAGAAAAAAGCCAGGGAGAGGACGTGCTGCTGGTTCCAGTCCAAAGTGTTTTGGAAGCCTGTGGGTACACGGGTGAGCAAACCATTAGGGCTGGGGTGGGTAAAAACAGGACATCTCTGCCTCCAGCTTGGATGCCGGGAGGAGAGTGTGGCAGAAAGGGGACAAAAAAGGAAAAAAGAAAAAAAAAAAAAAAAGCAAAGCAAAGGAAAAAAAAAAAGCAAAGCAAAGCAGCAGCTGGGTGCTGCACAGGCAGCAAACCCCGGAGGCACAAATCCTGGCGGCAGACGCTGAGCACAGAGGGGCCAGCACCAGGCTCCTGCTCTGCACTGAATGGGAACACCTCAGGGGAGGGAGGCTGGGGCCGGCACGAAGCGCACCCCGTGTCCCCGCAGCCGGGGCTCACCTTTCGTGGTCTCGCTCTCCCGCACCAGGAAGGTCCCCCGGGGATTTTCGGGGTTGAGCAGCAGCCGCTCGGACTCCCGGCGAGTGATCTTCCCGAAATACCACCTGCGGGAGGGAAGGCACAGGCTCAGCGCGGGGCCCCCGTGCACCCCTTGGATTCGCAAGCAGCCATCCTGCGCCGCCGACCGAGGGCACTGCACAGCGCCTGGGCTCCAAAAGCCTCCCCAAAGGAGGGGCAGCCCCTGGGGCACCCCAAGCAAGAGCTGGGGGTGGAATTCCCCCACCGTGGGCTCTGCCACCGGGTGGGGACAGTCTGCGGAGACGCACATGGATTGGAAACCAAACCAAACCAAACCAAACCAAACCCCAAAAAAAGCCCCAAGAAATACAAGAGAGGCCCCTGCAGGTTTTGCCCAGGAGGAGAGGGACAGGAGAGAGGGAAAAGCGCTCGGTGGGTGGTGGTTTTTCTTTTTCTTATTGCTTTTTTTTTTTTTTTTATATATAAAAAAAACTGTCTAAAAGATGGCAATTACTCTTCAGCCTGGATGGAGTCTGAGGGCGCGACATAGTTACTGGGGATGTAGCCCGTCTGTCCTGTAGTGAGGGAATGAGCCAGCCACCAGTCACCTTCCCTGCAAGAAAACCAAAACACACTCAGTGTGAAGCCAAAAAGCCCCCAAGCCCCCTCGGGCCGTGCCCTCTCCTACCTCCGGGCAGCGTCCCCATGTCCCTAGAGGCACGGGACGAGCAAGCAGAGCCCAGCCCGGGGGGGGACAGCAGCGAGCAGCACCCGCACCCAGCCCCGCAGCAGGACCCTGGCACGCAGAAAGACCCCACGGAGACCCCAGGGCATGGGGCAGGAGGGTGGCAGCAGAGCCCAACCTGCCCCAAATCAGCCCTGGGAGCCTGCTGGCACCGGGGGAGCCCCGCTGCCACCCCCAGGACAAGCAGCATCGCCACGGTGCCAGGGTCACCCATGGTCCCAGCATGTGGGATGCTGTGAAATGAGGGGGTCTCCTGCCTGGAGAAAAGGCCGGAGAGCCAAAAAATACCTTTGGAGCCCTCTGAATTTGAGCTGGGTCTGGCTGGAGATGAGGCGTGACGGAAACCCCAGCGAGCAGGTAAGCGGGGAGCAACAGGCAAAGGGGGAGGGAGGGGAAATGGGGGAAAAAAGCGACAGAATGGCAGCGATTAAATAAAGCACCAGAAAACAAACAAACAAAAAAAACAAACAACAAAAGAAGGCAGAATTTGTTAAACACAGGCTACTCAAAACAACAAAAGGGATCAAATAAATAAGGACTGGAGCAGGCTGGAACAGGGTGAGGTGCTCTTTAGGCTGCTGCGGTGCCCTCGGGCCAGATCCAGCAGGCACAGGGCAGCCAGGCACAGGGGTCCCCCTGCAGCCTCTGCCGAGGGCTGGTGGTGCTGGGGCTCAGCCGTGGTCCACAGCTTGCCGAGCATCTCCAAATCGGGCACCCCAGGCCGGGATGTGGCTGGAATTTGGGCGATGGGGGGGAAACCTGCCTGCAGGCAAAGCCCAGCCCCAGGGTGCTGCGGGGTGTGCTCTGCCCGGCTCATCCCCGTGTGTCCCAGTGCTGGCCCCAAGCAGCCTGGGCTGAGAGGAGGTGGCCCCAGGAAGGTCTCGAGGTGCTGGCCCTCAACTGCTGCAGGCACGGACCCCATGAGCCTGACCCCGGGGAGTTCAGCCCCCCTGTGCCCCAATCCCTGCACACCTCCACCTCGCCCCAGCCCTGCGTGCCCACGGCACGGGGCGTGCTGTCCCCTCGGGGCTGTCCCCTCGCTCCTCGTGGCAGAGGGCACGGAGCTGCTGCCCCCACCTTCCCCGGGATGGGGTCGGGGGCTGCTTCGGCTCCTTTCCCACGGGGCCGGAGCAAACATCTGCCTGAGAAGTGCCCAGATTTTGGCTCGGGGCTTTATTCCAGCTCGGGCTGGAAGGCTGCAATCTGGGAATTCGGCAAAAGCAAACTATTCCAAAAATGTCTCAGCGGAAGGGGAAAAAAAAATAATAATCACCATCATCAAAACAAAGCATTTCAACAATTCCCTGCTCGGTTTTACCCAAAATGCCCCGTTACACCCCCGCTGTCTGCCAGCGGGCTGGGAGGGGGCCTTCTTTCGGTGATGGGGTGAGCGGATTTGGCCCTCGGGGAGGCCGAGGGTCACTGCTGGGGCTCTGCAGGACGCAGGAGCAGGGAGGGGGGTGATGGGCTGCAAACCCAGCCCCAGTACAGCAGCCACCAGGCAGCAAAACCACGGTCTCACAGCCATACCGAGCAGCGTGGTGCTGCTCGGGGCCTGGCTCCCTTCCGAGGTCTCGGCCACAGCAGCACCACGAAGCGGAGCAGGAGCCCGGGGTAGCTCCCTGCTGGGGCTGGGAGGCGGAGGAGCACCAAACACCCCAAACTGGGGCTTTTTGTGCACCACTGAAGCCCTTCACGCAGCACATCCTATGCTTCACGGACTGAGCAAATCCCCATTAATAAACGATGAGCGTGGGAAGGAGGCCGAGGACCGAACTGAAAACCCAGCTGTGTGGATCCCCGCGGGGCAGGAGCGCTGCCTGCAGGGCAGCCCCTCGTCCTTCTGCCTTTGTGGGGCTGGTTTTGGTGCCCAGGTTTCGAGGTGGCAGCAGCGGGGACAGCGAGCTGAGCGCGCTGCGCAATGGGACCGAGCATGCAGCAACTTGAGGACTGTGCCAGTCCCGGGAGCGACTCACAAAAAATAAAGAAATAAATTTAAAAATGCAAAAATTAAGGCAAAGAAAAAAAAAAAAAAAAAAAAAAAGACCAGGAAGGAGCAGAAACCCAAATGAAACAGGACTGATGAGGGGTGCCAGACACAGACAAGGGGTTCGGGGCCAGCTCAGACCTCCCCGGTGCAGAGCCACCAGCACAGAGGGGGCTCCGTGTGCTGCCCCGCTCGCCCAGGGAGGTCAAACGTGGCCGGGCACAGCCCCCACAGGCAGCCCCTGCTCCCTCCTGCTCCCACCCGCGGGCAGCCCTTCACCAGGCAGCTCGGCAGCAGCAGCAGCAGCACCAACCCGCGGTACACACCTGACGTCCACTTTCCTCCTAACGAAAGCGTGGCGGGCAGGAGAGAAGAAAAACAGTCAAGAGGGAAGCTGAGGTCACAGGCACCGCGGAAGGACGAGAAAAGCATCTGGGGAGTGGAGGGGGTGAGTCCAGGCAGACGAGAGGCAGCCGAGCGCTGACGGGGACGGGGGGCAGGCGGGGACGTGGCCCCGAGCTGGGGACCGGCTCTGGGACGCGGAGGTGGCTTGGTGGCAGGGCTGTGAGGCAGAGGTGCCCAGCAGCGGGGGCAGGAGGATGGGGGAGCATCGAGCATCCCCCAAGCCATGGCCTCTGATGCCAGTGGCCTCGGACACGTCACTGCTTCCACACACGGCTCTAAAATGCCCCTTGGAGTGTCCCCGGGGACAGCTGGCCTGCCCGAGGCCGGGCTCGGTGACCCCTCTGGAGCCCTCTCGAGGGGGTGAAGCTTGGCCACAGGGGCACAGGGACACTCACGTGTTGTTGACAATTTGGAGGCGTTCTCCTTTCTTGAAGGACAGGTCCGTTTCGGTCCGGGACTCGTAGTCATAGAGGGCCACGAAGGTGGTGACTCCGCCTGCGACAGGAACCGCTCAGGGTGAGCGCCGCCGCCCCGCAGCACGGCACCGGGGCACCCTCCTGTCCCACCACCCTCCCACCACCAGACAAAACACCTCTGCCAACCTAGCCCAAAACAAAAAAAAACTCCTTCCAGAGGAGGGGACCCCACCGCCACCAGGAGGAGCTGGAACCAAACCCAGCCAGACCCAACCGCCAGCACCCGAGGGTGCCGGGGCTGCACTGACCGGCCAGCGCCCCGGAGCGCTGCGGCGACGTGACGGTGTCGGAGGTGTTGAAGCCTCCGAAGAGCTTGGACTCGGCGGCCATGGTCCCGAAGGAGCGGCTGGGGGTGCGATGGGCGTCGGGGGCAGCCGCTTTGCTGGGTGTCTGCGAGGCCGGGTACCCCCCGTGGTGGGTGCTGTCGGCCGGCTCCAGGCTGCGCCGGCGCTGGCTGGGGTCTTTGGGTTTGCTCTTGCTGCTCCCCATGGTCCCGGGCTGGAGGAGGCAAAACAGGCAGAGGGCTTTTATTTATCATCATCGTCATCATTAAGCCGCTTCCCAGGGGTTTTGCAAGCTGCCTGCCCTCTAGGAAAAGAAACAAAACCCCCAGAGGGTTTCCAAGCACCAGCTGCCGCGAAGCCTGGCCCTCCTGCCCCTGCCCCGGGGCGGCATCGCTGCCCCCCACACCCCCGCTGCCCCCAGACGAGGCGGGTGGGGAGAAGTCACACAGCATGAGCTGGGGAGATGGGATAACAGCACAGCGCCGAGGAACGCCAGGGCCAGCCCTGCTCGAAGGAAAAGGCTCCTGGACACCGGGGCGAGCAGCAGCGGTAGCCCCAGGGCCACCCGCGCGGGGATGCTGCGGGGCCACGGCTCTGCTCGGTGCCTGCGGGTACAGCCCCCGAAGGGGGTTTGGGTGCTGGGAACGGTCCTGTGCAGCCCAAAGCCTGCAGCAAACCTCAGAAACAAGGAGCAGAAGTTGGGGTCGGGAGCAGTGTCAGGCAGTCAGCGGCTAAGGACCAAGGGATCTCTGCTTTATATATAGCCCTGCCTTCCCTGCCACTTCGGATCCGGCTCTATAAATACCTCCAAGGTAATGATATAAATGAAGGAAGGGAATTATTCGCAGCCTCCCAAGATGGCAGGATACACAGCAGTGTCCTGCAGCTATGGAAGGCAATATTTAGGCTAGAGCACGCAGGCAGGATGGAAAAGGGAGGCGGAGAAACCTCTCGACAAGGAAAAACCGAGCAGGTGAGGAGCAGAGGAGGCAGCCGGCGCCCGCGGGGCACGGAGCAGAGGGCGAGTGGGCTGCAGCTGCCTGCCAGGCTTTGCCCCACAGAGGACTTTCCAAGCCAGAGCTGGGGCTGCTCCCTCCTCCAGCTCCCTCCCCGTGCTCAGGGCTTGGTTTGGCCGTCAGGGCTCGTTTTCCAAGAGACCCAGCTCCAAGCAGGGCCTCAGCCCACGCTTTGGGGAGTTTGGAGCTGAGCGGGACGGGAAGGTCAGACACAAGCCCCGCGCTGGCAAATCGTCACCGCTGGCAGACTGACGGTGGAGAAGAGGGGAGAGGCTGCCCCATAAATAAATGTGCTGCTTAAATCAGAAATGCTTGAGCAGAGGTGCAGGGGAAAGCGGGTCTTGAGAAAAAAAAAGCAGCAAAGCCCCCTCCCGGACCAAGAGCCACCCCCCCGTGCTCTCCTCCCTCTGCTCACCTCCGTGCGGGGCTCGGGCACCCGCTGGCACTCCCGGGGCCCCGTGGGCTGCCCGGGGCCGGCAGGGCTGTGACCACGGCGCTCGTGACAGCCCACGCGCCTCTGAGCAAGGCGTGCTCACAGCTTCCCCTGGCCGCGGCACTTCCCCCAGCAGGGACACGGCAGGGACACGGCCGGGATGGGCAGCGGACGGAGCGCGGCCCCCGAGCGCACCCATGGGGGTGGCTGTGGGGACAAGGGGGGGGCTCCTGGCCCCAAGCAGCGCTGCCGGGCAGCGGGGTTAAAGCAATCGGGTTGCAAGAAGCTGCCCACCACCCGCAGCAATTCCCCTGAAGCTCAGCACCGCTCCTGTCCTCAGCCGGGCAGGATTTGGGGCAGGGCTTCCCCCCGAGGTGCAGGCGGCAGGCTGGAGCGCTGCCAGCATTCCTCGCGCTCGCCTCCGATGGATCAGAGGCGGCAGCTCTCCTGCGGGCAGGATTAGCACCCCAGGCACGTCGCAGCCTGCAGGGACTCCTCTCCTTTCCTCTCCGGGGGCTCGGCGCCGCTGACAAATTGCGAACCACCGCGGTGCTGAGCTGTGAGGTTTCAGCTCCGGTCCCCGCGGGACCGGCTCCTGGGGGCACCCAGAGATGGGGAGACCCCCCCAGGGCGATTCCTTACCTGTGTTTTCCAGCTACAGCCTGGCCGTGGGGTTGTGGGGGGCTGCCAGCGGCCTCAGCTCAGCTCCTGCTGCAGACAGAGGGATGTTAGTGGCCCTGTCCCCGCCGCGTGGGCTGCTGCGCCCACCCTCCTCCTCCTCCTCCTCCTCCTCCTCCTCGCCACCCGCCCACCTCTGCGGGTGCCCCCAGCGCGGGGCAGCCAGCTCGCCCCCGCCTGCTCTGCTCTCTCATGTGTGAAGAGGGGACGATTCTCTGCTCCACTTCATCGCACCCACCCAGAGAAGGGCGAGGAGGCGGCGGGGGCAGCCCCGGGCGATGCAGGGCGGTGAGAGGGCAGCAGGGCCGCGCGGCTCCCAGGGCGCCCCAACCCGCTGGGGGGTTTTTTTGGTCGTTCCCCCAAAGGAGGAGAAGCAAAGTCGGCACCACGGGGCGCTTCCAGACCCATTGCTTTGTCTCGGATGGCTGGGACTGGCCACAGGGGCGCTGGGCCACCAAACGGGGACCTTGTCCCCGGGGACACGGGTGGCCCTCCCCGCCCCCAGCAGCACAGACAAACCGCGGCGTGGAGCGCACACACGGTCCTGGAGCACCTCACGCTGCTCAAGCCCTGACTCAGCAAGAAAAGCGTGTTTTCACCAAAATTCTCAAAAGGCACAGATTCTTATTGCAAGCGTGGGTGCTGCGGGGACGTGCAAAACACGCTGTTGTCTGGCAGCAGCAGCCCAGGGCAGAGCTTCGGGTCAGAGCAAGGAAGGGCTCCCCGCAGCCGGGGGCTCCCCACGCGCCAAACACGCAGGGGTCAGCCACAAGGCAGCCCCTGCGGCACCCCCAGATGGGCCACGGCCCCCAGCAGAGGGACGCTGCCGTGCCCAAAAGCCAGACCCCAAGCTTCCCTTCGCCTCCAGGGACACCGCGCACTGCAGATGGAGCAGGCACCGAGCTTTTCCCCACGCCACCAGCTAACCACGCTCACCACCCAGCCACGGCCTCCTGCCTTCATTCAGGAGCCCCAGGTGTTAGCAGTATCACACCACCCAGCTCCACGGCAGCTGCTCCGGGCTCCTCATGCTCCAAATTTGCAGCACGAGGCACAAACCCGCACAGGAGCTGCATCCCACTGTGTCCCCCCCACCGGCCGGGCGCCGTGCCGAGGATGTGCCACGCTGTGGGTTTATTTTGCGCCCCTTCCCCCCACCCCGCCCCGTGGCAGTAAGTTTTGTGGCTATTTTTAGTGCATTTGATGAGGGTAACGAGCAGCGGCTGATTGACAGCCCTTTTACGACTTGAATGGTTTGTAATTTGTGCCTGACTAATATTCGCCGCCAATAATTGCACAGCGGGATGGGAGGTGGGGGAAGCTGCAGTCTCAACTCCAGGCTGCAGCACATACAAATAAGGCTGCGACGCGCACCCACGTGGCGTCCCCACCGCCCCGCGCCGTGTCCCCAAGCACTGCCACGTTCCCACGGTGGCCCCGTGGCAGCATCCCTCGGGTGGCGAGGCGCTCTGCCCCGCAGCAGGCACGGCAGCCCTCCCGGACCCCCAAAGGGTGCTCAGCACCGAGTTCCACACACGGGGTCTTCCTGGCTCCCCGTTTCCCCCCCCTGCAAGCAGCAGCAGGGCCTGGCCGAGCCGTGCATCCCCGCCCAGGAGAGCCCCAGCAGGAGGGCAGCGCCGCACTCCCCTCTCCAGAAGCAGTTGAAGGAAGTGCCCGGAGCTGCCCCGCTCAGCTCAGGCCCCATCGCAGCCGTGGCTTCCCCATCCCCTCGTGCCGGGGGCAGCAGAGCCCCCACGCAGCACAGCCGGGGCTGGGAACACCGCCTGACCTGCCCGACACCCCCAGCCCCCCGATACCCGCATCCCCAGGATTTTTCTCCCCCCCAAAAAAATTAAACGGCGAGGTGGGACGTGAGAAAAGGCTGGCTCCTCCGCCCTACCTCGCAGGGATGCTCTCGGAGAAGCAGCACAGGGGGAAGCTCGGGGGCCAAGGCGTCTCCTCCAGCCAGGCTGCTGCACCCGGATGGCTCAAGGATACAGCGCAAGTTGTAAAAGCCACGCCGATAGCAGGCTTGGCGACGCAGGGCGAAGCAATCTTTTTCTTTTTTCTTTTTTTTTTTTTTCCCAAAGACACTAACAAAAGGCACTGATTGGGAGCAGACAAAACACAGAAATACCACGTTTGCCGGCTTCTGTGTAGCAGGAGCTGAAACCTTGGGAAATTCTGCGACACGCTGGGGCCCGGGGCCAGACGGGGAGCCTTGGGGAGGGAGAAATCTCCGGCAAAACAGGCTCTGGCCTTGGGGCTGCTGAAGGGCCGGGTGGGTGCCCAGCAGGACACAGTGCTCCAGGCATGGGGACACCACGCCGGGCAGGGACATCTGCGTAGTGACCCCCCCCAGGCTTTAACGCCCCCCCTAAAGAGGTTTTGCTTCCCTTCCCTGCAGCATGGTTGCAGGGAGGCCTCTGCCAGCCCTGCCTGGGAGAGCTTCGCGTGAAGCACGGCCTGATCCCCGCCTCGCACACACCGAAATCGGAGCAATCACCGCAGGCACAGCCGGGGGGCGGCGGGCAGGGGGCCACCAGCAGCCCCGGGCAGGTTCCCCCCTCACACCCGCCCGCTTCAGCGCCTCGCAGAGCCCCCGCGGGATGAGTAACGGCACCTGTCTGCTGCCAGACTGAAAAATGAAGCGTGCAGGGCGGCGGGGACGCCGCGCGAGACAAAGCCGCCTCGTGGTGCAGCGCCGAGCCCACCGGGGGAGAGCACAACCTGAGGGAAGGAGCGAAAAGCCAGGGGCACGGCCCCCAGCCCACCCCACGCCCTTTGCCCATGCCAGGAGCAGGGACGGGCTCACGCACGGCACAGAAAAATCGCCTGCGGGGTGTGCCACCAGGCAGGGAGAGCCACGGCTGGAGGCGGCTGATGAGTTGCTGTGAGCCCCCGTGCCCATCCTCCAGCAGCCCCTGCCCTGATTTCGGCAGGAGACGCAACCCCAGACACGCACATGCAGCTCCTGCCCCCAAATGGGGGGCTCGGTGCCAGGGACGCCCCCGAAATTTTGCTTCCTCCCACTGCAGAGGCAGTGCCAGAGCCTCGCCAGCCCAGCCGTGAGCAGTGGCACCGGGATGGAGAGGCTGGGGACAAATCCCAGGACACGGACACCTTGTAGGGCATCCCAGTGCTGGGGACGAATCCCGGGACATGGACACCTTGTAGGGCACCAGGATGGCAGCAAGGCACGCGGCTGGGGGCCAGCAAACGGCAGCGCAGCCCCTGGTGCACTCGGGAGCACCTCGCTGCCCTGCCCGGAGCTCGAGGCCCCGGCACAGCAGCACATCTCCGAGTCCCAGGCACTGGTGAAAAAAGGGGGGCTGCTCCCCCAGCTCATCCCAGCTCATCCCTCCCCACCATAGCACCCCGGCCACCCTTCCCTGCCTCCCCCAGAAGAAATCCTCCGGGACAGAGCAGGTTTGGGGCCGTGGTGGAGCAGGGAGGGATGCACGCGGTGGGGTCACAGCGCCCGGCCACGCGCTGCCGCCCGATGCGAGGAGCGGCCCCTCCCTTAGCACCCTGTCAGCTCCCGTTAAATTTAGAGCCATCTTAATTAAAGCTGCACAGCCCAGCCTAGCAGGGGCCAGCGGGTCGTGACAGGGCGAAGGATAATTAAATCAGCCATACAAATTCACCCCCCCCCCTCCCCTCCACGCACGGGGGAGAGTCACGTTCGGGAGCAATTTGGGAACGTGTCAAAACACGAGTTAGAGACCAGACCAAAGCCCTGAGAGGCACAAAGCAGGTGCTGGATGTTTATCTGGCCAAGAAACTCAGAAACATTAAAAAAAAAAAAACAACACAGAGAGGTGTGCAGGGAGGCAGGGACAGACCGCGCCGCCCCCACCACCGCGGGGCCGCACGCTGCCCGGCGCAGCAGGGCCAGCCCTCGACAGCCAGATTTGGGTTTTGTTTCTTCGAGGCGATGGGAAGCAAGCTGCCCAGGCAGGCAGGGTTTCAGGGGATGGCTCCGCACACAGCCCGGTGCCCCCCGGTGTCCCCCAGAGCACCCCAAAGCCAGGCGAGGGCAGGGAAACCCTGGCTGCGGGCGCCCTGCAAGCTCCATCTTGCTTAAGGCTGGCAAGAAAAAAACTCACAAGGCTGACCTCCCAAACTCACTGCCAGCTCCCCGGGGCGAGCAGGGTGCCGGCACCTCGTGTTTTCTGGTGTTTTAAGCCTTTTGCTGCCCCAAGGGCTCCTCCCCAGCAAGGGCAGAGCAGCGGCTTTCCTTAAAGAACAGCGGGATCTGGGCGTAATCCCAGCACCTCGGGCGCGGTTACGAGGCACGCAGGGGATTTCTGTGCTGGGAGAGGGACGGACACCACCTGCAGCAGACCCGGGCACGACAGAGCCACGTCTCCAAAGCTTCAAACCGGGCAACAAGTCCAGCCCCGGGGCTAAGAGCTGAGGCCACCACTCACCTGGAGCCAGGAAGGTGCCAGCCCAGGTTCCAGGGCTCCACCAGCCCCGTGCCCGGGTCCCAGAGGAGGTCCCAGGGTTCAGGGCACTGTTAGGAAGTGTTTGGGGTCAGGGAAGAAGCAAAAGTGGGCCGGAGGCTCCTGGAGCCCCTCCGTGAGTGCTTCTGGAGAGCATTTGGACACCTGGACAGGAGCACCTCGCCCCCAGCCAACAGAGGTGTCCTCCACCCGCTCTGCTGTGCAAGGGCACCCCAGTAATCAAAGAGAAGAAATTTTTTACCCCAAGGCCAGTCCGGCACAGGGACGGGTCCCGGTGAGGCAGTGGGATGTCCCTGGGGAGATGCCCCAAGCTGCGCATGGCCCCGCATCGCCTCCCGGTGCCTCCCAGCCCAGCTCACCCCGTGCTTCCAGGATCCCCGTCAGGGCACGAGCCAGAAGCAGCGATTGCCAAACCAGCTCCAAGAAATGCTTTCCAAAGCCCTTGGCGTGCGTTCACCTGAAGCGTGCTTCTCCCAGACAGGTGCTGAGGGCACCCTTCTCCTCCTGCCAAGGCCAGGAGGAGCAGAGGGAATGCTCCCAAGTGCACCAAACGCCTGCGGGGCCGGGCAGCACTGACGGGGAGCCGGGACCAGCACCAGAACTGACGGAGCCATGGGGCAAATCTTCCCAAAACCGCCCTCCAAAGAGACCCCCAGAACGCTCCTTGTCAGTGCCAGCCCCAGGGCATGCCCCCAGCCCGGGGCTCCCCCCCAGCTCCTGTTTCCCGCAGCCCCCCCAAATGCACGGCGTTCCCATCCTCCCCCCGAGCCTTCCGGGGGAAAAGAGGCCGGGCGGCAGCGGGGTGACCCGGGCTGGCCTCTGGAGGAGGAGCACGGGGCCGGGGAGCTCAGTTCCCCATTCCTGCCTCCCTGCTGCCGGCTCCAGGACAGCTGCAGAAAACGGAGCTCGCTTCTGCTTTCTGCAAGGAGAGAGCCCGGGGCTCCCTGTGGGACACCCAGCGCCCAGCCCGGCTCCTGGGGAAGGGAAGGGGCAGGCAGGCAGCAAACGGCACGGATCGGCCCCAGACGGCGCTGCCTGCGGGTGCCGTGGCTCAGGGGGTGCCGCACGGGCGTCCCCATTGCGTGGCCGGCGCCCCAGGCTGAGGACGCTTTTTCAGGCTGAAAAGCTCCAGATCCGAGCAAGCTGCAACCACCCCGGCCACGCTGGCGTCACCGCCGAAACATTTCCCCGCTGAGCAGAACCAGCCTGGCCAGTCCGGCCGGCAGCCGAGCTCCCGGGGCCCCCCCAAACCCCTGGGGGCCGCAGCTCGGGGTGCATGGCCCCTGCCCCGCGCAGCCCCCGCGGGACCCTGACGGCACAAAAGGCTCCGAGGTGGAACAAGAAGCGAAACGGTGGCTGCCAGCACAGGAGAAGGGCTGGGAGGTGTCCGCAGGGTCCCCAGCGGTCCCATGGGGCGTGCTCCAGGGAACCTTGGGGCCACCAGGCAGGCGGAGGGGGCTGTGGGGGGCTGAGGGTCAGGGCTGGGCGATGCAGCCGCCAAGGCAGGGTCCCCAGGGATGCTCACGTTACCCCTGCCTTCGCCTCAGCGTGTGTGGATGGGGCTGGGAGCAGCTGCCAGGGCGGCGGGCACAGCCTGGGAGCACAGCGCTGCTCTCAGCACCACCACGCTCTGCCCCGAGACGTGCCCTGGAAGCATGGACCTCTCCGGTGGGGACAGCAGCCCCCACGGCCACTCCGATCTCCAGCACCATTTGTCACCAGGACGAGGTGACCACCTTTGTGGGCACCAGAGGAAGCTCGGCACAGCTACTGGAAGGGTTTCGGGGTGAGCTGAGATCAGCCGGACCCACACGGCGTTTCCGTGCCTAAAAAAACCCCGTGCTGGGCTCCCCAGGTGTGCCCCAGCTGCTCCCGGGGTGAGCGGGATGCTCGGAGCCAGCCGCGAGGTGCAGCCCAGCCGGTGCTCGCCGCAAACAGCCCCAGCAGATGCAAAACAAAGGAAAACGCTGAGCTGGTGTCTTTCATCCTGCCGCTCCGGGAGGGGAGAGCCAGGCCCCGTGCACGTCCCGGCCCCGCACCGCTCACTTGGGTGCCCAGAGCCCGGCTGGGTGCTGGGCGAGTGGCAGGGACCAGCCCGGGGCTGCTGGCACGGGACGAGCTGCGGGCACACGGGCACCTTGAGCCCTCCCTGGGCACCTCTCCCACCCGTGCTCGTGTCTCTCGTCCCACCCAGGGTTGCCGAGCGCCCTTCTCCTCCCGGGGACAGCACCTGCGGGGCAGGGCCGAGTGGCACCTCCTGCTTTCCATCGCCTCCCGTCCCCGGCAGCTTGGACACAGCACGGTCAGAGCACAGCACCAGAACCCCCTGAGCCCTGCGGCCGTCAGCACCCCCGGCAGGGCGAGAAGGGCTCCCAGGAGCTGCAGCACGCACGGACGTGTGCGCACACGCTCCCAGCACCCTGAGCCCGTCCTCCCCGCAGGCTTTCAGACCCAGCAGTGAGCTGGGAGCACCACACCGATCCTCACCGCAGGGTCTTTGGGGTCACACGCGTGTCCTCCCCACCCGATCTGGTGGGATTTGGGCTTTCCCGTCCGATCTGCGCCCCCCCCTTGGCACCGCACTCACCCCAGGCAGCAGCCCGGCCACCACTCAGTGTCCCCAACTCATGAGGACGTGGCCTCTCGTCCTCTGGCCTCTCACCCCCTGGCCTCTCGCCCCTTGTGCTCTCGTCCCACCGTGGTGGCAGGGCCCAGCCCCACGCAGAGCTTCCCGAGCCCCCCCGGGCCACTGGGGCTCCCCTTATCTCATGCTGGAGGCAGCCGGGGAAAGGAAAGGGCACGGCAGAGCAGGGAGTGACTCCGAAAGCTGTTACGTTTGCTTTTTTTTTTCCCCTGTTTTGTTTCATTTTGGGGAAGTTCCCCACCGCACAGCTCCACCCCAGGAGCATCCAGACCCCAGAAGGCACAGCCTGAGCCTGCGGCCGCGGGGACAGAGCTGGGGAGCACAAAACCGGCTGAGCTGGGGAGGGAAACCCTTAAAAGTCCCACCCGGGGGGCTGCTGGCGGGGAAGCAGCGGCACGCCACGTGCGTAAGGTCGCATTTGCCCAGCTGCAGTGGGTCTGGATGGGGAAACTGAGGCAGGCGGCTGGGGAAGCGAGGCAGAGCAGCGAAGCTCGGGCAGCCCTGCAGCCCCCAGCTTCTGCTGAGCAGGCTGCGAGGGGGAAACTTTTAGGATGTGGCTGCTCAGACACACGGCAGCCCGCAGGCACGGGGAGCTGCTGGGGCCGGGCAGCGTCGCTGTGCCGGGGGCTACGCGGCACCAACCCTGCTGCCATCCCCCCGCACGGCTTAGCCCCGGCTGAGCAGACACCAACCAGCTCAGCCCACCCCACCTGAGGCTGCCCCGAGCCGTCCTCGCCCACCTCAGCACCCCAAACCCTGCCCTTCCCAACAGCTCCCTGCCCCCGAGCCGGGGCACCCATGGGGACCCCACTGGGGAGGAGGGCGCGAGGCTGAGCTGAGCCCGGCTGCCCCGTGGCGGCTTCACAGGGGCGTTTCGGTGCCTTGTGGCAGCACCGGGGGCAAGTGACACAAGTGTCCCCGAGTCACACAGGGCAGCCCTGCTGTGCCCCAGCCCGGGGACAGGCACGGCAGGACGGCTGTCACCGAGCCGGAGATGGCACCAGGGTGACAGCAGGGGTTTGGTGACGGGGAGAGGCCAGGGATGGGCGCAGAGCACAGGCTCACGAGACCGCCCTGCTGCTGAGAGCTGCACTTCCTCATTTCCCTCCCCGAAGCCCTCTCCCACGCAGCCAGGCACCGAGACGAGCCCTGCTGACCCTCGGGTTACGCCACAGATATTTCGGCTACTCCACAACATCTCCACGCAACACCAAGGCAGCCTGGAGCTGTGGGGCTGGGGCAGGCTTCTGTAGGGTCTGAGGCAAAACCTCCCCCTGGATCCCCCTTCCCCAGGGTTTCTCCTCCTCGCTCCGTGCACCGCTCTCATCCTCCCTGTGACCCAAGGGTCCCTTTGCTGGTTTTCGGGCGCTGCCTCCACAGGTGCCCCCCGTGCCCTGCAGCAGCCCCAGCAGCCCCCAGCGCGTCCCAAGCGCTCCCCAGCTCGGCTCCCGGGGAGGCAGAGGGCAGCGAGGAGATCCGTAGCCTCGAGGGAAGTCAGCGCGAGACGCAGATTTACAGGTCCTGGTTCCTGGCCCAGGTTCAAACCACATTCGTTCCCGAAATCTGTTTCGGCGCTTTCTTTTCCGAGCCGTGCACGGCAGAGGCATGTGCAAAGCGCCGCCGAGGGCCTCGCAGCGAGGCCGTCCGTGCCACAACAGGACCCGGGCGCACCTGAGCTGCGACGCAGCCCACGCGGGTCCAGCTGTGCTCAGCCAAACAAAAAAACATCCCCCCCCTTTTTCCAGCCCTCCCGACTGGACCTCAGGGTGGACTATCTCATGGCTCACTGTCAGTTTAAAACATCAAGGACCAGAATCATCACTTTTTCCTCCCCCCCTCCGAGGCACGCACGTTTCTGCTCCTGGACGGAGGCTCCGGCACAACGCGAGCCCCGGGGGAACAGCTCCGAGTGCCCCCAAGTCAGAGGAGGTGGAAAACAGAAGGATGGCAGAATGGAAAGGGTGACAACCCCGCGCTGCAGTCACACGGACGGCACGGCCAGGGGGGCAATTTCCACGCCAAGAGGTTGGAGCTGGCTGGCGAGCACCGCGCCGCGGGGAGCCTGCCCGTGCCGGGCGCACACGCGCTGCTCCGGCGGGGCTTCGAGGGCTCGGGGCTGAGAGGCAAAGTGCTGAGGAAGTGAGGTCAGACGGGAAATTGTTCCAGGAGATAAAGGAACGAGTCAGAAGCCGAGCAGCAGAATAGGCAGCGCAGGAAACAATAGTGCCTCAGATAGCCCCGCGCGCTTCCCCCCGCGAGGCCGAGCGGGCAGCGCTTTGTGGAAGCGATGCTCTCGTGCTCTTCCCCCCTGAACACCCTGGGAGGAAGCGGGGGCTGTTGCTTCAGCTGGGCTCGCTCCAGCTGTTCCCCTGTCGAGGCGTTACACGCACTCGCTGGTCGCTATAAGGAGTGGCCAAATCCTCCCTGCCCCTACCAAATACCAATTTCATGTGTGAGCGGCTTCACGAGCCAGGCACAGCCCCGGCTTGGGGCGTGCAGGAGGGGCAGGGGTCTCGGGGGGGCACAGGAGCCCCCAGCTCCATCCCCTCTGCTCCCTCCTCGCCTCCATGAGCCTGGTGAAACGCTGCTGCTTGCCCCGGGCCAGCCTGCCCTGGGGAGCACCAATGTCCCCTCCGTGTCACCACAGAGCTTCCTGCCCATGAGTGGAGCCTCTGCAGCTCTCGGCCACCGTGAGCCACACACAGCTCCTTCCCCTTCCCAGCCCTCGCTGCCTCCCCACAGCACCGAGGTGATCTGCCTTCACGTGGGACAAAGTCATTAAAGGGCAGAGATATCGTTAGGGCATCTCCAGCGCTCTGTGAGGCCGCTGAAGACCCAGACAGGGAACAGCGGACTTCCCTTCACCGCCTTGTCAGCCCAAGGACAACCCCATCCCGTAAATAACCCCGTCCCCAAAATCCTAGGGCTGGGGCTTGGTGAAGCTCCCTGGACAAGCCCCTGCCCCACTGCTCGGGGGTCAAAGCCTGGCCCTGGGAGCCAGCCCATGAGCTGGAACAGAGGTGCCCTCCTGTGAGAAGCCAGCACCGACTGGCTAATGATTAGAGACACGGCTCCCCGCCGAGCAGCCTCATCTCGGAGGCACCAAATAGCCGAGGTCTGTCCAGGGGCCAGATCCTGAGCTGGCACAGGGCGGCACAGAACAACTGCTGGCAGCACGGGGAGCAGCGCAGGATCGGTCTCCCCATCGGCAGAAGCGCTGGGAGCTGCCCTGCAACGTTGGCGATGTCCCCCCGTGCGTCCCCATCGCACCTCCCCGGGGACTGGCGGTGACATTTTGGTGCCGCATGGGAGCCCAGGCACGCGTTGAGGTGCTGATGGGGTTCCCGGGGACAAACGGCCCCCAGCCCCAAAGGCCGGACCTCGGGGGAGGTGGCCGTGGCTCGGTCCCACGCCCGCCCGCACTAGTCACCGCTGGCGGTGGGCGCCTCAGCAGGTCGGAGAGGAGGGACAAAACCCTCCAGCTTCCTGCCTGCCGCACACCTCCTCCTGCGGGGAGCACCAGCCTGGGAGGAGGGAAAAAAAATAAATAAACCGAGCCTTTTGTTGCCACCCTCGTGCGGCTCGGCTGGCGGGCGGCACTGCTGGCGGCGCGCTGTCCCGTCCCCGCGATGCCAGCACCGCACCCCGGCCCCAAATGCCACCGGGCGGTGGGACCTGTCCCGGGGACCCCCCTGCACCGAGCAGCCCCACCACGTCCCCTTCCCTCGCGTCGTGTCCGGAACAAGCCGCGACAGCCCCGTGGCCCTATATGCTCTGGGGTGGCCACAGCAACGTACCAACACCCCATGGGAACACCCCGAGCCCCTAGGGCAGCGCGGGGAGGGGACCGAGGTCACCGCCTGGCTCCAGATGGGGACCAAACACGTTGGATGCTGCGGACCCCCCAGTGGGTTTCGCAGCTCTTTGGGGTGACACGGCACACCACAGCGGGTCGGCACCCCGATACAGCCAGAGGAGCCCAGCCCGGCCCCACTTTGGCTCTGCTGAACCCCGTGCTGCTGCGGCGGGGACGGTGGGGACAGTGGGGACGCGCCAGCACGATGGCTCCCAGCCACGCGTGGCGACCGTGTCGCCTGGGTGGCCATGGGGGAACTCAGCGGGTGGATAAAGCCCTCGGTGGGGCCACCCTGGGCACCGCAGCCTCCCGCCGGGCTGCTCCCCGCAGCATCGCCCCGGCCCCACGCGGCCCCCCCCGGCACTGGACGCGAGCCCCCCGAAAATCAGCGGCGAGCGAAGCCTAGGAGGGAAAGGGATCGGGAGACATCAAAGCGAGGAGCGGGGGGGCGATGAATATTTCATGTCCTGGCCTACATTCGGCCCCGCTCTCCCCGCCCTGCGCTCCCGGGGGTCCCCCCGCAGCCCCTGAGCACAACAAAGGGGAGCGCAGGCAGGCGGTGCCGCCCCGCCGGACCCCGCTGCACCCTCGGCACCCCCAGCCGGGCTCAGAACCGCCCCAAACCCCGACCCTCGGCATCCCCCGGCAGACCCCGACCCCCAAAACCCCGCGCATCCTCCGCTGGACGCCCCCCGACCCCACAAACCCCACAGACCCCACAACCCGCCCGCGGGCACCGCCGCCCGGACCGACCCCACCGCACGGCGGGGACACCCCCAGCCGCTCGGGGGGGCTCCTCCCCAACCCCCCCCGTACCCCACGAGCACCCCCCCATACCTCCATGGGGACCCCCCCCCCCCTCTCCAAAACCGTGCGCCCCCCGCTCACCTCCCCCGTGCGCGCCCTCCGGGGCTCGATCGCGGCTTTGTCTCCGTGCCGGGGGCGCGGCCGCCGCCCCCCCCCGAGCCGTGGCAGCCCCGGTGCCCCCCCCGCAGCCCCGAGCCGAGCCGAGCCGGGCCGGGCCGGGCGCTCAGGGCTGCGCCGCCGGCAGCATCGCGCAGCGCCGCCGCTTCGCTCCCGCCCCCGCTTCGCTTTCCAACCTCTCCCCCCCCCCCCCCCCCCGCCACCTTCTCCGGGGTGTGTTTGGGGGGGGGCAACCCACAGGGAGGAAAAAAAAAATAAAAAATAAAATAGGAATATGGCAGCAAACCGGAAGCGGCTATACGGAAAAAAATAAAAATGCAGCCCCTCCCCTGTATTTTTTTTTTTTTTTTTTTTTTTTTTTTTTTAAAGGGAGAAGGCTCCGGGCAGCCGGGCTCCGAGGGGTGCGGAGCGGGGTGCGGAGCCTCCCCCGCCTGCGGCTTTAGGGGCGCGCCCCGGCCGTGGGAGCCGCGAGGCTGGAGCTGGGGGGCTCTGGGCTGAGGGGGGTTCAGGGTCAGGGGGTCCTGGGGCCCGGGGCCGAGGGGTCTCGGGCTGGGCGCAGCACGGAGCTGGTGTTGGTGCTGACCTGGCAGCCGAAGGTGGCACCAGATGAGAGTGGTGATTTTTTGGGGAGGTTAGAGCCAGGCCGTTGTGCGTTTTGGTGTACGGCCCCAGAGCAAACGGCTGTTTGGCCGCAGATTTTGTGCTTGGAACCGAGACCGGGCACCTCCAGCCCCGGGCTGTCCCGGAGGGCTGCGATCCACCGGCCCCCCGATCTCCAGGAGGAGGCAAAACCTCAGCGCGGAGGCCCTGTGGGCGCAGTGCTGGCCGTGCCGTGTCCCATACCATAACAAACACGAGTGGGGTCTGGCCGTGTCACCCCCATGGCTGCCCCCATGCTGCCCGACCCTCGGGGCAGCTGGCAGCCCCCTGATTCAAAGATCGAAGCCGAAATTCCTTTAAGTGGTATATTCTTTATTGCAGCGCTGGATGCACGGGGGATCTCTCCACCTATCGTGCATACTCAAAGCAGAAAGCAGTCTTGAATTTATACAATCAATCTATCAATATTCTACAAGCACCTATACATATGCATTACCTATCCCCGCCTTCCCTCGCTTCTCATGCTAATTAGTCTTTTGGCACCTTGCGCCTGCGCAGAGCCTTCCAAGAATTGTGGGCAGGGGTCTTTGGGACGTGGGCAGGGGTCTTTGGGAGGAAGACCCCGAGTCTTCCTCACAGTGTACTTTTCACCTTTGGTCAGGAATCTGCTGAATTGGCATGTTTCTTAATTGCGAGAGCTGGTTGTTGCCAATTCTTCCGTTTGTTGTATCTTTATAATGAATTCCAATGTCCAGTTTTGAGATTTATAGTCCTTACGTTTGTTTCTCTGTCCGTCTGCCGCTTCCTTATCATGAGTTTCAGTGTCTTGTTTCGAGATATACAGTCCATGTCTGGGGATTGTCCTTGCCTCCCCAATGCCTCCCCAATGCCTCCTTAATCAATCCCCCCTTTTCTTTTCCCATGCAAATTCTTTTGCATCAGATACTTTCATTATTTACAGTAACACAACAAAGCAGGCATCTAAACAACATGCACACAAATATTCCTAATACTACTAATGTGATTAGAGCAATGAACACTTGTTTCAACCATTGAAAATTGGGCAACCAGGAGGTTAACTTATTCCATATTTCACTAAAACTCCACGAAAGATCATCTTTACTGATATCATGTAGGATCCTTGTCTGCTTCCATATTTCTTCCAGGTCGGTAGAGATCCTTCCACTCTGATCTACATACATACAACAACTTGTGTTTATTACTGTACAGACTCCCCCTTGAGCGGCCAGTAACAAGTCTAGGGCCATCCAATTTTGTAATACTACCTGTGATAAACTAGATATCTCTTCTTGTTGAGCCTTTACAGCATCCAGAGTTTTGTTTTCTAACTTCTCTATAATTGCAGAAATATTAACTATTGCCTTTTCCAATTCACTCACTCCTAACCATGTGATAAACCATCACACAAAACTATGAAAAGGGGTGTGTCTCTCTACCATTGTATTGTTAATTTTTCATCTGATTCTCCGGATATGATTTCTCAAGTAACCTCGAGGCACTACATCATGTACTGTCATATTGGGGACTACCGCTCCAAGAGTGCAAGTTTCCTTCCAATTCTCAGGCAAGACCTTACGGGCTGTATCGTTGCATAGCCAATACCACCCTTTTCCTTCTGGAACTGTCCAGCTGGTTGAATTTGCCCAGCCGCTAGTCGTACTAATATCAATTGTTCGATTACAAGATGTCTGATTTCCCACATAAGTAGTATCCGTATTTATACAATCCTGTTTCCCCATACCCCTAGGTGGGTTACACCTTTGTACACATACATAGTAAGATTCCAACAGCACAAAGCTACTCACTTCTAGTTCCAAAACTTCTTCATATTTTTGACCCCAAGATGTGTTTTCCCACAAATTAGTCCAAGATAAGTTTGCAGGCAAGGGAATCCCGATTAACGATACACCCTTATTCCCATGCTGTGGCAGATGGGTGCATACCCAACAGTTCGTCTTATTAGTTACTTGAGAAATTGTTTGTATTAAGGTCAGGTGTAATTTCTCATCCCAAGTTGCCCACCCCGAATCCGAGAACCGCACCCCTGCAATCATTAGGATCTGGAAAACCGTAATTTTGTTGGTCCAATTGGAGTGGTGGTCTATATCCTCGCCGGGACCTTCTTCACCCTTGAATTGTGGATCCAAGCTGCTTGCTTCTTAATCTTAATGGCGGTGTGTGTTGTCAGTAATACTTGGTATGGTCCCATCCACTTTCCTTCCATTTTTCCTGTAGGGGTTGTCCTGAAAAAGTCTTATATATATATAATTCCCGAGCTTAAAGGGGTGGATTGGTTGATCCAACCCTCTAGCCCTGGTCCCTAAAACAAATTTATGTACTTTATTTAATTGTTTCTGAAGTTCAGTTATATAAGCATATAAATATTCTGATCCTAACTGCGTTAGGTCCTCTCCACTAAATAGAAATTGCTATGGC
This sequence comes from Aythya marila, assembly GCF_965140915.1. Classification (NCBI taxonomy): domain Eukaryota; kingdom Metazoa; phylum Chordata; class Aves; order Anseriformes; family Anatidae; genus Aythya; species Aythya marila. Next base: position 10,187,367 of record NC_139057.1, read on the forward strand.
CTTCCATATAAGATTTTGAAGGGACTCAAATTCCCTTTTATTCTAGGTTTAACTCTAATTCCAAGTAATGCTAAAGGGAGGGATTGAGGCCATGACAAATTAGCTTCTTATCCAATTTTAGCTATTTATTGTTTAATTAAATGGTTCATTTTTCTACCTGTCCACTTGCCTGTGGTCTATAAGGAGTATGCAGTTGCCAATCTATCTTTAGAATCTTACTTATCTGTTGTACCACTTGTGCACAAAAATGTGAAACTCTAGCAGAAGACATTGCTACTAGAATCCCAAAGCATGGTATTATTTCATTTAACAAGACTTTAACCACTTCTCTTGCTTTGTTTGTTCGACAGGGAAAGGCTTCAAGCCTTCCTGAAAACGTGTCAGTCAGAACCAGTAATAATGATATCCCCCTTTTCTAGGGAGTTCTGAAAAATCAATTTGCCACTGTTGCCCCGAATAATTTCCTTTACCGATTATTCCAAACTTTATTCTATTCTTGGTATTGGGGTTATTGTATAAACAAATGCTACATTGTTGAGTTACTTGTTTTATCATATCATCCCACTAATGTCTGACGCAGGCTCTTATGCAGTGTGCCAGCTCCCCAATACGTTTTATTGTGTTCTGTAAGAACTATGGGCCATGTCAAACTAGAGGGTATTACTATGTGGTTATCTTTTAAATATACTCATCCATCTGGTTTCATTTTACCTTTCAAATCTTCAATTAATTTTAAGTCTTCTTTTGTATAATTTGGATATAGTTTGGATTTTACCGTCTGGTATCAAAGACAATGCCTTCACCTCAGTTATTTCAGCTGCCTGCTTAGCCTCTGCCAATCGATTTCCAATTTCAAAATCGGTGTTCCCCTTTTGGTGTCCCTGACAATGCATGATAGCTACCTTTTCTGGTTGTTTTACAGCCTCTAACAATTTTAAAATTTCTTCAGCATGTTTTATCTGTTTTCCCTGAGCAGTCAGTAATCCACGTTCCTTCCAAATCGCTCCATGAGCATGTACCACGCCGAATGCATATTTAGAATCTGTCCAAATATTTACCCTTTTTCCAGCTGCCAGTTCCAATGCTCTCGTGAGTGCGACTATCTCCGCCTTTTGAGCTGATGTTCCAGGGGGTAAAGGCTTAGACTCGATTACCTGCTGAGTAGTTGTTATAGCATATCCAGCTTTACGTTGTCTTTGCATAACAAAACTGCTCCCATCCGTGAACCAAGTTTCTTCCGCATCTTCCATGGGCTCCTCCTTAAGGTCTGGTCGGCTGGAATACACAGTCTCTATAGTTTCTAAACAATCGTGAATCACAGGTTGTGCTGGAGCATCACTAAGAAAAGAGGCTAGATTCACAATATTAGTTATCACAATTTCCACGTTGTCCTGTTCTACCAATATTGCTTGATATTTCAAAATCATCAATTCTTGTTTAAGTTGTTTAAAGACTTTTTGTGCTTCTCCAGTCCAGACTAACTTTGACTGGTTAATCTTTATCAATTCACATAGAGGCTTTACCAATAGTCCATAATTATAAATCCAAAGGCGACACCAACCTGTCATTCCTAAAAAGGTTTGTAGCTCCTTTACCATTTGAGGTTCTGGAGTCTGGCAAATGACTTCCTTATGTTCAGTTCCTAGTTCTCGTTGTCCTTCCGAAATTTCAAATCCCAGATAGGTCACACTTTGTTGAGCCAGCTGGACTTTCTGTCAAGAGACTTGATATCCATTTAAACCCAGAAAATTAAGACGACTTATAGTCCATTGAATACAACTCCCTTTAGTCTCAGTAGCTATTAAGAGATCATGTACATATTGTAACAAAGCACCTTCAGTGTCCAGAGGCATCCATGTTTCGAGTTTCCTTGCTAATTGGTTTCCAAAAATAGTGGGGCTATTCTTGAATCCTTGAGGTAGTAATGTCCACGTAAGCTGCGTCTTTCTGCCTGAATCGGGATTTTCCCATTCAAAGGCGAATAGGTTTTGGCTTTCTGTGGCTAAGCCTAGGCAGAAGAAGGCATCTTTTAAATCCAGTACGGTAAACCAGACTTGACTATTCTTTAATTTAGTCAGCAAAGTATAAGGGTTTGCCACTACTGGATGTATATCCTCAGTGATTTTATTTATGGCTCTCAAATCCTGAACTAGCCTATAGCTTTTTCATCTGCCTTTTTAATTGGCAATATGGGTGTATTGTATTCTGATTCGCATTCAATCAATAATCCGTACTGTAAAAATGTATTAATTATCTCTTTAATTCCTTTCCTATCTTCTATCCTCAAAGGATATTACTTAACCTTAACGGGTTTCTGTCCTGGCTTTAATTTAATAATTATTAAGGTCACATTTTTAGCTCTTCCAGGGACTTCGGTAGCCCAAACTCCTAGACATACTTGATCTGTGATCTCTAAAGGTATTTCACTTTTAGGGTCAGTTTGTATTAGTGCCAAGCTTAACACATTTATTAGTTGTTTTTCTCCTATTCTTAATTCCATTTTCCCTTTTTCAAAGACAATTTCTGCTCCTGCTTGCTCTAATAAATCTCTACCTAAGAGTGCCCATGAGGAGCTAGGCATATATAAAAATCTGTGTATGCCCCATTGTTTCCCTAACTTGTACTTCAAAGGATCACAAAAATAAGCCTTTTCGGTTACACCTTGTCCTGGTTTCAGTTAGAACAGAGTTAATTTTCTTCCTAGTAGCTGGTAGAATGCTATGTTTTGGCTTAGGATGAGAAGAGTGTTGATAACACCCTGATGTTTTAATTGTTGCAGAGCAGTGCTTATACCAAGCCAAGGACATCTCAGCTTCTTGCTCTGTCCTGCCAACAGGCAGGCTGGGGGTGCAGTAAGAGCTGGGAGGGGACAGACCCAGGACAGGTGACCCAAACTAGCCAAAGGGGTATTCCATACCATCTGACATCATGCTAAACAATATATAGGGGTGGCTAGCCGGGGGGGGGGGCCGGACTGCTCAGGGTTAGGCTGGGCATCGGTCAGCCGGTGGTGAGCAATTGCATTGTGCATCACTTGTTTGTACACATTATTAGTAGTAGTACTATTATCATCATTGTATTATTATTATTATTATTATTATTTTCCTGTCTTATTAAACTGTCTTTATCTCAACTCACGGGCTTCACTTTCCATTTCTCTCCCCCGTCCCAGAGAGGGAGGGGGGAGGGTGAGCGAACGGCTGTGTGGTGTTTAGCTGCCGGCCGGGTTAAACCACGACACGCCTTTTACCCTAACATAATAATTCTGTGAAGGCATTAATGCTTGATTTAGAACTGAATATGTTGCCCCATATCAATAAGAAATTTCACTTCCATTCCTCCCCTAGCTTCATTATAACCAGTGGAGGATCCGCTAGGGTAGATTCACCAAGTCCCCATTATTCCTGTTGAAATCAGGGGTCGATTACCCTAGGAAAAGGCTAGTCAATTTGTCCTCCGAAGCCAGGTCCAAACCGTTTTGTTTTATTTATTTATTTATTTATTTATTTTCATTACATTTCAGAGTTGGTCCAAAAATTCCATAGGGGTTTCTTTTAGACCTTGTTGGAAGCATATTCTCAATTCCCAATTCATCCAGGTTTTAGTATTTACTTAACCGTTCATAATTTTCAGGATGATTCGGGTCTTAGTGGGGGTCGGTCAGGGGAATGCAATTGTCCACAGTTCCCTGAGCGGTCCCATCGGCAATCTGAGCTCGCACATGAACTCAGGTTGTTTTAAGAGTTAACTGGTTTTCTGTTTCTGTGACAACTCTCTCGGACCCATCATGGTCCCTTTGCCCCAAAGGGCTAACACCCATGATTTTAAGATCTCTGCCTCGGGCAGAGGCAGAACTATTATCATTCCTACATCTTCTTTCCCTGCTCATTCAACTTCAAACACCTTTAACACTTTCAACAACCCTTTTAACACTTCCTTTATCTTTCTCCAGCCTGTACTTCTCTAATGCCATCATCAAAGGCTCAGTCAGGGGCCAACTTAATTCTGTACCTTTTCCCACCAAGATGCTGAAACATCAGTATACAACATTTCATCCTGTTCTGCTTCTCAAAAAAAACAACATTAACTGTAACAAAATATTATAGTTTAAAGTTCCATTTAGGGGCCACTTTTCTCCACATTCCAGCTTATAAAGCGGCCACCACTGATTACGATATTTTATCAATGTTTTCCTGTTCACACTTCCACCGGCAGATCCTCCAATATCCTTCCAGTGACTTAAAACACATCCTAACACACTTTTCTTTAAAATTTCACTGCTTGTTTGCCCCCCCATTTTCCAGTTTACACTTTCAGAATACACATGTTACTTGCAAAAGCATATCACAAAACGTATCACTCACAAAATACAGGCACGCATTATCTTTCAGTAGCAATGTCACAAAACTACTTATTACCAGCAATATTGCTAAAATCATAATAACAATAGTCAGAGTCAAATTCCACATGCGATAAGTCAGAAAACCGAACTGTGTAACACCGTAACGATATCTCTCTTATAACAATGCCACGAACCTACTATTACCACCAGAAAAATAGCCAAAATCACAGTAACAATAACCAAAGTTAAATACCATACTCCATGAGTCAGAAAACCGAAATAGACAACACAATTCCAGATGGACCTTAAAGCGAGCTCTTTCCTTAAGGTCCCCAAATATACTTATGGTGCTTACCACAAAGTATATACCAAACACTGCCTCGCAGAAGATCACCTTCTGACTTACAGACAGTTCCAGATACAGATGGACCCCAAGGTCCCCAGATATACTTGTGGTACTAACCACAAAGTATATACCAAATACTGTCCTGCAGAAGTCACCTTCCGACTTACTGGACAGTCCCAGATGACCGGTCTACCAGAAAACCAAACCAGAATAAAGAATATACTCACTTACAATGATGGGGTCCTTGTCTGCCTCCACAGTGATCCGGTGAGTCGAGGAGTCCCTCCGGGAAATCCCGGGGGTACCCTAGGGAGTCCTGTCCCCAGCGGGTCCTGCGGTCCGGCAGAGAGGTCGTCCCATCTGGGGTGCCAGATTGATTCAAAGATCGAAGCCGAAATTCCTTTAAGTGGTATATTCTTTATTGCAGCGCTGGATGCACGGGGGATCTCTCCACCTATCGTGCATACTCAAAGCAGAAAGCAGTCTTGAATTTATACAATCAATCTATCAATATTCTACAAGCACCTATACATATGCATTACCTATCCCCGCCTTCCCTCGCTTCTCATGCTAATTAGTCTTTTGGCACCTTGCGCCTGCGCAGAGCCTTCCAAGAATTGTGGGCAGGGGTCTTTGGGACGTGGGCAGGGGTCTTTGGGAGGAAGACCCCGAGTCTTCCTCACAGTGTACTTTTCACCTTTGGTCAGGAATCTGCTGAATTGGCATGTTTCTTAATTGCGAGAGCTGGTTGTTGCCAATTCTTCCGTTTGTTGTATCTTTATAATGAATTCCAATGTCCAGTTTTGAGATTTATAGTCCTTACGTTTGTTTCTCTGTCCGTCTGCCGCTTCCTTATCATGAGTTTCAGTGTCTTGTTTCGAGATATACAGTCCATGTCTGGGGATTGTCCTTGCCTCCCCAATGCCTCCCCAATGCCTCCTTAATCACCCCCCACGGCCCCCATCAGCCACCCACGGTGTCACCTGGTGCTCCGCGAACCAGCGGGGCGAAGCAGCCCGCTCCTTAAGCCCTGCGCACCCGTTGCCCTGTTTTATGAGGCCGTGGCAATCCGCGGGCCGTATTTCCACATCCACACCTCGCCCGCCACCCCTGCCCACCCCAGGGACCCTCACAGCCACCGGAGCGGGGATTTTGGAAAGCCCCCCCCAGGCTGAGCGAGCCCTGGCACTTCAGAAGCAATTTGGGAAGTTAAGGAGGTTCAGGGAACCATGCGGCGGAGCTTTCCTTTCTGTTTCCAATCCTCCCCCCTCGTTCGTTTGAGTTATTAAAAAAATATTTCCTATGACACAGCCGAAGGCCAGCGAGTCCATGAGTCACCAGGAGTGAGGAGTCACGCACGCACTGATCCATCTCCGCCGGCCAGCGCAGCGCCGAGGGGCCCTACCTGGGAGGAGCCGCCGCTGATAAAGCTGGCGAGGGCCAGCGCACCCCATGCCAGCTGGTTTTGGGGCAGCAGCCCTTGAGACCATCCTGAAATGTGGCCTGGGTTTCCCCCGAGGCTTTTTGGGGTGCCACTGTGCAGCCCGGCAGGCACAGGGAGGTGTTAGGGAGGGATTCCTCCACCTGATGTGGGCACTGCGTGTGCCACTTGTCAGGACATAAATCATACCACGGCCCCCCCCGTGCTGTCTCCCAGTGGGACGTATCCTGGCCGTGTCCCCGCTGCCCCTACCCCAAGGGGACAGGGCTGCGCGCCCCCCGCCAGCCGCCCAGCGCCGCCTCCCCTGGGGGAGCCCAGGAGCAGCCCCGCGGGCGGCTCAGCCCCAGCCCCGGGGAGCTGCTGGGGGTGACTCAGCCTCTGCCGGATCCAGACCCGAGCCCAAGATGCAATTATGACTTATAAATATTTGAATTTTGTTTTCCTCTTTTGCAATCGGCCCCTTTTCCACCCGCGGCCCTGCAATCGCGTTTCCATCTCTGGCAGCGCTGGGCTGTGGCTCGGAGGCAGCGCGAGGCAGCGGCGCCTTCAACGCTGCACCGGGCCCGCGACGCAGCCTCCCGGAGGAAGATGCCAACGTGCAAATTTCACGTGGCAAACAGACACTCTTTAAAACCAGCCTCTTATCTTTTGGGCTCCCGTTCAGGAATGTGCCCTCGCAGGACTCTGACATTAAGCATGCAGCGCTGGCGATAACGCGATTTAAAACATTTGGGTTTAAGCAACTCAGCACGCCCCGCTGCCTGCCTGGCTCCCAGCTGAAGTCCTGAGCCTGACGGTGCTCACCTGCAGCCCTGCTGCTCTCCTGCTCCTTCTGCCACACTCCAAATATTTGTCTTCAAGCAGCCCGAGCCACGACTGGTGTTTCACCCAGCTTGGGACTCCAGTCTCTTTCCTGAAACTATTCTCTTCCTTCTCACCTTTAAACACCACCAGAAAATAACACATGGGAGAGGGGAGGAAGCTTATAGGGACTGAAACTAGGAGGAAAGCAGGTTCTTTCAAATCAAAGCAATCCGTGTATCTATCACCGAGTATTTCTGGTGGCTCACTTCACTGCACATCTTGGTTTCCTGTTAGAGTTCCACCTTGAGACAAGCACAGGTATGCTTGCACTTTTTTTTTCCCTGACCTTTAAGCAAGTTTCAGCAGGAGGAATAACTGCACGTGGTTTTTCCCCCTTTAGGTGTGCTGTGCACGGAGGGCGCGTTGCAGCACCCGGTGCTGCAGTGTTCCTCCCCAGCGAGCTCCGAGGCTCGGCCCTGCTGCTGGGGACACGGACACTGCCTGGGGCTGCAGAAGCCACCGAGCTCCCAGAACAACCTGAGCCCCTTCCAAACCTTCCACGGGGCTCCTAAAATCTTCCTGCAAGGCAAAAGGGTGCCGCTGGGGTCCCATCACTGATCCGAGTCCTGCCCTCCCCAGCGTAGCCGGGGATTTACAACAAAACAGCCATTCATCTCCAGCCAGGTTTATTTTTAAGCATCCCTTTGGCAAGCACGAATAAGTTTTGTTTCATGGATTCCGTTCCTGAGGCTAGCTGCATTTTGCGCGCTGCAAATCCCTAATATATTTGCATGAATTATTACTATTAATAATACAATGTCTGTGTTCGAGATGCTGGACAGACGCAGGAGCAGCCACGGCTGCGTCCCCGAGCTTTACAGTCTTGCACAGAGTGAGTGTGCGTGGCAGCAGCCGGCCAGCAGCAGGAGAGCTGCAGTGACGAGCTCAGGGGCTGACTTAGGCGTACCGAGGGGGATTGACCAGAAGGACAGTCAAGGCACGAGCTATTTGGCAATATTTCATGGCAGAAATGCTAACTCTGGCCATTCTGCCCTTCACCGAGCACTGGGGCAGCAAGAGCTGGTGTCTGGCAGGCTGCGTGATGAAGGGGGCGGTGGAGGAGAAGTCACCAGGAGGGCTCAGGACCCATCCTGTCCCTTGGCACGGTGACAATCGGCTGCGCTGGGGACCCTCAACCCTGGCACCAAACTGCACGAGCCAGGAAACCTCACTGCAGAGTGCCCCGGGGACCAGGACCGCTGGAAGCCACTGGCTTGTTGCCGTCTGATAAGAAGGCACCAAGTTCAGCAGCTCCGCGTGCTCGGGGCAGCCACAACATTCCCTGTCGGGCTTCGGACTGATAACGCACAACATTTCACCAAGATCTGAACTAAGCATCTTGGAACAGCTCGCTCATGCTGAACTCTGGCACTTTCCACTTCCCGCCTCAGTCCAGGAGAAAAGCCGCCCACGAAACGTTAGCATTTCCCAGCGGTGGAAATTCTGCTTTTTGGCCAGCCTCGGCATCAACAGCAGAGAGCGGCTCAGAGGAGCCCGGGGAGGAGCGTCCGGATGAGATTTACGGCCCTCTTTCCAGCCACCTTGCGAGCGCAGCAGCTGGGGAACGCTCCCAGCCGCCGGGCGGTTCAAAGCTCTTGCAGCCACCCTGGCGCAACAATCCCCGGAGCCGAGGGCGTGCGTGGGGACGTGGTGCTGGGACACCCCCGGGGGGCAGAGGAGCCCCCGGGGCACCCGTCTGGGCTGCTCGAGGTCCGGCAAGCGGCTGCGAGCTGCATGGAGCGGAGCCGGCGCAGACACGAGGGTGTTTCCCCCGAATCGCCCAGTGCCGGTCCTTTGAGCGAGGGACGGGCCGAGGAGGCCAAAGTCTGAGTCTGACAAATTTAAGCCACATGACGTTCGGATCCGCGGTCGGTTTATGGTGAACTAAGCAAGGAGGGAGGCAGGGGAGCAGTTGGCAGCTCCCCCGCGTCTCTCAAAACCTGTTCCCCTGCAGTTCTCATCACCTCGAAGCCCAGACCCCCGGGGATGCTCGGACGTCTCCTCCAGCCACCCAAGGGAGCAGCTGCAGTGCCAGGAGCACCCACCCGTGGAGCCCACAGCCCCAGGCACCCAGGGACAAAGCCGGGGGGACGCGACCAGGCCGGCTCCTGGCCCCAGCAGGGCGCAGCCACCTCAGGGAAGCGGCCGGAGCCTGGCATTGACACAGCCGCCAGGTCCCCGAGCGAGGGGAGCGCCTGCGCCCTGCAGCAGCTCGCCCGGCCCGCGCTGCCTGCTGCACTCTGGACTTTGGTTTTGTGTGAGAGGCATTTACGGGCTCGGGGTGGCTTTTGCAGAAGCAGCGGCCAGAGGGAAGGTGGTGGGAACTGGCTTTGGAGCCAAGGGCACCTGGGCTGTAGCCTCAGCTTGGACAAGATGCGCAACGCCAGGCCAGCGCTGGTGCAGAGCTGGCACACAGAGACCCCCGGGACCTTTTGGTTAGGAAGGAGGGGCCGGTCCAGGGTCAGGTCCCACAGATAAGGAATGCTGCATTTAGCACGGAAATAGGGCATCAGTAAAGCCTAGCACTGGGGATGACGGCCCCTCGACTTGAAAAGGCGTGAGGAACTGAGAGACCCTCAGCCCCTCCGCCCACACCTGGGAGCTGAGCTCTTCAGGTGCTGCAGAGCAGTCAGCCAGGCAGGAGAGGTCTTTACAAAGGAAGCAAAACAGACGTGGTCCAAAGCGGGCTTGCCTCGTACCTACCTGCCAAAAAGGACGCCAGAGCGCACGGGGCACAAGCTACCACGGGCTGCGAAGCAGAGAAACCAGAATTAAAAAGAGGCTCCTTCTCTCCGGGCTGGCTGATCGCGCCTCAGACAGCAGCGTGGGGACGTGGGTGGGAGGCAGGCTGGCCCCGAGCCACGGGGGAAGCTGCCAGCCTCCGCTCCAACCACCCGCTGCGCCGCGCCGAGGGGCTGCGGGCGTCTGCTGCGTGGCTGCTCACGCCTCCGGCGCGCAGGGTGCAAAGAGCATCAAAGCCACACAGAGGCCTTCGGGCGCCAAACGGAACTGGGCAAGCTCAGAGGAGGGAAGCAAACAGGGCGAGAGGTTTGGGGTTGCACAACGCCGATGCGTGCGTGCTGGCGAGGAACGGATCTGAGCGGCGCAGCAGCATCGCGCTGGTGTAGCGCAAGAGCTCGGGAGCGTAATATTTAATTGCTGTAACTCCTCGTAGCTCAAGGGTAGGCTGAGGTGCGTGGCACGGCTCCCTGGGTGCACCTGGGGTTCCCAGGGCCGAGAGCTGCCTTTTCCCCTGTTATGCTGAAAAAATATTCAGGGAAAGGGGAACAAGCTCAAGGGGCTGATCACAGGTGACAGCCTTCTTCCTCCTGGGCTGCTTTCTTTCCACGTTCTTTGTATCAGTCCTTGCAAAGCGAGGCGATTCTCACAGTCTGTCACTGGCAGTTCAAATTGGGCTGCAAGGACTGAAGAACTGCAATGGACATCAGCCTACAGGGTGGAAACACCAAGGGGGTGCTTGGGGGTGAAATGAAGTGACAGAAAGGCCACAGACTGGGAAGAACAACTTGAAAGATGGGAGCGTGAGCTGAATTTCAAGGGAGAGACGAGAAGCCCAGCTCATCACCCTGCACTTGCCAGCCCAAGCAAGAGCCATTTTAGACAGACCGGCTACTGCACTAGTCCATACAGCAAACACCACAAAACAGCCCCAACAACAGTCACAAACTACCAGGTACCAGAGAAGAGCAGGAGCTTTCACCTGCAGTAACTGGCAATTTCAGAAGCAATGCCCAAGCAAACACTGGCTAGCACCGGTGTCTCTTGCAAGACAACCCCAGCCGAATAATCCCTCCTGCTCTGGGGAGGATGAGGAGGGTCAGATGCCTCCGAACTGCCAAATCTGGCAGTCAACCTAATCATCAAACAAGCACGCGTGCTCCCTACGCCATCACTCGCCATTCATCATCCCATTTTCTCACTGTAGTCAGTCCCTGATGCCTCATGAGTTTAATGAGCAAACTAACTAAATCAATACGCTCATCCTGATCCCCACAGGCCGCGGGCTGTGAACAACAGAATGTCTGCCTGCAAAAACTCTGCCTGGTAGGGGGGCTCCCAAGAGGGAAGGCCAGCACCCCAGCTCTTCGGACATCTCTGCCTAGGCTGGCCAAAAATTCACATGTGCATGTTCAGCACTGCCCTGGGAAACAGAGGAACCGAGCAGCTCCTCCTCTCCTACAGCCTCGTTTTCTCCTCAAGTATCACGTACAGCCTCGCTGCCCCCTGAAATCCAGGCACCGAAGGGATGTTTTCGCATTCTTGATGACAGGGAAATCATCTTAGCTGATAGCCTCTTCACGGGCCGACTGGCAAACATCAGTCCTCTTCAAAGACGGCCTCGGGCTCTTCAGCTCCTGTCAGCAGGGAACCTCACCGGAGTACCTCTGAAGCAGAGAGAAACGTGTGTATGAGAAGGAAAGTAAATTAGGTCTGAACAAGATTAACAGGGATTTAATTGAACTATGTGAACTGGAACTCCAGTCACGAGCTACTTATTAGGCTGTCTCGGGGGACTGTGCTGCTTGCACCGGAGGAGCACAAGGATGCTTTGTGAATGAGACAGCTCACGGGGACGGCGATGGCCACAGCTCTCGAGATGGGTGGCCAGAAAAGGAGAGCTGCCTGAATGCAACCAGAAACGAAGCAAAAAGATGTCTCAAATCCCAGCCATGTTTTTTCTTGGCCTGTTGAGGGAAAGGAACGTGGTACTGCCCATCAGCAGAGGAAGCCCAGCTCCCAGCCCGGCTCTGGCCAGGAGCACAAGGCGCAGCTCACAGAGGCGCTGCCGGCTGCCTGGTATCTGGAGGCAGACATCAGAAAGCTTCCCCTTCAATAAAAGGGACTTAATGAAGTCTTCAGCTCCCTTTGGGATGTTAATTACAAAACAGCCTGGAGAAAAGTGCTTGGGAATTAAAGGACTTACCACACTAGTCCTTTCCTTTCCTGGTGAGGGAACCAACAGTGGCACTTGCCAGAGCTCGCCTGCTCTTCCCACAGCCCAAGAGCGGCCACCGGGCAGCTCCTTGCTCCAGCCACAGAAACCTGAGCTACACTCACACACCATGGAGCTTGTGAAAATCCCCATTATCAATCTCCTGAATCCCCACCTAATCCCCTGCTCATATTACTAACAAATGCTGCCTTTATTTTGGAACCTTCAGGTGGGCTCTTGGAGCCAAACTCTCTCATGAGAGGCAAATTAATTTAGCCATTGCGCCATTTCCTCCTGCCAGGAAGGTGAAGGTGTTCTGGGAGATAGCTCGCTACCTCCAAGTCAAACACAAATAGACGCATGCCTGAAAGTATTAACTAACCAATTTCTCGCAGATTAAAGGATCTCAAAGGCTTTCCCTTAATGGATCGCTTTTTATGAATAGGTTATTTATGTCTCTGTGTTCCTACATTCTGAGAGCTCTGGCAGCTTTCACAGAAAACGCACAGAAAGAGGCAGCAAAATTTGAAAGAGTTTTTTTGTAAAGAAAGATATTCAGGTTGTATTTATTACACATTTCAACAAAAACTAAAATACACAAGACACTGGTAATTTCTAAAGACACAGTGTAAATTCAGTTAACAAATACATTGAAATAGGTATCAAGCTGTTAGAAACAGAGTGAAAATACAACACAATCCCACTTCCCCTTGACAAAATGAACCCCCAATGTCCATGATTTCCACTTAGCAATGAGCAGTTAAGCCTCTAGACAGCTAGACAAAGATGTTGATGTAGTAGCCTGCCATTCCAGGGTAACCACACAGGGCTCATCCCTAACTGGTTCTCGGCTGTGGAAGCACTTCTGTATTTTGGGTAATGTGTGCACTACTCTTTCAATATTTACAGTTCTGTGAGAACAAAGCAATAGAACCCACCTTTAGGTAACCTGCAGAAAGACCGAGTTGTTAGATAAAACAACCACCATCCTCATTTACTAAAAAGGAAGTGATTTACAGTACCTATCCAGGGAAGGGCAACACTTTTCTTTCCCCTGCAGATCACAGACAGGAGCACAAGCCCGTAATGGAAACTCATAGCACAATATTGTTCTTTGTTATTTGCGTGGGAAATTTTTGTAATGTTTCTTTGTACTGAGAACTCAAAGCATCTTTAGAGTGCTTGTGTCTCACATGCTTAGTTCTGTTCTCCTAGTATTGCCTTTAAGTAGTTCAAAAAAAAAAAAAAGGGCTGAATTTCAAGCAGCACTCTAAGCTGGATTTCAAGGAGCGCAATGGCATCAGCATTCCGGTTCAGAGAAGCAGAGAACGTGGAGCAGGGAAGCAGGAAGGGGCTGGAATCAAACTGGCACTGGGATCCACCTGGCTCACCCACCAAAAGCAGGAAGGAGCAGAAAATGCGGCCTTTTGCAAACCGATGGCTTCTGCAGACGTGCTGCTAGGCTTCTGTTAGAGCCCGCACGCAGCACAGCGCTGCTGCCGTACCCAGGCTCACAAGGCATTTGTGAATCGAGGACGGGAGTCTACGTATGCAAAAAGGATCGCAGACTTGCAGCCCCGCCAGAGAACCCTTTCCTTCAAAGCCGCTCTGAACCCTGGGTGCGCCTAAAACAGCAGGTTCTCCTCCCATTGACTCATTCGTGATCAAACAAACCAAGATGTGAGCTGGCATCAGGAAGCTTGAGCTGCCCTACAGAGACTCCGTGGCTACGTCACCACCTATCTCTTTCCAGTCCTGTCTAGCCATATTTAAATCTAATACTAGATTGTCCCTGGCCCTGGAGAGCCAGAGCCTGAAGGAACATAGCGTACATGTCTCTTGCCATAGAGTCATGCTACACAGTCAGCTTGCCGCATCTCCTCAGGCTGAGATCCTATTTAACTTCAGGAAAAAAATCAACAGGAGGAGACGCAGCGCACCGTGTAGCAGGTACGGCTGGGAGGGTGTTTGCAAATTCAACAAACCCCAGCTGTGTTGAAATGGAGCACACGGTTAAGGCTCAGCTAGCTCACAGGAAGGTTTATACACAGCACGGCGAGGGAGTGCTGGCTGATGCACGACAAATGCAGCGCTTCAAGTCCCCCACCTCAGAGCAGCTTTTCTCCACCAGGCAGTATCTGGTCCTTCCAAGTTCCCAAGCACATCCCATTACTCTAGGCGTTAAGCACCTTCCCGAACGGTGATTCCTGCAGTCACTGCAGTCTCCACCACAATCTCAATTCCCTGAAAGACTCCTGCTTTCAAGAAAGGGAATAGAAAGGAAGAGTACATGGGTGGGGAATAAGAAAGAGGTAGCGACGCTGAGGAAATGAAAGCTTTCATCTACAGCAGTCTGGCATCTGATGAGTTATTACCTAAAGAATTAAAGAATATGACAAAGCCATTATTATTGAGCCATAAAACGCAGCTATGTATTTCAGACTAGATGACAACAGAGATGAATGCAAAGCTATGTAGTGTGGTATCCTTGATCCATTTGATCCTTCTGCCTTCAAAAAACACAACACAAACCGGTATCCAAAGTAGCAAACCCATGCTCCACCTTCCACGGGGACTGTTCTACAAATCCTGGCCAGCATTGAGTAGATAGGACAAGCCTCTCCACCCATCAAAAATGACAGAAGTCACTTTGATGGTGACTGATAAATTAATCATGTCAAATGAAGTCCTGGATATGTGAAGTCCTCTTTGCTTTTTAAAAAAAAAATAAATCTAAGGCAGAAGCCCTTCCCTTCCACTTTTATAAGTTCCTCTCCCTTGTCCCTGAAAGCTAAAGCATGGCAATGCCAGAAAACCATTTAATATAGTTAGTTGCCTTTGATGTCATCTCTGAGGAAGCATGATTACAGGTGATTGTTTTGTCTTTTGAGGTTCGTCGGTCAAGCCTTTATCGTTTCTTCTTTGTTTCTTTCTTGGGTTTCTTGCTTATCTGCGGAGCAGTTGCCTTTGGCTTCTTCACGGTCTCTGACGTCTTCGGCTCAAAACTATCCGAGTCCTACAGGAATCAATCAAGAAACAGTAACTTTTTAACAGTTTGCTGACAGCTCACTTTGGGAATTTGTGTGCAAGCCAAAGGAACAAGTGCTGGGTATCTCTGTTGGAACACGTCTCTATCAAACCGAGCCGACATTTAATGAGACTTGAGCAGCACCATGTCTGCTTCTTCTGCGTGTGCTTTTTGAGGACTGCAAGTTCATGCCCAGAAACAGCTTGTTACCAGAGAAGCTGTTGTAAGTGTAAGTGTCTAAATCAGGCTTTGGAGAAACACAGTACCCCAATTTTAACGGCAGAAAGAAAATCAACACTAAATGCAAACTATTCAAACTGGGAAAATGAAAAGACACCATAAAAATCACCAGTAAGCGTGGTTAACATGCCATAGGTATTTCTGCAAAATGTTAAGCCTCATCCTGTGCAAGACAAAAGGTAATCAAAACAGCAGTACGAATGTCAAGTTCAGAGCCACTAAGCCAAGCCTGAAATTCAGGGAGGGAACCAAAGGCAAAGCTTCCTTCACCTGGCCTAACAAGGAGTCCTTAGGTATCCAGCTTGTTTCCTTCAGGGGAGATGACAGATAATACTTCAGCCATGGGAAATAAACTCTACTTATCTTGTAAAAACATAAGGGAGCAGCGCCAGTCTCATCTGAGAAAGCACACACACGCAGATTGCCTGCTTCCATTAAATGCATTTGAGTACAAATATTGCTTTAGCATCTTGGTTTCTATCAGTCAGAGCTTGCCAACTGGAAAAGGACACACAAAAAATGGCAGAGCAAGACGTGCTAGTTTCAAGCTTCCAAGACAGAGCTCCAGATAACAGAGGGGAAGGCAAGTATCTGACAGGATCCTTTTAATCAAGGAGCTCTGTTCAAACACCTCTCAAGTCACTGGGCTATTACAGTTCACATCTGCGTGGCTTTCCAAGGAAGGAGATTTGGCTGGCTTTCCAAAGGCTGTAATCAGCGCACAGGGAGCTGGCAGGCTCCGGAGAAACGGAGCAACAGGCAGATATTACTCAAGGATGCAGCGTGGTGCTGCCATAAAGCGAACACTGCTGCCTTCTAATGTTCAAACCAAGGTAGTCTCCAAAACCTGAAGCCTCCAAAACAGAGAAGCCAATCTGTACCCTACCTGGACTCGAGCACCATTCCCATGGTTTGGAGGGATGGTCTTTCTTGTTTATTGTCTCGGAAATTAATCACAAGGGCAGAACATCAATAGCTCAGCATGGAGGGGAAAAAAAAAAAAAAAAAAAAAAAAAAAGGGCATGCAAATAACAAAGGATGACCTTAAACAGGAACAGGTCCTTGAGCTTTATCACTTTAATTGGAGGCTTGGTCTTCAGCTTCCCACTTCAAACTAAAACCGTCACTCTTCCCAGCTTTCAAGAACAGCCATAAATATATAAAGGGAAGCGACAGACGCAGATGGATGGGCTCTGGTGGCTGCAGCAGGACTAGCAAGAGGGAGCGTGCACCCAGGCCAGGGCATCAGGAATCCAGTGCATCAACACACCTCCACATCCCACTGACAGTTAAAGGTGGAAGTTGGGCCATGAACTGTCCTACCTGAGCTAGAAAGGAAAATCTCGCTCTGCCCTCTCTGTTGTATGGTTTTAACCCCCCAGATTGCTCTTATCAGAACACATTGGCCAGAGCCTTTTTCCTTTGCACCGTGCCTCACCCTCAGGCGTTCCCTTCTCCAGCTACCCTAGGCATACTTTGTTTCCTACAAGCTCCTTTACAAGGCAGGTAACATCAATTCCACGTGCTGCTGAAAATCTCCATGCTTCCTCTGCACAAGAGGGTGCAAGCACGGCAACAGAGCCTGAAATCAAAGCTTTCCATTCTGAGTTGTTACTGAAAATAATACCAAATACCATGCATGTTTAGAGAAAACCTACATCAAACCAACAAACTTGCAGCCTGAAATACTGCCAGCTCCACCAACACGAGCGTTACTGAGCACCTGGGGCTCTTTTATGACAACAGCTGGGTGGATGCAGGTCACCCCACTGTGGCCCAATTTAAACTAAACAGAAGATGGAATCAGAGCCCTGTAGCTCACCTCAACCTTTGACTTCAACATTCTCTTCTACGAACAGCAAAGGGCTCTCTACATGCTGGCACAGGATTGGGCGCCAGGACTGAAAACTGCCTTCTTGGCATTCAAATACACTCGACATTTCACCTGTACCTTGTTTCCAAAAATCACACGCAAACAAGAGCCCTACACCACTTTCTGACAGGCAGTCCCTGCAAAGGGGGCGCCCTGCCTGGCAATTAATAGAGCAAAGCAGCAGTAGGATGATAATGTGGGCTTGGGACTGAAGTATTCTTGTGTGCGATCAGGAACAGCACGCACACCCAGCGGGAGGTGGGAAAGCTAGAAGGAAGGAAAGAGAATGAGCTATGGATCATCAGTTCTGGAGCAGACTACTGTGTCTCCACCAGCTCTGAAATGTTCCCTCCCCCCCGATTTTCTGTGATTTTGTGCATCTACAACAACATTAAAGAACACCGCTTACTGTCTTATGGGACTTTGAAACTGGCAGGATTATGGCTAACACGCAGATAAGCTGGAAAATGGCTCCGAAGAAGAGTCCGTAGCGTAGCACGTTCTCCATGAATGTGGGCTCGGGGATCTCGGGTGGGGAGAAATCCAATTCAGCAGCCATAGTGGAAACACCTTTCTCCTCTAGTGCTCTCAGGAAGACTGGTTTCCACTGGGAAGAAAAAAGAGTAGTTATTTACATCGTGTGCTCTGGCGTTACTTTCCAGCAGCAGAAAATTACAGGCTACCTTACAGGGTTTTCTGAAGATAACCTTTGGATATCTTCACAATACACTGGTACAGATACAGACCCAAACACAAAGAGGGAAATGAAACTCACATTCTTTTGGATGCTCGTCTTTTTCTTTACTTGCCTAAGAAAGCAGCCCTCAAATATGAGTTTTAGTACGTTTGCAGGTGAGGGGAAAACAAGCAAAATATGACAGATGGCCATAACACAATAAAGGAAAGCTAAAAAAGCAAGAAGATACCTCTCCCTGAGGCTGATCGTGCATGCAGGATGAATGCCAATTATTCATTTTCACTTACACTGTACATGTAATCACAGCCTTGTTGTTTTAGATGTACAAAACCCAACGTTTTAAATAAAGCACACAGAGAGTAGATTTGCTGAAGACAGTGGGATGAGTTCAATGTTTAACTACAAACAGTGTGTCAGTGGATGGCTACAGGAAGCCCCACATACCTCGCAGTGCTCACACAGGAAGTTTGTGTCACAGTTAAATATTGATCTCCTGGGTCCCCAGCTAGATTTTCAGCCACTCCCTCCCTTCCTTTTCCTAATGGAGTTATCGCTTCATTCTACAAATGACTAATGGCTCACTACAATGACTGAGAACTCTCCCTCCAGAATTGCTCAAGTACGCCACAGCAAGTCACAAAAGGGAAATTCAATTCTTCCGAGATGCCACCAGAACTCAGCTGTGATTGTCTTACTCGGTTTTCCTGAGCTGCATGATTCAGTCGTGTGCTGATTGAATCAGCACTCCTTGTTTATACACAGTTCTCTCTTGGCTTTCGTTTGCCTTTTGTATGACTAGGCTGGGTGCACGATGGTGCTGCAGGCACGTTTCACTTGGAGGGCAGTAACCTGTCTCCTGGAATTCCTCTATCTCCCAAGCAGGCTTTGCATTTCTTACGCTAGGAGATTTCTACAATCTGCAGATGTGACCACATCCAGAAGGACAGTAAACATAGAGGCTAACTTGAATAAAGTTATAATTGACACATTGAAGAAAAAACCTCAACAACTCTGTGCTGTCACAGACAGAGGCAAATCTGGGTACAAACTAAAAGGCATGGTAAATAAATCACAAGCAATAACAATTCTTTTAATTCAGCTGAAGTACGGGATCTAATTTTGGATTGAAGAAGACAGCAAAAGTATTCCCAACTGCGTTTAGTATCTCCTTTGAATCAGGATACAATTTAATATCTCCTTTGAATCAGGAGATAGGAACAGGTGACCTCCTTCAGTCTATACTTCAGTGAAGAGAAAAAAAAAAAACACTTCAAATTCTGACTGAATTCGTGATCTGTGCATGAAGCTGGACTGGGCCATGCAGGCTCACAGAGTCCCAGTGCAGACCCAACGCTGGGACTGGGTTTAGGACAGCACCAGTAAAGCATGCATAAATGTAATGCACTCCTAACTACCCTCAGCTTTGAAAATTCCCCTTCCTCTAATCTACCAAGGCAGCAGTTCCTAAGCAAGAATCACAGAAAACTTCAGCCTTGAGTTGTATTTTGTCTGGATTTTACTTATTGGGACACTTTTAGAGAACTTCATTCTTGCTCCCAGTCTTTGTAAACAGAGCAGGCAGGCACGTTGCTTCTCTTCTCACCTGGGGTTTTCTTGGCACAAGCTGCTACCGACAGTCCTGATTGACACACCTGAAACACCAACACAAATCAGAAAAGGGAACTGACACAGAGACAACAACACCAAAAATCCCCGTCCTCGTATTCCGCCAGTCACCCTTCCCTTTCCTACTTCACCTCTCGTTAGGGCGTTATTAATTGTGTAAATATCCCCAGTGACGTGAGCAGCACCGAGCGCCCAGGTGGCGAACACAGCCCACGCAGCACGCCCTGCGCTGACACCACGCTCCAGCTCTCGCAGCAGTCACAGCCGGCACCCCACGGGAGAGCCTCTCATTTTGCTGCTATCAGTGGAGCTGAACTAATACAAGGGGAAAAAAAATTCCCTGCTCTGAAAAGACTCCCAGACCTGCACGCCGAAGGAGGCTACACCTCTGAGGTAGATGTGTCAGGAGGCCCAACAAGCAGCAGGGAGCCGGGCTCGGTACCAGGCATGCTGCCTCCTGCAGCACACACCAAACGAGAAGTGAGTTTTCTCACCCAGGGAGCTACCTCGTCACACTCTGCCTGGCGGCCAATGCAACAGGGCCCTGAGTGCCAGTCGGGTCTTCCTCCCTCTTCCAGAGAAGCTACAGTTTCACCATCTCTTCTTCACCACAGGCTCAGCCACCTTTTTCCCCAGACAGCCTAGCCTGTTACCTACACCTAAAGTAAATGTTCTTAGGCTGTATTTAAAGGTTTATACTCTGGCAGAAGACCTAAGTGTATGACACAGCACGGCCCTCCCCAGCTCTCCCACTTGGTTTACCAGCAGGTATTGCCTCTCCCCCCAGGCCTTGCTGGCTCACTGGAACACTCTGGTGGAAGCAGGTAAAAACACAGCTGAACCACACTAAAAGAACTGACCTGATTATTGGTTTAAAACTACTCTTGGGGTTTTACAGCAAGCTAGCTGCTGCCACCCAGCAGTACCACAGAGCCACACCACGGAGTCAACGCGGGGCTGCAGGGCTCTGGCTCGAGGCTTTGCTCAGTGCCACCAGGGGAAGCCGATGCAGCTGTCCTGCTGGGGGCAGAAACAGGCCCCACCATACAGAACCTCGTGCTTTCAGGCTCAGGGCCATACACGAGCCACCCTAACAGGGGCAGATAAAACCTCTCCTTCTGCTGCCCCGTGCTTCCCAGCTGGCACCCCCAAGCCCCATCTCCACGTACAATAACTAACACAGGCAGGGCCACAGGAGCACTGCAACCACAGTTGCAGGCCAGGCTGGACGAGACCCGGGCCCACCCGCTCTGCCCGGACCCCCCGGATCTTCAGGGTCTCCCCGGGTCTCCTCAGGGTCCCCTCAGACCCCCTCGGGCCCCCCAAAACCCCCCGAGCCCCCCCGGTCCCCGCCGCCCCTCACCGGCCGCTCTCCGCCAGGCCGCGCCGCCCCGGAAGCGCTTCCCGCCTCGGCCCGCCCCTAGCAACCGCCCGCGGCCGCCCGGTTGCTAAGGGCGGCCTACCCCGAACCGCCCCCCCCAGGCCGCCCCTCACCCGGGGCTGGCTCCGCTTCCCCGAAGCGCCCGAGCGGCCCTAATTAAAGCCTCCTGCTGCTGCCCGGCTTTATTTGTTTGATTCTTTGGTTATTTGGTTGTTTATTTCCCCCTGCCCAGCTCCCAAATGGAGACGCCTCGATGTGATATGTAAAGGGGGAAGCAGCGCGTGCTGCGCTTTGTTTCTCCGTGGTGTTAAAAGACTCAGATCTTCTTGGCCCTTTTCCTAGCCCAAAAGTGTCCGTATAGCACCAGCTTGGTTTTGCTGCAGGTCCAGGAGTCTAAATACTTTGAGGAACCCTTATCGGTTTGCTGATAAAGAATCAGTTCTGCACAGAGGGCGTAAGGTGCGGCATTTGTAGTAAAAGGATTTCCCAGGCTGCTACCAAGCATTTCAGTTACATAGGTATTAACAACAACAATTTCAAAGGTTTCAAGCAATTGGATTTAAAACCTTTTATCTTTTTATTTTAATGCAGAAGACTTTACGGACAACTAGGGAATGTGCACAGCTGTGAGTTGCAGAGGACAAAGGCACTTTACAAAGCATTTTTTCTGGCTTAAAAAATTAAGAAAAAATTACTCTTAAATAATGATCAGAGCTTTCACTACCTGTGATGGCCAAGGGATAAACCCAGACTCAGGAACAGCAATAAACCCTGGCCTTTAAGGTCTGAACACAGCATCGAGGATACAAAACCCCTGAGGATGGAGAAATAACTCCTGTGAATGTCAGGAGAGCCGCTGTCAGTGCGGCTTAAACAACCAGGTTAAATTATTTCCATGCTACCAGCACACTGAGCTGGGGGTGCTGCCATCCACGTACACCCTCACGGCACTGATCCTCAGGGTCTGAGGGCAGAGCACACACAGTGCTCACATCAGTACCGTCCGCCTTCCAGGTTAAAGCCCCTCCATTCCCTCTGCCAACAAAACTGGCACTAGCTATGGACAGGAGAAATAGGCAGACCAAAATTGCAGCTTTTATACAGCTCCCACCCATCCCCTCTACCACCAGCCCCCTGGCAGACCATCAAACGCCTTGGTGGCAGTGCCAGGCTCTGTGCAAGGGCAGTGGCCTTTGAGCTGCAAGCAGGTGGTGCCATCAGCCTGCCCTGGCTGCGTGCCTTCCACCTGCACCGCGCTGACCCATTCATTTCCCTGATTTTGAAACGATGAAAAAGGAAGCTGTTTGTAGGTGTATGCTGGGTGGATGACTTTCCAAAGCCTGTGAGATTTGTGTGGGTTTCAAAGCTAGCATTGATTCAACAGGCAGAAATGGCAATTTTGTCAGCGCCCAATTCTGAACAGAGACAGAGCTCAGATGTGAAGTCTTTTTCCAAATCCAACTCATCCTTAGCTTTTTTATTTCTTTCTAAATTTCTTTTGGTTTGCACTGCAGTATTCCCTGCAAGTCTTTGCAGTGAGACCTGTTTATTACCATACACTACACATATGTCCTTGCTCACCATGATCTTTTCATCCTCAGGTTGTTATTATCGAGCCAGGAGAAAATAAGTATAACTGCTTTGTTTTTAGGTCCTTACTGGAAACACGGATTTCCTCACACCCTCTCCATAAACTAACACGTCTTACTTAAACTCTGATTTTTCATCAGAAGCTTTTAAAGCAGTGTTTCCTCAGGAGGGGTACCAGCAGATGAAGGACTTTTGTGAGCCAGGGACAGGGTTAGGATTTTAACGCCAGCTCTTCTTGTTCCTGGAATGTGGCTGTATTGTGCTGTGTAACTTTCTAGCCAAAGCTCCTTTCCAAACTGAAATGAGAGTGGAAGACCAAAGATGAATTCACTGCTGGCATCTGAGCTCTGTCTGCCTGGGTAGGAAGAGGAAAGAGCTGGTATTTAGCTTGAAATTCAGGAACCAGTGACTCTCAGGTGACTGTAGGATGCTGACATCTGGCTGAAACTCCTGGCAGTTCACTTGGGTGATGCTGAAATGCTGCTGTCGCTCCACCAGGAGATAAACAGAGCCAGACAGGTAGCAGCTCTATAAATGGCTCTCACCCGCAGAGCACATCAGGCCTCCTGACACATACGTATCTTGCTGGCTGGTGCCATTTGTTCTATTGTAGTGTCAGTGATACGGTAATGTTTGAAGATTAAGTAGGCTTTTCAAGCAAGCTTTTAACTCTCTGAGACAGCCTTTTCTAATGGCACTTCCTTGTACGTTTTGAATTACCGATTTATTTTGGCTATTTTTAATCGGATCCCTTGCTTCAGACTCATTCTCATGGAGCAAACTGTGCTCCCATCCAGAGGGACCTTTTGCGAGAGATTATTTTGATAATTGTTTGTATTCAGGTTCCTACCAATCTGAATTCTTCAAGGGAAATTTCTCCCCAGGATACCTAGTGTTGTTCAAAGGATCGACTCGGGAAGCTCTGAAGATCCAAATCCCAGCACTTCATCTTTCCAAGGTGGAAAAACCCAGTCTCGTATAATTTTCTAAAGGCAAGTCTTACCACACCTGCTGTGTTTGAGATTTGGCTTCTCCATTTCTTCCTTAGAAGTAACTGATAGCACAGGTCAAGCCTTGTCTTTCTCGTTTCGTCTCATTTTGTTTGCTTTCCACAGAAATTATTGCATCTTTGCAAAAAACCTTTGGAATTAAAAATACTGGGTATGTACCAGCAACAGACAATGTAGTAACGGTCAATTTATTTATAATATGTCATCAGTCTGCTATGCGGGATAAGAAATTTGAACTCAGATATGCCCCAGTCTATCTCTAAGGTGGCAAACTTAGGCAGAAAATAAAGCTCCTAATCTTCTTAGTCAGTTCTGTTTAATGTACCATTAGGACGCTTGTGATAAGTGGGCCACCACCACATCTCTCGAGTAAAAGAAACCCACAGGAAACAGTTGTGGGGCTTAGAGAAACTGGAGGCCAACAGTCCCCGTCTGTGACATTCTGGAGGAGCGCAGAAAAGCTCTTGACAGCTGAGAATAGGAAGCGATGTTTTTGTCATTTGATGGGTTACTTCTTCCTGCCATTAGTTTCAGCCTCCCAGGGTGAGCAGGCCCATTTCACACGCTGCTCAGCTTATCTGGAGCTACCCGTTCTGCACCTGGAATAGACAGGGGCGATTTTTTAAAGCATGGCACAGGGACTAGAGGAGGTAAAGCTAAGAGGAAATCAATACCTGGGAAATTGCTGCAGGATCCTAACACCATGTCCTTCATCAGCGAAGGACCAGCAGTGAAATATAACCCTACCTGGTGTGTGCTTCACCCAGGGAGGTTTGGTCTACGCGCACGTGACTCCAAAATGCAGCAGCTCCAGCTGGAGAAGGTACCTGTGGTGGCCTGTATATGGCCACAGACAGCAATGATGTAGGCTTAGGCAAATAGAGAGCTATCCAGTGGGCATTGCTGACCCCAAGTGATGACCTGTGGGGGCAATCCCAAAGTCACATACCCTGTGTTCTGGGGGCCAGCAGAATGCCCACAGAACCAGCCGCAGGAGGAAGGAGAGGTGCGGAAGAGCTGGAAGGTTCTAGGAACAAATCAAGAGATGCCCTAAAGGGAAAAAGCCGTTTGCTCCCTTTACAAGGCAGATTTGTCGTTTGTTGTGCCAAATTATAATTGCTGCTAGTCCTAAAGTGAAGCTCCCATGAAGAGAGCTTTCACGCTGCTTGCACGTGTACCTGCACGGGGCACGGATCCACCTGGGTGACCACCCTATTAGGAAACAGATGGGTGCAGAACTGTCCCCAAACAGCACTGGATCCTATCGCAGCCTGTAGCAGCTTCGTCCTGAGCTGTCAGCAGCCGGAGCCCCCGTGGCAGGACTCAAGCTGCCGGCAGCAGGGGGATGACAGCCACTGCTGCTGCCCCAGGAGCGGCCTCGCTAGCCAAGAGAAAGCTGAAGGAGCCTGGTGGAGGAGCTCCAGAACTGACCCCTATCAGCCCTGGGAAGACACCAAGGCTACGACTAAAGCTAGAACAGCAAAATTCTGTGGAAAGAAAAGCTGCTCTTTTTATGCTATTTAAGAACTCCTAAGCAGTATCCACCCGATGGAGCCTGAAGGGGTTTCAGAAAGTTCTGCTGCCTCCCACAATTAATCTGGTCACAAAGAGAGCTTTTTGTCGTGTAGGTCTCCTTGGTCCAGCTGTGCACGACAGGAACCCAGCCCGGGCAGAACAAGGAAACCCCTAGGACCATGGGGTTTTACATAGCATTCTTTGACAGCAGCTCACTGGAGATACAAATGCAGAGCACAGCCCTCATAATCCAAGCTGGGCAGCAGGCAGCTATAAACAAATCAATTATAGACCGATTCCTCTTGATCTGAGAGAGATTGCCCCGGGTCTTAGAGCAGCTCTGTGTAAGGCAACGGGCCAGGCAGATAGAGAATTAGCTCAAAAACAAGCTATAGGATAATATCTTGCAATAGCATTGGCTCTCAACTGGTTTAACAACGTGGTCTGATTCATCTGTTCAGCCAGTGTAGCACCAAGACTGGCAGAAAAATAAGTCATGCTGAAAAATTGATGCAGCCAGCCTCACACATGAGAGAACACGAACAGATTGTTTCAAAAATACAGACAAAAATCCCTTTCCAGTTGCAGAGAGCGCACAGCCTTGTGCACCAGTGGTTTTGGAAAGCCTGCTCTGTACTGCCTAGAAATAGTCTTCTCTGGGGTTTGTGAGTAAGGATGAGCCACATCTATCACCTGGCTTGTACAGCAGCTCCTCTCCCCGTTGACTGGCTGGTGTCACTTCTTACGGCCGGGAAGCAGGCAGCAGCTCTTGCTCTCTCTTCACGTGGCTGTTTCAGGATCATATCAGAAGTCCCCTGGTCAGCTGCTCACTTCAGGGCCAGCTCCAGCTCCAGCTCCGGGCCATGCACTCCTTTTTCTTGATTTCCCTGTGAAGTGGCCTAGCACTGATGTGATACCAAAGGGAGGGCGAGCCCCTGGAGCATTCAAAGCAGGCAGAGCCAGAGGTGATGGTGCACATCTGCCTAGGCATGGAGTGGCTGCTCTTTAATCCCACGGCGTTATTTGGCGTGCTGAGCTCCTTCGAGGCTTTCTGACCGCTGGCTTGCTGCTTGCCAAGGCCACACGGTTTGGAAGGACACTGCTCTGCTAAGAAGCGAGCCCTAATCCCAGTGCTGATCCCTCACCTCAGCAATGGCAGAGACCCGTGCTGAATGCTCTGGCCCCCTGCGCACACCAGATGCAGCGTCCTGCCCCGCATCCCGCCTCTGCCAGCTGGAGCTGTGATGAGCTCCCTGGTGCAAGGTGAAGGCATTCTGCAGCAGGCGGCTCTGAGTCATCTCACCTGCTGAAACTTCCCTCCAGCACCAAGTCACGCAAGCCCTGAGCTGGGAAGCTCTGGGTCCCCATCAGTTCTGGGCATTATAAAACCAACGCTAACAATCTGGCAGGTGGAACTCGTGCTGGAACCTCATTTTTTATTTTTTATTAACTCCTCTGAACTGTCCCGGTCTTCCTGGCATCACAGCGGTGTGTTCTTTTTAAAGGGGGGTTTCATTCCTTGTTCCAAGAATGAAAACAGCTGCTGGTG
Source organism: Aythya marila (assembly GCF_965140915.1). Taxonomy (NCBI): domain Eukaryota; kingdom Metazoa; phylum Chordata; class Aves; order Anseriformes; family Anatidae; genus Aythya; species Aythya marila. Next base: position 10,213,823 of record NC_139057.1, read on the forward strand.
CACGGAGCACCCCAGGGGAGACCCTTCCTTGCCTTTTTCCAGAGCAGACGAGCAGAGCAGGGCTCCCCAGCTGCTCTGTGAGCTCGATGCGAAGCTGTGATGTTTGTGAGGGACTGAAGCATGAAGTGCCCCGCTAACGCTAGCAGGTGTGTGCAACAAAGGGGAAGGAGGAAAACGCTGATAATCAAAGAAAAAGAAAATAGCAAAGAGATAAACCCTCCTGAGCAGGCAGCGTGAAAAAGTATTAATGGTTAACTTCCTTATTGTGGGGTAGGAGGAAGAAATGCAACCGCAAAGGGAAAGAAGTTTACCCTGCAAAGCAAATTTGTCATTCACCCCGGCGGATTATCGTTGTTGTTATTTGCTCTTCACTCTGTGAACAACGCAGAGAAAACACGCAAACACCCCTCAACTACAGCCACAGCCCCCTCCCCACAGCCTCCTGCCTGCGTCCTTGCTCACAGAAAAAAGGGGCTGCTCAGCGCAGCCTTTGAAATCCAGGAGGATAATTGCCTCTCTGACGCGTAGGAGACCACAGGGCTCCCGAGGGAGCACAGGTATAAAAGGAGGAGCTGCACCTCTCCCTGGCAGCTAGAGGACAGCTGGGGGCACAGCCGCCTGTCCCTGCTCAGTGGCTTCGCGGGGTCCTGCCCGGGAAGCAGTGGAGGGGACGCAGCCAGCGGGGCTCTCAGAAGCAGCACCAGAGAAGTTGTATCTGCAGGAGGGGCAGGGGACACCTCGGCAGGAGCCGATCCAGGACGAGCTGTGGTCTGAGGGAACGGTAAGAGCGGGTCTCTGTGCGTGGGTTTAACAAGATGATGTCTGTTTGGAAACTGGAGGCAATTAAACTACAGCGAGATGCAATCAAAGCTGGCATCAGTAATTAGCTTTGCCAGATACAGTGCCCTTCGTAGCAAACAGGATTTTTTTTGTACCAAGTTAGAGAATGAAACAGGAGCTGGGCTGTGGCTAAGTGCAGATTGATGGAGCTGTGCCGTAGGTGAGCCTTGTAAAACTCTGAGGCATTTACTAGAGGAAGCAGAGATTTCCTCACTTGCTGTACTCATGCAAATTCCTTTAACCCTGGAAAATGAATGCTGCTTTACTCACCCAGCAGTAAAACCGTGTTTGCACCATCCCCAAGTGTGAGGAGAAAGGCAGCTGCGTTACGGGTAACGCGAAGCCAGCCCCAACGGCGCAGAGTAAGCCACTGAAATTGAAATAGGGCACGAGAAAAGCAGAAATCCTAGTATGAAAGTCTGAACTTCATAAACCTGCCGGCACAGTAAAAGCTCCATTTCATCTCTAGAGGTATTTTTGAGACCGCTCAGGTGAGGTTTCAGAGGCAGTCACCCAATCTCTCCAACGTCGTTTCCACAAACGCTGCCGTGTTAACGTTGCACAGGCTGGAACGAAGCTGCTGTGCTTTATCTGCTGGAATGGAGTAAGAGCTCTTCATCTTAACGGGAAATTATTAATCATTTTCTTTCACATGCTGCCAGAATAGAAAAGAAGGCATCTCTCGCCCCTGGAGAATTTTGAAGGTGACAAGGTTTTTGCAGAGCTGTCACGCTGCCTGCACGCAGGGTGATGCTTAAATTCTCCAGGCTCTTCTCTGAAACAGCAAGCGCTTCTGGAAAGGGGAGAAGGACTTTCATTTTAGGCTCCTTCACAAGAGAGAAATGGAGACAAATATCCCAAAAGCTGAAGGGATGAGAAACAGGCTGTAGCAAAGGAATAGAAGACAAAGCTAGACAGGAGATGAAAGGCAAAACCAAAATAAATAAATAAATAAATAAATAATCACAAAAACTAAAAGCAGAGAAAGGAAAAATTTCAAAGGGACAAAATGTGAGGAGGAAAACCTTTTCATTCCTGGAGGAAAACCCAGCACTCAGATAATCAGGGCTGTATCCTAGGAATTAAAAAGGGAAGCAGCCAACATTGGGCTAGCTTTTCTTTTCACTTGGTGGCATTTCACTTCACAGCTCATGTACCGGCTTCTCCTGGTGCTGAATAAGTCTCCTGGTTGGCACTTTCTTCAGATGTTGGTGCCGTGGCCTCCTGGTACCCTCCAACATGTGCTTTAGATCATCTCCTTTATCTAGAATAAGATCTGGTTTGGGATTTGTCTCAGAGATATTTCAGGGAGAGAGGCACAGAAGGGGCATGCTTTCTCAAGCTCAAATGCAAGAGAGGAAAAGCAGCAGCAGGACCAGGAGCTCTGTAAGTGTGCCTCTGTCACTCCTTTGCTGCTTCTGGGCATTCCTCAGCTCGCCGAGGGGCAAGAGCAGCTCTGTAGCAGACCAGGTTTTGGAAGGAAGGGGAGCTCCTCCTGCAGCTGCCAGAAGTCAGCTCTGCTCGGGTCGGGATCGTTGGCTCAGCTCCCAGGGAGCGGGTGGGAAGCGGGCTCAGAGCGCGAGCAGCTGGCGAGAGGGAGCTGGCTGAGCACGGGCTTGTGGCAAGAAACCCGAATTCGTAGTCCCCTTGCCCATGTCTGTCCAGGCATGTGGGACATCAAACCATCACACCACTTGCGTGGGTACCACACAAGTCCTTAATTATACCTTCTCCCTTAATTAGTCATCTACATTCAGCTACATCCGAGCAGCGAAGCGGTCCCCACTGCCGATGTTTTCCACCAGAACGGGCCCCCTCCTGCCACCACCGTCAGTAAAATCCACTGCTTGGGAAGTTCCCTGGGGAAATGAGAAGCCCAGCCAAAACCTTTCCATTTGGAAATGTGGGGGTGTTTTTTTCTTTCTTTCTTTTTTTTTTTTTTTTTTTCAACTAAGTATTGTTAAATGTTTGGAAGCTTTTTTTCCCCTTAAAAATGAACGTTTTTCTGTTACGGAGATCAAACATCTTTCTGCTCTTTTCTTGTGTAAAATAACATAGCAGAACAAGGAAACTTGATGTTTTAAAGACTTCCATCCACATTCTACTTTCTTAAAGAATCTTTTCTGAACTAAAGATCAATTGCTTTTGATCAAAAGTGAGGAAGAGCGTTAACTGGAATATTCTCCCACCATCTCTCGCTTCCAGTAACAAAAGCATTGCATTCAGCTCCCGATGGTGTGCGACCTCGGGTGATTCTCTGCCCTGACTCATCCATCTGGGATGGTGGATGCACAGCCCTTCAGCCAGCCCCAGGGTGCAAAACACCGCAGTGTTTGTCTCTGGGCAGACACACACTGCTGGTGAAATCCATCCCACCTGCACCACAGTCCTGAGAGCTCCAAAGGCATTTCTGATCGGTGGAGAAGGGGCTCCTCTTGACACAGCAGGGCAGGAGAGGTCCTGGGGGACAGCTGCAGATGGAGATTGCGAAGGTCCTGTGCAGCGATGCTGGGCTGGTGAGGAGCTTGCTTTACGCAGACACTGCCACTGACTCAGGTCTGCATTTCAGGTGAGTCCAGAGGGTGGAAGATGCTGGATAAGGCCACCCTGCTCCTGTTCCTGCATTTAGTTGCATGCTCCATCTCCTCTCCTCTCTACCCAGCTCTCAGGTAAGATACTGAATGCTTCATCCGTGCTGGAACTCTCTGCCTCAGCTCTGACCTTCTGCAAAATGAGCACGTGCCAAATTCAGTTTGCCAGCCCTTTCAAAAGCCAGATAAACTGTGTGTGCTCTGGTGAACCTCTTTCTTTACCCTGGCTTATTTTTTTGGGAATGCCACTAGCTTAGGAGTGGTTTCCAGGGAAGGCAGACACCTAACATGGGATATTTCAGCCCAAACAGTTGGTTGTGGAATTGACTGCTGGATCCTATGAAGGGGAATCTGGCAAACTCCAGAGCAGCCAGCACCACCAGCACCGTCACTGATTAAAATTTGTGCCTGCAGGCTACCTGCATTGAAATTGGAGCCACAGATATATCAGTACATGAACTCAACAGCTGCATATTAATATTTTAATATTAATATTGCCAACTGTTTGAAGTTAATATTACTTCTCACTATTACAAATTGATGGATGTACAAAATTGGCCATAGGGTTCTCTAAAGTGGATTCACAACACCCCACAGAAAATGCTTCAGGCCTTGCGCCAAAGCCAGGGCATGATGATACCACAAGCACTGGAGTTTTGCTTGACATTGCTGGGAGCTCAGTGAGGGGAAAACACATTTAAAGGGCAGTTAGTGAAGCTGCCCCAACTGCTGGGGCAGCTTCGGGGCAGTTTCTGGCTGAGGAGAGTGACAGACAGAGCTCGTGTTAGTGGTGAGGGAGGGATGGAAAGGGAGAGAGAAAGGAAAAAACAGAACAAGGAGGAGCAGTCAAGAACCCTGAGCAGCATTTGACCATGTTTTGCAATATGCCTTTTTCCTTTTTATTTTTATTTTTTGCAGGTACAGCCCAGGGCCTGTTACTGGCAAGGCCGTGAACTTCCAGCTACAGGACCGTGGCCCTCTGCAGGGCCATAACCCCTCAACAGAGGAACAGGACGAGGAGGGTTTGTTAACAGACCCTACTGAGAAAAGGTTTGTACCTTGCCTCTCACCCCCACTGCCACGGAGGACGCTGGTTACGCTTTTCCTGCAGCCCAGGAGCACACCAGCAGGTCACTCAGTCCCTCCAGCACCACAGAGGCCAGGCTCAAGGGGGAGAATGCAGATGAACCCTGAAACTGGAGCAGAAGGCTGGGACCATGGCAGCTCCCACCACTGCTGCTGTCCTGAGCTGCTTCCTGCTCTCCCCCAGCAGCACAAAGCATTCTGACGGGCAGGGCTGCAAGCCCAGCACTTCAGCAGGGAGCATCATTTTTCACCAGGCTCTGCAAACCCACCTGGAAGGCTGTCAGAGCCTCTCTTTTCCACCCCTGCCAGGAGACAAGGGATGGTTGCTTATCTTAAGTACAGGGGATTCATCCTTACAACAGCGGGGGCCATACAAACAGCTTGTGCTCCTCCTACCTGTGGAGCTTCTGTATCTGGAGAACTGTCCGAGGCTCCTGTTGCCCTGTCTCAGGAGGTGACAGCGGTGCTACAGAGCACAAGCAGTGTCCCAGCTGCCACTCTGCCCTCTACCAGTCCCTGGTTCTCCTTCCTGCTGCTTCTTTGACCTCACTGCTGCTCTGCAGGCACTTCTCATTAGCCATTTCAGTACAAATACTGATTAACAGATATATTTTGTTTTTCTGGCTGCCTCCCTCTCAGAACCCCAAATCCCTCAAATCTTTTCACCCTCCAACACTAACTCAGTCCAATACTAAGAAGCCTTTGGTACCTTTACACTCCTGATCTCAGCAGTTACATCTGGTGTATTTTGACACCTGAAACGTCCACTTCTTACACAGAACGCTCCCTGCTAGCTCAGTGAGCACACCTCCTGCTTGTCTTTCACCCCTAGGATGCAGCGCCACGCAGATGCCATATTCACCGACAACTACCGGAAATTCCTGGGGCAGATTTCTGCCCGCAAATTCTTACAGACCATCATTGGCAAGCGGCTCAGGTAAGCCCTGGGGGGTTTGCTGTCCCAGAGACAATGCTTTGGTACTGTGTTTGTTTTATTTCTTTAATGCATGTAGCAGGAACAGCTGCCTTCTGCTGCAACAGAAGCAATCTCCTGCTGCTCCACACCCCAAAGGGCATCCTATATCCCCACTTCTAAGATCCCTCTAATGACAACAATTATTAAACGGCCTAATTAATCCATCCCTCGGAGGCTATCAGCGTCAGATCAGCTGCGAGCTGTACCATGCTAGCAACGAGCAACAGTCTTTGCAGATTAATAGCTGCACTGATCATTCACTGTTGAGAAACGCCCACTGTTACGCTGTTATGCCTGCTCTGAGCACAGCCTCTCTGCTACACCTTGGGCAGCTGTGGCTAGACAGATCAGTTATTGCCACTAAATATGACCAGCTAGTCAGATGCAAACCAGCTCTGACCCCACTCCTATCACGGGAACAAACAGCTGCCCAATTTCCTCCTGAAATGAGGCAGAACAGCCCCAGGCCCAGCAGGCTCCTTGCCGCGCTGCTCAGCCTGAAGGACTAAAACCTACCTCTGAAACCAAGACGGCTCTCGTCTTCGCATCACAGGAACAGTGAAGGCAGCCCAGAAGAAGGGGTGCCCGAGCTTCTGACGAGGCGCCAGTCCGACAGCATCCTGATGGACAGCCGCTACCACCAGCGGATGGTGCTGAGGGACTTCCTGGGAGCCATCCTGCAGAATCAGAGGTAGGTGGGAATCGGTCCGGAACCTGCTCTCTGCAGGAATAAGGCCAGGTCCTTTCTGCTGTCTGGCTTTTAGTTGTGAAGCTATTGGATTAAGTTCTACCTCTCATATACACCTGGGGAAAAAAATAAAGCTCCTACCTGACTCCATAACCCACCCCTTCCCTTTCATGGGCAAGGAGGGTGGGTGCACAGAAGGATCAGCCTGTGCTGAGCCAGCCCGCAGCACACAGCAGCACATCACTGTGCTGCCTCCTCACCCCCATAATTCAGTAAAACAGCAGCAGAAAAAAACAAATCTCAATCCCAGTTATGTCATCACTGTCCTATTCTCTTTCACAGGCCTCGGGACGTAAACAGCAGCCAGTTAGAAGGGTTTCCCAACACCCTGGCTAAGCTCATGTAAATATTTTTCCCTTTTCCACCTCCCCGTGCTCTGGTGAGTACCATTCCCTGCACAACTGTGTGTGTAATGCTGCACCCAACAAGTGGTTCGGAGGTTTTCCCTTAGCAAAGCCAACTCCCACCACTGCCCATGAGAAAAGGGTGTAGGCTGCAATTTAGGGAAAAAAAGCTCCCAACCATTTTTTTTTTTAATGTCAAGTACCTTATTTAGGTACTTTAAGTACCTTATTTAGGTACTTGACATTAGTACCACTCAGACCTGTTAGTCAGAGCAGACACCTAGGTACGTGTCTCCACAAGATGCCCCCTGGTCTAACTGCTCTGGCCTGAGCCCGACCACAACCACAGCTCTCAGATCTATCAGCAAATCCAGAACTCAGACACCCTTTTGGATATGTGGGACCAGGCTGGTAGCAACCAAAACATCCTCATAAAGCTGACAGACACCATGGCTGAAGCTAACCTAAACGCAGACAAAAATCTTCTCCCAAGGCACAGAAAGTTCCTCTAGATGCCCAGTACATTTCAGGTTTTCCCTCATTGCACTGGATAGGAAATGAAACCTTAGTTTTCTGTTCCCCTCAGTCCTAAAATTAGTCGCCTGGAACTTGAAATATGCTCTAAGCCTTGCCAGCCCTGGGGGATTCAGAGCCAGCACTCAGGCCATCCTTGGTAATCCCTTCATTCATACAAATGTGTTTTCCTCCGTGAAGCAATTCCATCTTACTCCTGTCTCAGAAATTAAGCTTGTCTAGCCCTAGCCAGCACAATATGAAGCAGCGTGGAGAGATCTGTGAGAATATTAAATAAAAAGGGGGGGGGGAGGAGGGGAGAAAGACCAGAACTGTACATAAATCATATGTGTGGATTCAGCTAGGAAAGCATGGCATTTAAGCATCTCTTGCCGTGTTTGAGTTGGTTACGTTCAGTTCTTTTCACAAATGAGGTCAGCCAGGAAAAGCCTCAAAAAAATAAAAAGTGTGCACTCACCTATAGCTTTTTCATAATTCTCTTTTCCTCCTGCTTCTGTACAGAATAACTCAGAGCTCACGGATCTAACTGTACAGTAAGCCACTCACAGCCATGAAGACATTCCTGGAGGTGACCAGCTGGAACTGAAGCATACAGTCCTCAAACCCGTTTAAAGGAATGCAATTCTGATGCACTACTTAATTTACTGCAGTCATTACAATTTAATTCCCCTCTCTAAACATTGGTTTGTGTACTGAACCAGGAAAAAAAAAAAACAACAAACAAACCAACAAGCCTCTGTGGTTTAACCTCAGGCTGCTTTACATATAAAGGCTAAAATGAGTACACTTGTAATCCTGGAGACATATTGTCTACTAATTAAGACTTTCAAATCACGAAGTGCAGCAAAATTTCTGCCAAGTCATCATTCTGTTTGAGGGCCTGATTAATAAATACGAGGCCACCAAAAGGCACCTTTTGGCAGTTTAGTGAACTGATTACAGCCTCCTCCAAAAAGATGCTGATGGCACAGCCACACGCAGTTAGAGCAGGGCGAGGTAACGCGTGACTCCACCAGCCCACCACCCAAACCCCGCTGGGGGCTCTCACTGCCCAGCCCCTGCACAGAGCCCTGGCAGCAAACCTGGTCTCTAAGAAGCCTGGTGATGAGCAGTTACTGTTCAGCCTCGAGGTGTTTACACTGAGGCTACAGCTCTGCTCTGTAAAAGGAAAAGGAGAGGCCTGTGCATCAGATGGGGCTGACACTGCTTTAATTCAGGGTGCCAGCCAGGGGCTCTGAACACCACCACGGCTAGGGCTACAGCTGTAAATGTTCCCACTGCCACTTACAAGAAGTTATTAACCCAGTGATCTCTCACATAACTACTTCCTTCTCTGTCACCCCAATTATCCCATCGTTCATGTAATATTTATGTCTTCAGAAATGTAAATAGTGTCAGGATGGGGTACGCTTTCCCATCATTAGCAGGGAATAAAAGTTGTTCTAAATAAACCTGTCCAACAGCAGGTCAAGATGGCTCTGTGTCTATCGAGATGTTAGTTTCTTGATTCCAGCCACAGAATGGAAATGGAAGATGTTGCTCAAAGACAGCAGCAAGAGCACAGAGGGCAACTCAGAGCTGTGCTTACAAAGGCACTGGGTCCAGTGCCAACCACTTCAGGCCAGGCTGGAATTACACCTGCAAACAAGCATGTGAGGGCCTCCTAAAGTATCCCTCGTTGCACCCAAACAATTCCCTGATAATTCACACTATTTACCATCTCCTTTTTCCTCAGGTGATCATGTCTTAGTGCAGTAGGTTCCAGCACACATGGAAATGAGTTCATACTTGCACCAAATCCCGATAGATTGCATTCTCCCTGTTGAAGTTTTAGAACTGTAGCACTACAGAAATATTATCGACTGCCCAGCAGGGGGGGAAGCAACAGGGGGATGCTGAGGTCCATCAGTAAAGCTCCGACAGCAGCAGCCCACTAATGGGTGATCCGTTACCCTTATGCAGGCAGAGAACTGTCACGGTGAGACATGTCATCCTTCTGCTTCACAGTACAGCTGGAACAGAAGAAACCTGAATGGGACTGCTTCAAAGTGGGTTTGTAAAGCTGTTGTCTAACACCAGCCAACGTGCCTGAAGTCATTACAAATTGCTCCAAGGAAAGGAACCCCCCTATCCAAAAGCATATTCATCAATTAGAAAGTAAACAAGGTAGCAAAAAAATTACAAGTGACATGAAAGCTATACACAAACACTATACTACACTCAATAGTTTTAAATCAAAAGCTGTATCATAAAATACCTTGGAAATACCGAAGTCTGTATGATTAAACAGCTGAGTGAGTGTACCAATCTGGAATAAGAGGGATTCCTTTGAAAGCTTGGTTTGCATAAAAATGAGGAAGCAAATGCTCAAACTCTGAGCATGAAATGTTTAAAAAAAAAAGCAAATCAGAAAGTGTCTTAAGAATAAAGGGCCACTGGAAGTAAAAACATCCTTCCCTAACATATAGCCAAAAAAGAAAAAACACAACAGCAACAAGCAGAGCTCAAAGAAAATGAATCACAGAACTGCATGGTTTTCTTTTTGCATCTGTACTGTCATTGGAGAACATGCCAGAGATCTGCTACGGGGGTGTACCGGAGCATCTGTCATAGTGTGAGTATCAACAGATTAGTTATAAAACAAAGTTATAAATCAAAGCTGATAGGTGTGCAGTAACAACACCCAAAAAAAAGGCTCAAAAACTCAAGAGTGAAAAGGAATTGCAGGGTAAAATAGTGTAAATAGTAGCTTAACTATTTCTTGCTTACAACCCCTTTATTCCCAGAAGGCTCGAATGCAGCATGAGATCAGTTCTTTCAAGGAGTGCAGAGGAGGTCAAGGGACTAGTTCATCAGGCCTGCAGGGTGTTCAGTACAGTGTTCACCACGAACAAACTGGTAGGAATTGGTGTTACAAAGAACAGAAACAGTGAGCTAAGTGTGAACAACTGCAGCGGGGAAGGGGCAAGATGGCTTTTATAAAGCAGAGTCATGCCTCACACATGTGAGGTTCTTCGGAGGAATTAGCTCCACACCCTTTATCCACATGCTTGCTGGTTGATATAATTTCCTTGCATTTCCAAAAGACAGTTTGTAAAGTTCCTTTGCCAAGAGGTCTTTAAAGAAACCCATCTGACACGGGACAAACAGGAGCCAACACACAGACACAGGGGAGGGAGCCAGGAGCAACCGTTAAGTTTACCACATGCAAGTTGTTCATCAGGAGAACTCCCCAGAAATCTGTTGTTCCTCCAAGCAAGCATTCATCTTTCCCCCTCCCCAGCTCATTAATTTGTTGATTATATGAAGTTATTAAATACAACTACAAGGTTCAGGGTTATAAGGAGGATGGTGAGCGAGAAGCAGTGCATGTGCCATTAGCCTGAAGACACGAGCCAATGACATAGAATTAAAAGGCACCGAACTCATATTTGGAGGTCACTTCCAGAGGCTGCCATGAAAACAAACCCACCAGAAGGGCACCCCAAACCTGCCAGGCATGAGGCCTACAAGGGCCAGAGCCCAAGGACCCCTCCTCTTTGAGCTCTGAGCACCCGTGGCAGCTCCACAGAGCCTGGCGCCATCCTGAGTTGAGAGGACAGCAATTAGCAGAGAAATGCAGATGACAGCATCACAAATGATGGCAGAAGTGGGAAACGCCCCCAAATAAACACGTACCTCTGGGAAAGGACATGAAAGAAGAGGAACTTTTGCACCGCAATGACTAATACAGAAAAATTGCCCAGCCAAAAAGCTCTTTTCATTTTCATGTGAGCTCAACTTCCAGTCCGAGACTGAAACAGCCAAAACAAGATTCAGGACCATTCTTTCCTCTTTATTCACAAATCACTTAGTACGAGGAGAGGGCGCCTGGGGAAAGGTAGAATTATGTTTTCCTTTTTCTTCTTTTTCTAAAAGAAATTCAAATATCCCAGGAGAAGAAAAGGGGAGAGTGGAGTGGGGCATGGATCCAGGGAAGAAAGGATTTTTGAGATTCATATGAAAACCACTCAGGTAGCATGAACACAACAATGAAAATCAAAACTTTTTTTTTTTTTTTTTAAAAAAAGTATAACTGGAACCCTCTCGACTTAATTTATATAAAAAAAAAATCTTCTGCCTTCCTTCTTCTGCTCTTTCAGTTATTCACTTCTGTTCTGAAGGCATTTGCTTTGTTTTTTCCCCCATTTCTTCCATTCTTCTGGTGCTAGTGTGTCCTGGAAAGGAAAATCCAAACAATTAACTCTTCCACGCAACAAAGTACTTCCTCGAAGAGTAAAAGCGCCCCCCGAACCCTCATTCTCTCTCAAAGGAAGCTTATCTGACAGGAGAGCAATAAAACCAGTACTGCAATGTAACTGAGGAATGAACCTCAAGTAGCATGGAAATGTTCAGACAACATGAAGGTCTGGCACAAAGGGATGGATGAGCCTTATGAAACAAAACGGGACAAAAAAAGCAGGGCTGAATGCAAAGCCTGCAGCTACTCTACCATTCTTCTACTTTAAACAGGGCCAGTTTATCCAACTGGAATCAGGTGGTCCATGTAAACACAGAGGAGAGGCCTCCAACAAAGCTGGCACAGCAGGTCCGTCTTTCTGGGGTCCTTTTCTCTCCCGAGATGCCAGATACGAGCATAGCTGGGTGCACTTCACAGGCCAGTCCCCAGATACTGGTACCAATACAGTCTTATATGACGTATCTGGGGCACCAGAAAACCCAGCAATGAGGAAAAATGCTTGTGACTGCACTTAGGGATTAGGAAAACCTAACATATGGACCATGGATATTAAGTTATTCTTAACATCTTCCAGGATTATTCTCACAGCCTATAGGGAATTCAGGAGTTAAAATACCCAGCTGAGAAGCAAAAAGCTCGCAAGCTGTGGAGAACACACTTCCTGGGTATTTGGCAACTGACCACTAAAGCTGAAAAGCAGTGGCTCAAAGTTTTGGTCAAAAGTGAAGCATCCAGCAACCAGCACAGCACCAGCCAACAGCCAGGCTACAGTCAGCACCGTTCCACCAGCACGAGCGACAGCCGCCTCCTGTTCCTCTCCAGTTCCTTGTCAGAGCTTGTGCTGTGCTAACACCCCTCCAGCACCCCAGGGAGGGATGAGGCAGTACCAGGGTGTTTTTCCTATGCAACACAATGCCAAGCTCTCCATAGGTGATTTTTCAGATAGCACGGAGGATGGTTTTAGATGTGCAAACAGAAGCTCAGAGCACAGCACACGTGGTTTCTGAGATGCAGCCAGCCACGCTGGTTTGTTTTGCACCGCAGAACTGAGCTCTGCCGAGCACACTGCGTGTGTGCCTGGAGCACTGGCTATGAACATGAGAGAAAGCAGACGCTCATGAGACACAGCAGTGCAGCATATTCTTCAGCAATTTCAGTCCCGTTGCAGGACTTGTCCCAGATTCTTTCTCCCTTCTACTTTATAGAATAACGTGCTGCTAAGAAGTGATGCCACGCACAGCGAATTGGGTAACAGCGTAGCGGGTAGTCCTGCCTCCCACACCACTGTGGACATCGCAAACTGGGACCTTTCCTGCTCAGAATCAAAGGAAATGATGGGCTTTACACCAGCAAGTGATAATGGAGACCTATCAGATGGTTGTATTCAATCAAGGGGAGCTTGCTGCTGCTGCTGACTGTGCCATCATGACCGGTTCAGTCTAAACCAAGGGTGAACCCTGGGTAAGGTCATGTTCTCGGCTGAATGAGGTGGTGCTGACCTGGTTTCTGCTGCATACAGAGCTCTTGTCAATCCAAGCAAGGACATAATTCAGTTCCACCAACAGTAAAGAGTGTCTAGCAGCTGAATAACCAGAATACTGCACATGGGAAAGGGAATACCAACAGCAGGATGGGATACGGGGCATCTTTATTATGTTCTCCTCTAGCTAACACTGCTAATTATTTACAGGAACAATATTGCTTAGACTAGGTTGATTTCTACACCTCAGTGTATTAACATGTGCGCATATCACCACACAGACTCAAGATGATTAAGGAATCACAAGAAGGCAATTTAGTCTCAGAGGACACGCACTGCTAGTATGCAAACCCAGCGGTAGCCAAGGACACCCAAGGACTGATTGAAAGCCAAGTAAACAATGTTGGAAGGAAGCAGCTTCAGCTCGTATCTTTTTGTGCAAGAAGGGAGGGATGAAAAGAAATGAAGCAGGCAGCAAGCCCAAGAAAGGCAAATTCCAAAAAGACCCTTACTTCTAGAAGAGCTGGTCACTAGCAAAACCCCCTTTTATCGCAGCGTCCTATACTTTGCCAACCTACTGCTCTGCTCTGCAGCGATCCTGCCAAAAGGAGAGAGGAAGAAAGGTTCAGAGAAGATAGGAAAGAGGAAAGCAGCCCTGCTCCAAGAACCAGAGCCAACGATAGAAACGCAAAAAGCAAAACCAGGCCTTCTGGTAACTTCTGTAAAAACATGGTTTAAATACAGTTCCCCCCCAGCCTCTACCAGCGCTCTCCACAGCGCAACAGCAGCTTTGCCTCAAAGTGCAATCTAGTTAATTACCAGCGCACTTCAACATCTGAGATGGACTAGCTGCGTGTGAACAAAAAGATACATCTTTTTGAACTTTAAAGTCATGTACAAAGGGTTTAACTTTAGCCTGAGGTAGAAGTTTTACTTTCAAATTTGCCATTGTAGTTGCAGCTTCGTGTCATTTACAGTGAGAAAGCACACAGACACCCCCTGCAGTGTTTTGAAGCAGGAACCAACCACCTGCATTTCTGTGCTAGCAGAAGCCCTGGTTGAGCTAAGACACTTAAAATATAAGGTTTGTTGTATTCTTTCCTCCCCACATCTGTACACTAGGAAACATGTTGTTAATAATGATTTATTATTACTCTTTAAATTAAAAATGAATCACTATTCAAGTGACATAACATAGCCCTTCTGGCAACAAACTCCTGGTAGGAACTGTTATGCTAACAGAGTAAAGTACCACACCAGAGACAGCTGGACATCCAAGGGAGCAAGTCTGAAGAAGTTGAAAGAACAGCATGGAAAGGGTTGATTACAATAATTGTGCCCCCTGTATACCCATGCAAATAGAAATGCTTTAAATGCAACAAATCCCTGTGAAACCCCTGAAAATTCTACTCTTCTGTGTTTGTGAGGTTTTGTTGTTGTTGCTGTTTTATTTTTTTACAGCTTATCCTCATTTTAATAGTGTGATCAAAAATGTGAGAACCCAGGGATATTTATGCAAATAGGCATGCAAGGATAAACTTCTAAAGGCTCAAAAAGGGGAATTTAAAAAAAGCACAGGTCTGATGGTTAAGCAGATCATGAGATCATCTTCAGAGCCGAACTCTACATTTGCAGAGTACAAAAGGGCTAAAATTTAAATCTCATGTGGAGACTCCATGGCAGAAGTGGCAGTAGTGAAGGAGGGGTGAAGGTCTGACTTCTGACTGATGCACGGTATTGGAAGCTTGGGTCAGCAAACAGCCTGCGGGCTGCTTCAGCCATGGCACACACGTGAGACCCTGTGGCACGGGGCATGAACGTGAAGAATCAGTCCTACGCCAGTACAGAAAGTACAGGTGAGGTATCCATTCAAAAACCATGTCCATATGGGGCAAGACACTGCTGTGCCATGCTTGAGGCACCCACCCAGCTGGGCAGGGCACGATCCAGTGCTGCTGAGCTGTTCCAGCACAGGTTCAGAACCAGCACTGCAGTCAGGTTTGACAGCCCTGCCTCAGCAGCACAGTCTAGGAACAAAACCACACAGGCCCTGCTGCACAACTTCTAGCTGGAGAGAAAACTTGCTCAGGGCTGGCCTGTGTTTCACAGTGCCTGATACAGATTCCTCAGTGTATTTATTACAGAATCATAGAATAGTTTGAGTTGGAACACACCTGCAGAGATCTGGCTCAAGTGCCAGCTCAAAACAGAGCTAACTTTGAGGTCAGAGCAGAGCACTCAAGGTGATATCCAGCCAAGTTCTGAACACCTCCAGAGAAATAAAGGCTTCACAACCTCTTTGAATCCTCCTTTACAGTGCCTGACAACCTTCATTGAATTTTGTGTCCCTAACATTTATCAGAATTTTACCTGTTGTTGCTTGTGTGTATTGCCTTTTGTTTGTGACTGCACTCTCTCAAAAAGCAGCTGCTCCTTTTTTCATTGAAATCCTTCTTTGGGTAGAAGACAGCAGTAAGGCAACCCCCACCTTAACATTCTTCCTCTTAAAACTTATCCCGCAAGCACAGCTGCATAGAAGTTCGGCTTCTTCTGTGTTTATAGCAGCTCTCATTACCTAATATTATAAAATGTTGATACGCCACATAGTAAAGCAATTTTGTCAGGGTATTTATCTTGCCAAAAGTGGCTCTCCCCATGCCAAGATGCACGTGCTTCCACTCATTTTCTCTACGTGCCTGACCACTTCAGCAAGTGGCCACAGGGGCTATTCTCTCTGAAGGAGCAGTTAGCTGCACCTCAGTGACAGCGCCTCATCACCCTAGTTCAGGCACTTAATCCGAAAACAGGCATGAGAGGGGGAAAGAACAGACCCCCCTCCCAAGATTTAAGAACTGAAAGCAACATTCATCACTGTATCAGTTACTGACATACGATAGCATCGATGCAATCTCCTCCCTGACATCTTCAAAAGCTGCTCCCACCAAGGCATCCGTGCCTGGCTTACCGTTTTACTGCTTTATGAGCCAGCATCCTATTGCCTGCCAGGAACGTGACACCACCCAAAATGGCCAAGTACTTCAGAGTCTGGAACATGTTGAGCTGAGTCCAGTAGACGTACATGAGTCCCAACATTGCTGTGAAAAAAAACAGCCCACAGTTCAAACTATACTTCAAAGACAGACCATTAGCTATTCCCAGAACAATTGTTATGTTGTACTGCCAGGCCTAAGCACTTGGTTTCTAACTCATTTCTGAATCTCCAAAATGACAGATTTAAAGACTATACATTATTGCCAAGGGAAGACGACATCTGGGTCCTCATATTGTAGAAAAATGACGGACAGCATGCAACCAATCCTCCTGTGGCATAATTATGGAGCTATTACAGACCTTGAAGGCTTTTAAAAAGAGGATATTCTGGATTTCAACAGAGGATATTAACCTTTACTCACTTTTAAGAGCTTATAGCTTTATAAGGCCTCCAAGGAAACTGGTTTGGAATAAGCAACATGCTGTCATACAGGAAACAGTAGACCCAATGTTCTTCCAATCTCCTGTGTTTCTGAGAGCCTACCAAGACTGTAAATAACCATGCAATCAAAGGTGTGATTATAGTGATGACAAAGCCTAGTCCAACTGAAGAACAAGACTTCCACAGGAAGAGCTTCAAGGAAAAGATGTAGATGGTAGCCCTGCATGTTTCAGTCCCCACAGAAACTCCCTGCTTAAGAGGACAAACATGCAATAACAAAAGCGTGACCTCTGGAAATACAAAGTTCTATCAAGTACAGATAAATTGTGTGTGAGAGGAGCCTAGGTAATGACTGCTGTTATAAGCTGATGGCCAAAACAGGTTTATCACCATATTAACAATCATGAAGAGCAGGAAGGCAGATGAAAACAAGAGAACAAATGTTATGCTATTATGTCATTATCGTTAATAGGCTGCAAGCCCATTTACCACCAGGGCTCTCATCTGTAACTCCCAGGTGAGAAGGTCAAAGCAGAAAGCGTCTGACACTTACCAGCATGTCCCATGTGAAAAACAATGGTGCTGGGAGCAAAGCTGAAGTTGGAGATGTTGGCACCAATCTTTATCCACTAAAAGGAAAAGAAACAAAACCTGAATAAAAAGGGTCTTGTAAACACAAGATTTTATTTTAAACTTAAAGGAAACAGAGTTGAAAGACACTTAAGTTCTTCAATGAACACAGTGTATTCTCTACAGAAGCACATTGTCTTCTAGTACAGAGGACAGAAGAGTAATTTTGTCAAAGACAGCGCTGTTAAGTTCCTTTAGTGGAAATTTCTCCTACTGCTTCTGAGTCCCCAAAGGCAGTTCCTCAATTATTTTAAAGTGAAGAGAGGATATCGCTTGAAATCTACATTTTCCAGAAAAATATTGCTATTTGTTTCCAGCTGAATTAATTTAAAAGGATGAAACAGGTAACAGTCAGTTATGTAGTTTTGGACTCAGCAAAAGACCAATTACAGATACATGATATTTACTCGCAAAAACAATCGCAGTTTTCAGGATACAGAAGAGAAAGGCATGAAGGATGGAAACCAGGAGCAATGAAATTCCTCAAAGTGGTTTCTCATCCACAAATACATTGCAAATTCCAGAGACCAATGGACACAGCTTTCTGAAAGTCAACCTCCAGCAAGAATAGCTAATGGGAAATTACTGCAAAGCAAGTAAGGGATCAGTTTCATCTTCTAAATAAGGTAATTTAACTTGACTAGATGAGATTTTTCTTTCACATTAAGTTTAGAACACTGAACTGATGCTACAGTTGAACTAGGGCTAGACATTTCAACTACTGACACACAAATGCCAATTAAGTCCATAAATGGGAATCAGTCTGATGGGATTAAGTAACACAGATTTTGTGATGGCTATATTGAGTGCAAAGCAGAATCACTGCTTTTCTCCTGTAGAAGAAATGGAAAAAAAAGAAATGGAAAGAAATGTCATTCTGTGGCCCAGTTCACTCACCAGAATGAGCAGCAAGAGCAGTGGTGAGAGAATCAATGCCGTGAACGTGTTAGATACCACGGTGGGAGGCCTCTTCTCAGGTTCCCTGAAGAGGTGCTGCAAACACACAAACCCAGCTCGTAAGAAAGCATTCCAACAGAACAGCTTCTCAGCTCCACACAGGACCAGCTTCAGCCCTGCTGCTGTTCCTAGGCATTCCTCTGGCTGAAGAGCATGCCTCTTTAAAGTAGCACCTATTCCACTCTGCACATTTGGTCCCTTGCTCAGTTAACTTTTACTTGCACTCACAGAAGCACTGGTTAGTTTGCCATCAGCAGAGATGGCTAGAATGATGCAAGAGAAATGTCCAAAAGCAGAGAGCATTCTGTGGTGCCTACCTCGTCAAATTTTCTTGTTTGAGTCTTCTCATTGACACCAGTTGCTCTTTCACAGGTAGGACACTGCCTATTTATTCATACTGCAGGGGACTGCAATTAATTCCCTCCCATTAAGCAGTACATTTGTGTTATTTTAATTACACTACTTGCACAGTTACTATTTCTATGAGAGATTACTTATCAAAAAAAGTTATGATGAGAGCAAAGACTAGATATGCAAAAATAAGACGAGCCCCCCCATCTACAGAGCATGATTTTTGGTTTTGGTTGTACCTGGATTTCAGGTTTGGGAACAAAAAGGTTCTTGGACTGGACCGTGGATGGTGCATCCTCCTCTGGGAATTTGATCACAACATCAGCCTGAAATGAAATACCACAACTTCATGAACTTTAACTGTAATGTATGAAAAGTTTTATTACATTACTGTGACCAATTTGCTTATCATGCCTATCAGATTGAAAGTTTTTTTTAAAGGAATCTAAAATAAACCCTCCACATCTTAAAAGAAATTTCTCCTACACAGAAGCAGTAACGCCCTTTATTCATCACTAAAGGTTGGACTTATTTCCAGCGCAGCAAGCACAGAAAAGCTAAACCTTGAAGTGTTTGCTGTGAATTTACAATTGAACCCACAAAAACACTTAAGTTCCTATTTCACCCTGTGATGAAATAAACATTTCAATCCCACTTTGATGTTTACATGGAGTTTGAAAACTTAGAAATGAACAGCAAACCTTAGAACCCATAAATGGCTGAAAGGTTTCTGCTTCACTACGAAGAAAAAAAATGAGCTTTTTTCTTCCAAGCTGGTACACCACCCTCCTGCTAGACTGTCAATTATCTCAGAACCATGTCACCACACTTCCAGCTACATACCACATTCCACAGGATTGGATTTTCCAGAGTGGCATCGCCAATTATCAAGTACAGAGTATAGGTACCAGAGGCAGAATCGAACTCAGTCTTTCTTTCAGAGGTATCCAGCTCAAACTTGTATACATTCTTGCTGTCTGGTTCTGCAACAAACACTACCTCCTGGCCAGTCTTCTGGTTGTGAAGTCGGACAAAAGTCTGAAAGGAAAGATTGTGAAATTGCTGGAGTATCTCACAATATGTTTATGTATGTGTTTATAAATGCCACTGAAATGAGAGATTTACCCCCAAACAAAAAGCACAACATTTAACAGAAGTTAGAAAATAAACTGAGAGGCCAGCTCTCCAGATCCCTGCACAGCCAGCCCTGTACAATGTCTCTTCAAGTAGCCACATTAACACAGAACCAACTCTGTCCAGATGCCCATGTGGGGTACAAGGCAACATACTGAATGCTACTGGAGAGTGTATGTGCAACAACACACAACAGGGATGGATGCATTTTATTTTTTAGACATGAACAAGCCAAATCCACTTCCCTCCTACCAAGATTAGTGTTTTTTCCACAGTCCATGTCAGAAACATAAGGCTTCTCAAAACCTACCAAACCTTTTCAGAAGCAACCATCACCTTGGATGCTTCAAGATGGAGCGTTTTGGTGACACAGGATGACAAGAATTTGTCCTAACCTGGTGGGGGGTGAGTTCAGCTCCACTGTTCACATCTATCAGCTGGAAGGATAGAGCAAAATTCTGATGGCTGTCAGCAGTGAATGAGCCCTTGGCTTTGGCTGGGTAAGCTACCCTAGGAAACAAAAAAAACAGAGTTGAGGTGATCTTTCAAATGAAGGCCTGGCATTCAAAGAAACTGAGGCAAGCAAGCCTGACTAACAGCACTGCTATTTACTCAAGTGGTCTATTTTAACAAGAAGTCAGGTGACCTAATTCTTTCTGTTCCCCCATAATTCAAGGAAAAGGAGGAACAAAATTCTTCTTTTTTTTTTTTTTTGCAAGCTACATACGTTTTTATATAAAACATTAGTTCATTGCAGGTTTTGGAGGAACAAGAAGAACAAGGCTTTGCTAATACTACACCCCACCTTTCATTACACAAGGCTCTGCTACAAAAAGGTGTGATGGCAGCGTAACGGATGTAACACAATCAGACTTCAGCACAGAAAGGCTTTATCAATACGCAGGGATGGACCTCAGAGAAGCAATGCAAATGAAGTTAAATTACAAGCATTTCATTTTAATTGATGTCAGTTAAAGAGCAACTGAGAATCAGGCACACCAGGCTGTGATAAAGCCATAACCTCAAAATACAGTGTACATATTGCATTAGATCCTCTCTACCAAAGTTCAACAATAATAGAAACATTAAAATAAACGTTTTAAACTCAACTTTTGCTACAGAGAGGTACCAACAAAGGAACAGAAGACTAAGGTCACCTGTTTTCTGTTAGAAATTATTTCAGCAATAAGGAAAACCACTTATAAGAAACAAATCTATTCTCCCAAAGAGCTCACAGGTGTAACAAACAGCATTAGTACAATTTTGTTGGCATTCCAATACAAGATCCAAGGAGGTAAAGCTCTGAAGACCTCTAGTCTAGAACGAGCACTGCCCCTTACAGGATCACAGAGTGAGTCGTTTTACCTGGTTGTTTTTGGTGCAATGCTCTGATCTTTATCCACAGTAGAAAGATCTACATTAGTAATCCCAACTTCTGTGGAAACTTTGACTTTCA
Source organism: Aythya marila (assembly GCF_965140915.1). Taxonomy (NCBI): domain Eukaryota; kingdom Metazoa; phylum Chordata; class Aves; order Anseriformes; family Anatidae; genus Aythya; species Aythya marila. The sequence continues at coordinate 10,234,623 of NC_139057.1, forward strand.
GCTGCAACAAAACACAACAGAAAGTTACTGGGACCACTCCTACATTTACTAACAATGGTCATGTTCACTTCAGAAGCTTTCGTTCTTCTGTCCCCTTCCCCACGGAGAACCTTCCTCTACACCAAGACAGAACCTAGCCTGAACAAGCATGTCTACACCAATTTACCTTCTGGCAAAGCTCTTGCATCTGTTACTAGCCCCAAACCAACCCTTTCCCCTTCACTAACAGCTGTCTCTAAAGACACCAATCCCTCAGTTGCGCTGGAGTTAGCTCCACTTTGCAGAACTGTTTTTAATGAAACAGCCCAGATATCCAGATCCAGCTAGTTTTCCTTTTACACTAGTAGAAGCTTGCTATTAAACATGACATCATATAAAACACGACTTCAAACTGCACATGCACTGTACTTCTGTGCCCTGGACAGCAATCTGAGATGAGAGATGTCTCCAGACAGCAGCCAGTTATGCCTGCGTTGGCTCCTGAACCCTAGGAGGTTTCTGCTGATTTTATTACCAGCAGGCAAAAGCCAAAGCATTCCTGCAGGTCTGCACTTTTTTGTTTTTTTAACTGTGCCTCTGAAGGAAGGCTTGCTATTTATCATTTAGGGCACTGCAGACATTAAGGCCTTGCCATTTATCACTGCTCCTTTGTGCTAAGTGCCCTACAAACGCTGAGCAGAGGAACGACTTCCTGCCCTCTCCCCTGCCCCAAACCTCAGACCATCCAACCCAGACAGTGAACCTCAGCGGGTCTGACTGACTTCAGCCCTTCTCCCAAACACAAGCGGTTACTGCAGTCCATAGGATTTAATTAGCACATTTGTTCTCACAGCTTACAAACGCTCCCCTGGAGAATTCGTTTCATTGCCAAGACATTTTTCAACACACACTCCGATTTGTTACTGCAGGTTTGCTGATGTGAAACAGCCCCACCCCCTCAACCTGAAAAATAATTCCCACAAAACCTGCGGGAAGAATATGTGAAAACAAACTATTCAGGTCAGACTTCAAACACAATAACCTTGAGAGCTCCTTTACAAAAAAAGCATGATTTGATATAGATGTTACTACTGAAACTGGATCCATTAGCAGACTCTTTAGGCTAACTTTAGCAAAATCTTTCTCTGTTCCAAGATGGGAGCAAAGAAAGATGGACTAATGAAATAATCATTAAAAAAGAGTTATGTGAAGGCAACTCAGAGCTGCTGCACACAGCCCCTCCAACTGCATAGTACACAAACATCCCTCAAATATTTTAATGCCAGGAAATGCAGGCTCTGCCTGGAATAATAACCCACTGGTTTAGCTCATTACTGTCAAAAACGATGGTGCATTAAGGACAATTAATGCTAATAACAGTAAGGAAAAAAAAAAAAGCAGTTCCCCCAGCAGTCCTCCCCCATAACAATGTGTCTTATTAGAAGCAGCTCACACAAAGCCACCGCGGCGTTAATGCATTCCCCCTGGTACCTCTGTGTGCCAGCAGCGAGCTGAAGCAGGACCAATCACTGCCCTTTTGACACTCCTAAGTGCCATTACTACTGCAATGACAACATCAATTTGATACAGACAGGAAAGGTCGGCAGTTGTAAATACGTGTCTTCCTCTGCTCTGAGCTGACTACGTTGCAAGACTTTAAAAAGCTGAGCTTTTCCTTAAATAGGCAACTGAGGGCAAAAATTAACCCGGGAACAGACATCACTGGAGAAGAGCATTCTCAGCTGTTGACACTGCAGTGACTATGCTGGTAGTCAGCTGGGTCGCACGCTTCTCACAGTAACAAACTCGGGAAAGTAGAGCTCTGAGTGTTTTATACAAAAAACTCTTCTTCTGAGAGGTGTGCTGTAACAGCTTTTGCCACCAAAAAGGGTTTATGAACACAAGAAATGAAGAATTAATTTCTACTTGCTTTGGTCACTCTTTCTCTGCTACAAAAACATCACCACATAGCCAGTTAGAAGCCAGAAAGACACCCACAGCTCTTTTCTAAAGCTCTCAAATGCTTAACCTCCATGCATCAGGCAATCACCAGACAATCAGTCATCCGCTAGCCAAGCTTTGAGATTTACAGGCTCAAGTTCTGAATGCTCTGAAGAACATTCTTAGTAATCATTTTTGCACAGCTAATTTAAAATATTGGCTGCTACATGAACATTTCCACTGTTAGCCTTTGTTCATTTGCTGTCAAATTAGTAAACATCTAAGCAATAAGTCAGTTTTGAAACTTATACAAATCTTTTTTGATCATATACTAATCTGGTTACTGGTCACAATCTCAAGTCAAAATCCAATACTTTATAGAAAAACGTGATAAAGATGCTGTACAACGTGCTTAGCATATATAAATAAAAATCCGTTTCACCAAATCCCACAGAACTGAAGTGACAAACACACCCACCTCAACTTTGTTAGCAATAAATCTGTTATCTCCATCGACACTGATAGAGAAATCATAATATCCACTCGCAGGTTTGACGTTCATGAAGTTCAGCTCAAAGACATCTCTGTAATAAAAAAAAAAAAAAGGCAATGTATTAAGCATCCTCTAGGACACTAACAAGGCAACCTACAAGCAGGTAATATCTTGCTACCAAGATGTCTCCAAATATGCTAGATTAAGCAGGTAAGCAGAAATGTGACACAAAACTAACACTACTACTAAGTACAGCGTGAAAAGTATCTTCAAGCTCCCTCGAAGTCAGAAGAAGAATGTTGCAACTCCCCACTCCCCAAAGAAAAAGACCTATGCAACAAATTCAACATCAGTACAGAACATGCTGTCACCTGTTGCCAACAAAATGCAACTACAGCATTGAGTCTGCCATCACACAGGCATTTTTCTGGTGGAAGAGCATAGGAAGCAAGTCCAACACTGTTTAAATAACAGCTGTTTGCTTTACAAAGCCTAAAATAAGATAGAATTCTTACCCTGACAGAACAAATGGTGTCTGTTGAAGGACGGTGGCTTTGGTGGATGCAGACTTGGCATAGTCCAGCTTTACAGAAGCTTGAGTAAGTGGCTGGGACATAACATTGGTCACTTGAAGCTACAAAAGCAAAAGAGGAATTTCTGGGAAACTCATTGTCTCAGGAGGAATGCAGAAGCACAGACAACTTTCTACCCCTTCTGTATTATGTACCTGGAGTTCTCTCCTGCCCAGAATCCTTGATTGACCTAGTTCTTCTTAACATAACAGGGAAAGGTAAAGTTTGTAAAAGAGCTGACTACTACAAGGTGCCTTGTCAAGGCAGACTAAGTCCTGGGTAAGCAGAGGTTTCTAACAATTATTTACTACAAAAGCACTAAAACCCCAGACCTAGCGAAACGGAGCATGTCATGGACCGTAAAATGAAAGGCATCACCTTATGCGTCCAGTTCACCCAGACCTACAAGACTACAGAGTAGGCCAAGAGATGAATTAAGATTTTAGGGTATGGACTTACCTTGAGCACAGGCTGATGGTGAGACACAGCTGCAGACCCCTCAGGGACAATAACGACAGGCAAGTGGTAGCGGTTGCGGGATAAAGCACCCGTGGCACAAGCAATACTGAAAGCCTCTGAGAGTGTCTCGAAATTTTTCTTGCTAAAAATGGCATTCATCAGCTGGATAATTTGGTCCTGAAAAAGAAAGGCAAACTACACATGAGCACCAGCAGCTTACCACAACACTGCAGAACAGTACAGTGGTATTAACAAAAACATCATTCAGACAGACAGTTTAATTTCCCCCATTTGCTTTAAAAATAACTCAAGTTATGAGGTAACCCCAAATTAGCTACCTTTCACATTAGCATTTTATTCTTGGCTGGGAGGTTCCAACCACAATTACTGTAATTGTGCTAAAATCGTGCAAAAATAGGATTTGGATCTACCTATCAAACTATGTGTTTAAGAAGGGAAGGTGCCTTCAGCTCAGCAGTCCACACTGCGCGCAGCTGCAAACAGACAGCTTGGCTCCAGGAGCAGGATGTAAACTGCCTTCTTACTGTGAAGAAGGCCTAGGCTACACGTCCTGGCTACCAGCCAAAGTGGGAAGGCCACAGAGAGGCGATGCCAAGCATCCTCACGACTCTGGAAGCAGCCATGCTAGGCCCTCAAAGGCTCAGCCCCTTGGGCATAGCAGCATCTTCAGGCTAGGAGGCTTAACTGTAAAGCAGTGCCACTAGGAACACCGAGCCAGCTCTGGGACATGCCTAAACTAATTTCTTCTCTTGGAAGTAGGAATGGGACAGTTCCCCAGCTGGCTTTCCTACCTGACCTTGTAGGGTTGGTGCACCAGCACCACACTGAGCAGACTGCACCACCTGATACAGATTCTTCCAGTACTCCCTGCTAGTCAGGAAAACGTCGGATTTCACTACCTGTACTTTGATCCAAAAAAGGACTGTGGGCTAAATTCTAACCAGAAACGAGAATAATCAAAGACAACCCCAAATAAAGCACTAGGCACGCTATTTAGTAACTTGCAGATGACGTACCCTAAATGAAACCCACAGCATCTCAGATGTTCCACCTCATGCTTGTACATTAGTGCTCATTAATGCGTCATGTGATTATAGAAAGCATCCAGACAGACGCTACAGAACTCCTGCATGCTACAAACTGTTTTCCTTCATCTGAAGTGCATGGCATAGCTCTAGACCTTAACCAGCAACTTACACACACATTTAATTTGTAAAAATTAAAAAGCTATTTTTCCATATACTTCATTTGTTATTTTTTAAAGTGAATTGTGTTGTTTTCAGGAGGCACCTTTGCCATTCACAGGAGATAAGAGCATTAAAGCCCTGACAATAGCACTTCTGACAGCACAATTCTGAATCAACACTAAACAATTTTCCTTAATTGGGCCTTTTCTTTTTTCCTTACATCACTTGGATGCTGACAGTTAGAATTGTGTGTAGGAGAATCACCACCTCAGAAATGACATCAAAATTACTTCGCAGTTAGTTTGTTGGCAGCAGCATGGAAGAGAGCCAGGAATTAACTCAGATGTCTTACACCTGCTTCTGTTTCAACCCTGTCACTTTGCCTTGTTCTCTTGCCATTCTCAATCAAAAGCGCATCTACTGTGGCTAACCTGTTATGGAAAAAATACTAAATGGAGAGCTTGCAATAGTGATTTCTAGCTTAATTAAGCTCTAAAGAAATTTTCAAACAATCTTTCATTATAGTAGTGACAAGTTTATGCGCCTGAATTCCTGTAGGAGTACAGTACTAACATTGTCTCCCTTTTGGATACTCTTGACTAGGGTGTCTGTGTTTCCTCACAGGTAAATAACACTTGCAAAACACTTTGAAATGCTGTAAAGTGCTAGGCAAGTGCCAAATACCAGAACAAACTCTGAAACAAGAGTTTTTTTTTCCAGCAGTTTGTCTCAATAAACAAAGAAATCCTAGGCCTCACTTGCAATTTCCTTCTGTACATAAAAAAAAAAAAACAAAACACAAATTCAGCATGTGATCTCAAAGGTGGAATTTCCTCCTACGTTCTGTTATTTAACATTCACTCTGAGATCTCCTTTTTCACTGAGCGTATTCATTTTTCCAGCAGAAATTCCACCTCATTAAACTGGCCTCTTGCAGTGCACCATGATGACCAGGTAGATCCTTTCTGTAAATTACACCATGCAAAGCAGGACAAGGCAGATACAGACCTCCTTCATTGCTGGCTCTGTACCCACATGGTCAGACAGCTTATAGGCAGCAGCAACAAACAGTGCAGTAGTCTCAATTCCTTCTTCAAACTGAAGATATACTCCTCCCAAGTCATCCAGGCGAGCAACAAGATCCTGACAGAAAGAATAAATTCTATTTAGGTTGCATTTTAGTAGATCCAAGGAAGGTAACTCTACAATTTGACCTCTAGTCAGGAGAATTGGTACAGGATTCACTGAATTATTTTCTACATCATTTAGAAATAAGAAAAAAAAAATACCTTCAGCCTTTCCTGGATTTAATTATATTTACATCAGTGGACTTTGTGTCACAGTCCACTGTGAAACAGCTGAACTCCACGAGAAATATCTGCTTGAAGGGAAGAGCCAAGCCAACCCACCTGATGCAAACAAGGAATTTGCCAGATTGTTTTTTCACTGCGTTTCCTGTTAACATATCTTTTAATATCACAGACATCTAGCAAATAATCCTGAATAATTAGAGACCATAGCGTGTTCCTACCTCTATCTCTTCAACAATGGCACTTAAATCTGCCTGCTGGGACAAGTAAGATGCTGTTTCTAATGCCTGGATGGTTCTGAAACAACAAAAAAACAAGTGTATGAATTTTGTTCCTTAAAAGCCAAACATCCTTCAAAGCAATTACAGTTTCTATTCCAAATGAGGCGTAAGGCAGCCACTACTGCATTTAGTTAACTCTAGGCAATGAATCTGAAGGTGGAAACTTAGAATTCATTAGAGAAGACTACTTTAGCTGTACCAGCTTTGCAATAAACTCAGATTTGAATGCGGAGAAGAAACCAAACTTATCTCTGCATTGCCCAGATCCCCAAACGTGCTACTGAAGCTTCTAGGAATCTGGATTTTTTTTGCCTAGAAAACAAGCCTTTAAAGGTTTCCCTTTCTTTCTTAGCTTTAAAGAAAAGCTCTATTCTTTCCTTTCACAGTAAAAATTACTTAACCAATTCTTTGGTGATTAGTGCCAGGATTCCTTCTGCTTACTGGCACATTTTTTCCACCTCATAGCACACACATCCCAGACCATAAACAAAAGGTCTGAGGATGAGCATGCAGCATACCACAAGCTGGAATGATGCAGAACCATGGCTGGATTTTAAGTCAAAGATTTGTTGTGAATCTTTTTAGAAGAAGAGGCTTCTTTGGCATGCATCCTCTTTATTGACCATTGTTCTTGAACTAAACTGAGCACATAAGCTCATTTGCTAAAATCACAGAGAACAGCTTCAGAAACATTTTCCGCATTCTCCCAGAGAGATGATAATGAACTAAACACATATTCCAAATGAGAACACAGCACAATCTGCCGGAACTACATTGCAAAACCTAAAGTGTTAAAAGAGCCTTTACTCTACAACCCAAATGCTAACAGGTAAGTGCGCAACGGTGAAACATTTCTGTCTGAAAGACTTACGCCAGCACGCTTTCTTCTTTGCTAAGACGAGCAGTAAGGGCACTAAGTGCTTCCTGAGAAGCTAAAGGAAGGCCAAAGCCACTCAGGGCCCCGACAGCATGGAAGATCTGGGTGATCGAGGAGTCCTCACTGACAGCTGCAAGCAGCAGCTCCCTGGTCTCATTTGAGATGGTAACCTGAGGAAGAGCACAAAGAAAACACCGATTCACACCGAAGAACACAGCTTCCTAGTCACTGCTGACTTGTTTCTGGAGGAGCACGCGTGACTGGTGAACCGTAAGCTACAGCTGGGAAAAAGCATTTACCATTCATTACCTTTCATTTCAATTAAGTCCCTAAGATTTGCTGTCAACTCTCAATTAGTCAGGATAATCCACAATTCAGATTTATCCTGGAAGCCTGCTAGTAATACTACCTGCTTTTCATCTGATACCCACAACTTAGCAAGCATGGACTGCACGTGCATTGTTGCAGTGTTCACTGCCGGGCTTTCAACCACACGGTGTGCTGCCTGTCCAGAGAATGCATGATTGATGCTGCTTTGTGGAGTTATTAAAACACACTGGCTCCTTTTTTTCTTAGCCACTGATATTCCAATCAAGAAAGCACCGAAACATCCAAACCTCTGTCATCTCCCATACCTACAGGCTGGCTCTGCCCCACACAATGCTCTGCATTCACACCTTGACTGAATGTGAGGGGTACCTGGGGAAGGAAGGGAGTGGAAGCAGACAGCCTTCACAGCCATGGATCTTCTGACAATCAGCTCTGTGAAGATCTACTTGTTTGAAGGAAAATGCGTGACTGTTCAGAGAAGTTATTTGTTGTGCATAGGCTGAAAGAGCCAGCACCATCACAGAGAAGGACAGAAGATACCTGAACTTGGTGGGTAAAGGGGAAACAGCTGGGGTAGGAAACGATCAGCTGCTGGATACCGTGTGTGAAATATAGCAGAGGATCATTTTAAGAAGGTATTTACTCGTTCTGTTTCAATCATTTGGTATCAGGTGCGTACAAGAAAACTTCTCTGCTAGATCCCCACATCGTTCAGGACAGAGAGAGGATGTCGTGTGTCTAAGATGCAGCACAGTAGCATGGTTTTAAACAATTTTTAGACATTATTAGATGTAACAAAAAAGGCTTTCTACAGCTGTGCCTAGACCTGTCATTTACTGATGAGATGCTGTTCAAACCAGAAAGTTAACAAAGAAGAGAACTGGAAGTTTCTACTCTTCAAAAAAAAAAAAAAAAAAAAAATCAGAATGTGGCTGAGGAGCCAGTATTGGATCAGGTACTCAGAGTTGTGGTGAAGAAAATGCTTGCTTTATACCTGTTCACTTTGCCTTGTCTGGGAGCACTCCCAGACGCTTTGTGAGCTATTTACCTAAGACACAACAGAATACCACGTACTAAGAGAAAGTAAAATAGAAGTTATGCTTATACACGTATCAAGGTAGATGTCGACTTCGCAGCATCTGTCTTCAGAGGTTAGGGCCCCAAACTCACCTCGCAACCAGACAGGACGCGGATGGATTGTGCAGCATAGAACAGGGAGTCGACACTGCTGGAGTCTACGTGAGATTTGATGAAATTACACGCAGCCTGCAAGGAAAGACAAGTTAAATTGCACAACAGCCTTGACTTTAATGATTGACTCAAATTAAAAGATACTATAAGACAATTTCAGTATAGAAACGCACAACAGTGTACGTGAAAAAAGGCAAAAGAAATCCAAATAACATTTGTGATGTAGCAGAACCTATAGCCCCAGACCCTACACTACTAAATGGTGCACAGTAACAAAGATGGCTCCTGTTCAAAGTGATCAGTGATTCTCACGCTGACTCTACTGCAACCAGCTCAAATTTGAGTATAACATTCATCAACATCCAAGACCCATGTGTATATTTCGTAGACAAAATCTTCCAGAGACAAGAATCTTGCTTCCCAGCTGTACGTCACAAACATAAACACATTTATGGATGCAGAATGTCAAAGCATAAGATAAACCAGGTAAGCAGCTAAACTACGAAGGCGAGCAATGAGATTACTCACTGACAAGCAGCCAGCGTACTCCTGACGGACTACATGATACGTGCATCGCCCACATCCCCTTCTGACCAGAAAATAACCAAGAATTTAACTGCTGGTACATAAACCGCTGGTCTTTGAGCATGGGAAGAACAGGCCTTTCAACTTGGACAGGATTTTAATGCTTTAAACCAAACTTTTAATGTTTTAAACCAAAGATATACATTCAAATATTATGCCTAGCTGTTATTTTTTATTACTTCTACCTTTTAACCAGCCTCAGCTCATGCGGGCAGGGCAGGGCAGGGCAACGCTGCCCGGCAGCGGCCTCCCCGCGGCCTCACAGCCCCGAGGCGCCCCCTCCTTGCCCCACGGGGGCTTCGTGCCTCCCCCCCCGCCCCCCGCCCCCCGCTCACCTTCTCGTCCTCCAGCCGCAGCCCCAGGCTGCTCAGGCCCACCACGGCGTGGTAGGCGGCCCGCACGTCGCTGAAGGGCCGCTCCAGCGCGGCGCGCAGCCGGGCCAGGTCTCGGGCCGTGAGGCGGTGGCTGGGGGCCAGGCCGCGGGCGGCGCCGAGCAGCAGCAGCAGCAGCAGGGCCCGCGCCCCGCACGGCGCCGCCATCTTGTGGCCCTCCTCCGGCGCCGCCGCGCCGCTTCCGGCATGGAGCGTACCACCCATGCTGATCAAGGGGGGGGAGGGAGGATGGGGATTGCTGCCGCGGAGCTCTGCCTGCCTCAGAGACAACGAACGGGGACGCTGTGGGGGTGGAAATGGGAGCGGAGCCGTCTGGAGTGGGTGGAGGGTTGGAGGCGGAGAGGGGGTGAGGGGGGAATGGTATAGGCAGAGATGCCCCCCCCTGCGGAGCGCAGTGGTACGTGCCGCCCGGCGGCCGGCGGGGATGTGGGCCCCGCTGATTGGCCGAGCCGCCCGCGGCCCCTGCACCGCCACGGCGCCTTAAAGGGGACGCGGCGGCAAAGCCACACGACGTGTCGCGACATGCCGTGATGTGTCGCGACATGCAGTGTCGCGCCGTGCCACCCGAGGCCCTGCCTTTATAAGGGGGGCTTGTAAAAAAAAAAAAAAAGACAAAGTGCCCCTTTTCCCAACCACACGATGACAGGATGGGGGGGGGGGGGGGGGGGGTGTTATTTTAAGCTAAAAAAGGGGAGATTTGGGTTAGAGGCGAGGAGCAAATCCCCCAGGCGGGCTGCCCAGAGGGGTGCTGCGGACGGGGCCGGGCTGCCCTCCTGCTGGGCCCGGGATTTGGGGCCGGGGCTGGGCCGCCTCCTGCAGAGGGCACTGGGGGCCCGTGCTGGGAGCCCCCCGGGAGCCCAGGGGCAGCGCAGGGAGATCCCTGGGGATGGGGTCCCCCGGGGGTGGCCCTCCCAAGCACCCCATAACTCCCAAGCACCCCATAACGCCCCGTGGTGCTGCCGCAGCTTCACGGGGAGAAATATAAGCAGAAACGTGCTGCCTCACGGTGTCTGATTCTTTGATATTTTGTCCCAGAAAGGGCTTGTGTTCTGCACAAAAACCTGGGTTTTGCACAAAACGCTGGGTTTGCGTCACCTCACAGCTGGCGCTCAACAAGCGACACGTTTCGGCCAGCTGCGGTGCCGCTCCCCATCCTGCTGCCCTTCCTGGGCAGGTTTTGTCCAGGATCGGGGCGAAGCCAAGCAGAAGGACTTAAAATCCCTCCAGAAATGGCGTTTGTCTCCTGGTCAAGCCCGACGTGGGCTCGAGTTCACATCAGATGCTCACAAAATCCCCGTGGGGGCTGAAAACCCAGGGGTTGAAATCCCCAGGGGCCAAACCCCCCCTGTGCACCTGCCCGGCCTGAAGGGGAGGCTGGAGACCCGCAGCTGAGCTCCTCTGCTGTGGCTGCTGGGAAGGGGAAGTATTTTATGGGATGGGAGAGGAGCTAAAGGCCACTGGTGCAATTAAGCGCCTTAAATGTGGATTTTATTTCGATGTAATGGGATGGTTATTGCATATAAAAGAAGTGCCAGATGGTTGTTAAAACCACATTTACTGAGTTCTAATAACCATGCGTCTGACCCGTGTCCCTTCAAGAGCTGCAATCCCCCGTTACAAAACCAGTCGCGAGCCCTCGCCCCAGGCAGATCCTTACTGGGACCAGCCTGGTCCATACTGGCCAGTGTCCGGGGAGGGGGTTCCACAGCTTTGCTTTTCTGATGGTGACACAGGCGGAGAAATGGGGAGGTGTGGAACAAACCTGAATGTTTGGCGCTGCCAGGATCCCCTCCTGGGGCTTGGGTGGGCAAGGGGCTGAGCGTGACCCCGCACGGAGCCTCCTCTGCAGCTCTGCTGGGGGCAACGTGGTTTGGGGGAGGGAGGAGAGGGGATGGAGGGCAGAAGGTCTCAGAGGATGCGGGGTGGAGGATGGAGATGGACGACAGAGGATGGGTGATGGAGAGCTGTGGGTAAACAAGGGAGGATGGAGCAGGGAGGATGGAAGAGAGAAGAGGGTGGGTGGCAGAGGGAGGGCAGAGGGGAGAGGATGGAGCAAGGAGGATGCAGGATGGAGGAGGGCCCTGGGACAAGGGGGAAGCTGGTGGGATGGCTTCTGCTTCTCCCCCTGTGGGATCCTCGCTTAAACATGTGCAGGTGCAAGCAGGGAAGGTACGGGGTGAATTTATGGGGGGAATTTACGGAAAGGACCGTGGGCCTCATGCCCCAGCTGCCTCCCCACACCTGCTGCATGAGGATTCACAGGACCTGGGCAGCTCAGTCCCTGCCGTGGCCCTGAGGCAGCAGTGCTGGGATGGACCTGACCCCTGTGCCTTCAAGAGGAGCCTGCAACAAGCACAGCAGCGAGCCCCCAGACCTGCAGGCCACGGCACAGCGTTCCTCCATGCCGCTCTGCCCCGCAGCCACCCTGCCTTCTTTGGTAAAGACTCCAACAGTTCCCTTTTTAGGGTCAATAGCAGCAGCCTGGGAAGGAGCACTCCCCGCTCCCCCAGCGCACTCCCTGCTGCTGCCGTGGTCCCTCCGAACCCGCTGCCAAGCAGCCTCTGAGCCTGTGCTGTGCTTCTGGGGCTAAAGCATGTTCCTAGGCTGCATGTAAACGGCTTTTCAGGACAGCCCTTCCCTGAACCGTCAGCCCCCGGCCCCGGCCCCGGCCCCGGCAGTGCAGGGACCCCTCCTGGCGCAGCCTCTCGGGGAGCCTGTGCTGCTCAACCTGCCTTCCCAGGAGCACAGCTCGCCCTGGCTGGCACGAAAGTATTGCGGTGCTGGCTGGGCTCTGCTCGCCTTATTAATACTCCTGGAAAGCTCTCCCTGATGAATCCCAGCTGGGAGGCCTTTTAAAATCTCATTGAATTCTTTATACGCATTTTCTGCAGGGCTGTTGGTGCCTGCACCCGGACCCAACCTTTCTTCTTGGGCGTCACCCCTGGGTGTCCCACCGATGTGGGGGCTCTCCCAGTTATCCCAGTCCCTCCAGTGGCAGCACCTCCAGCACCCCTCCAGCAGCAGTGATGTGCCGAGTCCTACCCCACCACGAGCAGCAGCGTGGGTCACCCCGGTGGGGACAGCGGGGGAGCCGGGCGCGGGATGGGTGCCATGCGGCGGCTGCACCAGCTGGGTTGCGTTTGCATCGCTCCCGTCACACACGTTGGAGCTCTCCCTTTTCCTTGGGATGATGTCAGAGCCACGCTGCCCTGCCAGATCCTCCTGCAGCGAGCAGGGAGATGGGCTGGGGGAGGCAGCACGGAGCTGGGGGTGGGGGGAACCCAGCGGGGACACCCCCAGGGCAGCACAGCTCCCTGCCGGCTGCTCTGTCGCATGCTGCCTGCGGGCAGGGGCTGGCACTGCGTCCTCATTTCTTTCCCCTTTGGCTCTTCCTTTTTTTCCTGCTCCCAAATAAAAGGCAGCTCCCGCTTGGTGCAGGCTGCGGGGCAGCAGGGGTCCTGGCGTTCCCCACTCGCCTCCAGACATGAAAGGGATGCGCAGACAGGTTAAACACCGTTGGCTCGCCCCCGCGGCTTTTCACAGCTCCCGTTCCTGTCTGGCATACCAAGACCAGACGTTTTCCTGGCAGCTTTTCAGATCCCACCATGGGTAAAAACCCACCAGAAGGAGCTGGCAGGAAAATGTGATTGAGTGGGGCCTGAAGGGATGGAGAGGATGTGCATCCTGGCCCACTGCAGGCACCCTCAGGCACCTCTCCGTCTGCACCCACCTCCTGCTTTCCCTTCCACCCATCAGACTCGCTGGACAGGCGAGTGAACCGTCTTCCTCTTGAAAAAGTGCCCCTTGCCCATGGGTTTTCCCACCTCCTCTATCCCCACTGCAGTGGTCACGGGGTCCCAAAAACCCCCAGCCCCCCTGCAGCAGCCTGGCCCCTTGCAGCCCAGCTCTGGTGGGGAGCAGCGTGGGGGCCCCAGGGTTTGCTTTAGAGGTTTGGGGGGGGGGACACAATTTTTTTGGGTGGATAGAGGAGTGTGCAAAGATATGGGGGCTCTGCAGCAAATGCAGTGCCAGCTCAGAAAGCTCTGCATTAGCCAAGCTCTCGCAGAGCCCCGCCAGCCCGGTTATCCGGGGCACGTCGCCCTGGGTAGTTGCGGGGCCATGCCGGTATGTGGGGCTGGGGACGGGGTCACCCCGACCCACCTGGCCCCCGGGAAGGTGGGACTCAATTCTCTCGCGTCTGCCTGAGTGTGACCGGCCCCGCGCAGGGGTGACTGCTGAAAACTTGACAGCTTGTTTGGATGGAAAGCAGGGGGAGAGCGCTTGGCAAGGCGTGCCGGGAGGAGCTGTGTGCCCCCCGCGCTCGGGGAGGGCTCGATGGGGACGTATCTCACCCCCCAGGCCCCAAATGCTTCCCATATGGCTGGTAGGATGAGCCGCACAAAGCTGCCTTTTGCCTTATTCTGGGGTGGTTGCAGGCAGTGCAAAGCCACGAGCCCGCTGGTCTGGCCCGCCTTGGCTCGCCTGCCCCAAATTTCCCCCTGGAGCAGCACCTGAGCAGGGATGCTGCCAGAAACTGCCCTACAGACTGCCTCTGCCCCCACGGAGGGGCCTTAATAGGTCTCCTCCTGATGGACCCAGGGACGGGATGCAGGCAAGTCGCTGCCACGGGGCTCCCCGGGGCTGAGTGCCTGCAAAAACCCCTTTTTTTGGCTTCGCTGGAGCACCGAGCGTGGGCGGAGGTGGTGACGGGCACGGGGGAGGACCTGCCTCTGCGTGCATGTGGTCGACAGCCCGGCTTGGCTGATAGCGTTTCCCTTCTGCTCCGGCTTTCCTCAAGCCCATAAATAAGGAACAAGGCCCCAGGGAGCACTCAGAGAAACTATTAAAAATAATTAAAATAAAACAATAAATAAACACAGAGAGACTGGAGAAATAAACCTCGGCTGTGCAAGCTCCAGCCCCCTGCGCTGCCCATGCTGACGGCCCCGCCGAGCCAGCAGGGCCCTTCCCAAAACCCTGACGGGGTCACAGCACCCACTGGGGGCTGCTTGGGGCTTTCCAGCACCCCTCGGGATGGCATTTGGGGACAAACACCGGGGCCTGGTGCCAAGGCTGCAGGGCGAAGGATTCCCAGTGAGGACGATTTTCTCCCCCTAGGCTCCCTGCAGTGTGGAGGGAGAGCGTTTCATTCTCCAAAAAAAAAAAAAAAAAAGAAAAAAGGATCAGGATCTCATTGAAGAGGGGTGAAGGAGCTGGGGCCAGGGCGTAAATCCACGGCTGGAGCCGGGCCAGGTGACAGCAGCACGACGCCGGCCAGGAGAGCGCTGCCTGCTGCCTCCCCCCGCCGCGGAAGCAGCCGGCTCCTGCCTCCTTCTGCGACTGCAAGCATCAGGTTGGGTCGCCTTGGATTGCCCGAGCTTGCTTTGCTCCTCTCCTTCATCAACATTCAAGTGCCAGATGCTTGGAAAAAAAAAAAAAATGCACCAGTGAATCCCCCCGGGCCCCTGCTCTGCGGCTCGGAGCAGCCCCCAGCCCCCAGTCCCGACTGAGGGAGAAGGCGGCCAAGGCCGGCAGCTCGTAAAGAAGCCCCGCGCTGAAACGGCTCCTCCGGCCCCGCGAGCAGAAGGCGCCCGGCGTGGAGCAGCTCGGAGAGGGCTGAGCTCAGCACCCCCAGCCCCTGCATGCACCCGGCTGCTGCTTTCGGAGGGCGATGGGGGTGAAGGTGCCCCCCGGGGGTCTGCTCGCCATTCAACAGCGAAACCTGAAGGGTTTCCCGTAGCGGGACGCAGGCAGAAGGGCTTTTTGAGGGTGACCCCGACGGTTCCCTGATCCCATTCCACCCCAGCACGTTTGGTAGGGGCGCTCACCACCCCGGCTGGGTCTCGTGCCTGCTGTAGGGTGGCATTTCTCCCCCCCCCGGGGCCGTGCACAGCTGCTTGCCCTATGTGCGGGAGCTGCAGCTGCTCTCCACCCCCTCTCTGATGGCTTATCCAGGGATGGAGACAGAGCAGTGCTGGAGAGGGGAAAAAACAAAAAAAAACAACACCCCTGAGTTACAGAATCTGCTTTTCAGCAGGGCCAGAGCGCGGCAGCAGCGAGGTCAGAGGCAGGCAGGGTGCTGGTGTCGGGGGTCCCAGCCCCCAGGGGGCCTGCACAATCCCGCAAGCCCCCCGCTCCCGCTGAGCTTTCTCATTCCTTGCCAAAATCACTCCGCGGCGTGTCAGCACGCTGTCATTTCAGGAATCTCATTTCGGAGAGGCTTTTTCCCCCCCCCTCCTCTCCTTTTTTCCCCTCAGACACAAACCAGAGACAGAGCCGTTTTATGGGGTGTGAGGGCAGGGCTACCACGCATCCGGCCTTCCCCTGCGCTCACCCCAAAACGATGCCGGCGTGGAAGCGGAGGGCTTTGGCTGCTTGTGGGGATGTTCCTGGTTAGCAGTGTACACGGGGCCACGCGTACATGTGTATACATGAGCAGGGAACCCCACGGCCACCCCGCCGTTATTTTTCATTATTTTATGGACTGAAATCCTCCTCCCAGAGGAGCACTGCTGCTTCATAAAGCCCTAGCAAGGAGCTCAGCCTCCTGTTAGCTCCCGTTACCCCAAACCTGTTCCTCTGGGGCCGAGCCCCCTGCATTCCTCTCCTTTTTATTCCTGTTGACCGCCCAGACTCCCAGCCCCATACCTGCCCCCAAATCAGGATGGGTGACGAAGGACAAATCCTGGCCTGGATCCCTGGGGCCCTGCTCAGCCGCCCCAGCCTCACGGGGTGACTCCTGCAATTTTCTGGGGAGAGCAGAGGGGAAGGGAGGTCGCTGCTGCCCTTGTCCACGTGCAGAACCGAAGC
This sequence comes from Aythya marila, assembly GCF_965140915.1. Lineage (NCBI taxonomy): Eukaryota > Metazoa > Chordata > Aves > Anseriformes > Anatidae > Aythya > Aythya marila. The sequence continues at coordinate 10,251,051 of NC_139057.1, forward strand.
GACAAGCAGGAGAATTCGCTGGCTTCAGTGGCTGATGCTTTTTTGCTGATGCTTTGCTGCAGAAGCCTGCAGAGCTGCCGTGCTTCAAGCCAGGAGGGGAGAGAAGTCCAGGTGACCTCCAGATGATGCTTGCATCGCAGCGCTGCCAGCTCTCAGCAGGGAGGTGCTGGGGGGAGAAATAACCAGCTTCCCTCCCCGCCGGGGAGCAGACCTGAGCCACCCGACCTTTCCAAAATGCTTGGCCTGGGAAGCAAGGATAATCTGCTCAGGCCACTGGGGGATTAAAGCCCTCTGCTGGTTTTTTAAACCATCCACCTGCGGCCCTGCAGAGGGGGTTTCTGAGCCAGGGGCTCTGGGCAGGCAGAATTTGCCTAAAAAGGGCTGAGAAAAGTGAGCTGTGATGCTCCTGGGAGAGAGGCAGGGTGCCAAGGGGCTCCAGTCCTGCTGCTCCATCTGTGTCTGTGCAGGGAAAGCAGCCCTGCGGCTCAGCTCCCTCACAAATCCCCCACTGCTGCCTCGAAACAAGTGCTGGCAGTCCCAGGAGACGCTCCAGGTTCCCCCCAAGCCCTGTGCTGGGCCAGGCGGGACAGGGAGCTCTGCCCCATCGCTGTCTGGGACCGGGTGAAGGATGGGGGCTGTCCACAAAGCCCCAGAACACGGCCACCTTGCTCCTCTGCTCCCTGCTGCCCGCAGCCTTTCCCCAGCCAGCCCTACCCTCCCCTATCCCCCCGGCAGGTTGGGCACCCCCAGGCGTGGGTCTGGGAGCAGCCCCCCCAGCCCCAGCCCATCTGGAGCCCAGCCTTGCAGGCGCACAAGAGTTTGTTTAAGAGTTCACCGGAGTCTGAAGGGAGAGCTCGTCTCGGGCGCGCCCTGTGATGCTTTTCCATCCTAACTCACATCAAATCATCGCTGGACATTTATTGTTTCTGGGCACGCTCCAGTTCCTCCAGGAGATAGCAATCAGAGGGCCCCTCTCCTCCTTTTCCTCCTGCTGTCCTCAGGCTCAGCCCCATCCCCTACAATTTCCATCCAAACTCAACACCCCCAAAGCCCCAGGCAGGGCTGGATCAGGCCCTAGAGGGGCAAAGGCTGCACGTACCCCGAGGGAGGAGGAATCGCCAGGTCCAGAGAGCACGGAGCTCGTTCCACGTGGTGGCAACTGGAAGACAAGAGGACTGGGAAGGGCTGGTGGGAGCAGAGCACTGCAGCCTGGGGAGGCACCACGAGATGCAGCTGCCCTCCCGACCCTCCGCCAGGCACGAGGGAGGAGGCGAGGGGCTGCTGGAGGGTGACGGGCTCCACCTTTGCACCAGGATTCCTGCTGGCCAGTGGTCGATGCTCCCTGCTGCCACTAGAAAGCTGCTGCAGCCTCAGGGTAACGCTTTCAGCACAAGTACTGGGAGTTTTTCACTCCAAATTTATGTTCCAAGGCTAATTTCTCACTATTCATTTAGGGAGTCTGCCTTTCCATGGGTGTAAATTGGTGGGCTTCTGCTGCCTGCACTGATTTATATCAGATGAGATGCTGACCCCAAATTTGCAGTTTGCACAAGCGTTCCTGCCAACAAAACTTAAAGTATTCACAGAAAGCGAACCCAGGAGGCACACGAACACGGTCCAAACAAATCTAATTAAAGCTTTCATGCAGAAAATTCTTCCTTGCTATCCAACAGGAACCCCTACAATGATACTTGTCCTCACCTCACTGGGGTTAAGGCCGGTTCAGATGCCCAGGGTAACCAATATTTATGCCATGAAATCAGGCTGAGCACTCAGCAGCCATCCAGGCATTTATCTCTGGACCCCTCGGAGCTCCTTTGTTCTCACCCTGCCTCTCCCATCCTTACAGCATCTTTTTGGATGGCCCTTGGGAGCACTTTTGGATGGGAGAAACAGGCACCGTACGTGTTTTTTAGGGTCCTAAGTAGGGTTAGGCTTAGTGCTATGGTTAGGGCTGTTTGGAAAGACAGAAGGAGCAGAGTCCTGTTGCGTGTGGGGTTGTGTAAAGGCTCCCCAGGGGAGTTCAGGTGTGCCCAGAGGCTTCTGTTGGGGGCACTTTTTGATGGGAGAAAAAGGCGCCATAAAGGAGCTCAGCTCCTAATTCAGGCCAGCCCAGCTGGGCTGTGGCGAAGCGGACGTGTGCTGCTGACTGGGCTGCTTTGGGAAAACTTCTAAGGAGCAGATCCTGGCAGGGGCTGAAGGGATGGAGGTGCTGCGTGTCCCCACCACAGCGAGGCACCTGGCCATGCAGCAGCTCGAGGAGCAGCCTGGCAGCTCCACAGGGCCCCAGCTGGCTCCCAAAATGTGGTCAGGGTTGCTCAGACACCATCAGGCTGCAGGGAGCTGGTGCCACATGCACAGGGCTGCCTGCTCGGCTGGGGGCAGCTGGCACCGTGCTAAGGAATTCAAGCCCTTCCCCCGGGCAGATCCTTCTGGTTTTCTTCACTGATCACTCAATCGGCGCAGCCCCCCGCAGCTGAAACATCACCGGGAGTGCTTTGGTGCTACGGAAACGGGGCACAGACCTGGACAGATTTGCAAATGCAAGTCAAAACTAAGCAGTGCCGGCCACCGCCAGGCAGGAGGGAGCTGCCAGGAGGGAGGCAGGGCTGAGCAGCCACCAAAGCTACCCACGAGGAGCAAACCCAGCCTGTCAGCTTCCCCTTTACCCATATGTATATATGGTTGCATATATATTTATATGTATTTATAGACACAGCATCCCTGTTTACTGCCTCGTTTCCCAAACTGTTAATGGTGCCAGGGCATGCAGCACCCTGTACCCTCACCCTGTACCCCCGCCACCCCAGCTCACTGAAATCCAAGGACTGGAGGCAGTAAATCCGAGGCTGGTCTAAGTCTCTTTTTTCCCCCGCTTCCTCTACTTCTTCCTGTCTTTCTCTCCCTTGCTTTAGCAGGGAGTCATCCCACTCTTCTTCCTCACTGCCCCTCTAATAAGCTAAAGAAGACAACTATGCCCCAAGCCCCGAGCCACCTCATTTCATCTGCCCTCCCAAAGCCCCGTGTTCTCCTGCAGGATTGCAGCAGGATGCCCCTGCAGGCATTTTCCAAGACAGGAGAAGCTTCAGACCGGCAAAAATGTACAGAATTTAGCTTATTCTCTTCCCTTACCTTTCAGTGACCTTCGTGGAGCTGTAGACAGGCAGCACCTTCCCTCGCTCCCCATCCAGCCCCAGGACAGCCCCAGCCCTGAGCCTGCTGGGGAAGAAGCCACAGGAATGCAGAGAGAAAGAACAAGGCGGGTGGGGAGACCGGGATGGGGAAGCAGAGATGCCAGGGTGGGCACTGCTGCCTGGTTTGTGGTGGGAGCTGGGAGCATTGTGCTCCCAGGGCCACGAATTCTTTCTCTTTGGGTGCACAAAGCTGCCGAGGGAGCCTGGTTGCTCAAAGGGACTCCTAAGTTTTAGGTTTGCATTCATTGTGTTCACCTGGGCCACAGCAGGGATGGAGATATCCAAGAAAAGGTCTGAAACAGACGACTTGTCCCCAGCAGCTCCTCTGTGTCCCGCTCCTTCCCTCTATCACACCGCCAAGGAATCACCCCAGGCTACAGACCTTCCCCTGCGGGCAGCCAGACCTACCTGGGTATTGCGGGGCAGAAAACCAGCCTGCGGTCACCAGCTGGAGAGCTGCACAGGGGGAGCAGCTCCCGCTGCAGCACTTGGAGGAGGGGACACAAACAGTCAAAGAACGGCTTGTGTGGGATTGCAGATAAAAAGCTGGGGCAACAGGAACTGCCCCGATGAGGAAAGTATTCTTTCTGCAGCTCTCCAGCCAGGGATGCAGCTAACTTTCACCCAGACAGTGCCTGGTGACAGGACAATGGGGAATGGGCTAAAGTTGCGCCAGGGGAGGTTTAGGTCGGATATTAGGAAAAACTTCTTTACCGAAAGGGTTGTTAGGCATTGGAATGGGCTGCCCAGGGAAGTGGTTGAGTCACCATCCCTGGAGGTCTTTAAAAGACGTTTAGATGTAGAGCTCAGTGATATGGGTTAGTGGAGGACTGGTTAGTGGTAGGTCAGAGGTTGGACTGGGTGGAGGTCTCTTCCAACCTACATGATTCTGTGATTCTGAGTTTCACGATAGGTCTGGGGGAAGAAACAAGCATCCCTAGGGATGGGCTTTGAAACGGTGAAGGAGACACTCCCCGAGCCACGGCTGCTCTGGCTGGGGATGAGGTCTGGGGGCTACAGAGCCCAGGGCAGGGCCACCAAGGGATGGATGCTCCAGGGCAGGGTTAAGGCTCCTTATGGCTGGCACCACCAGCATTTTCCATACATCACATCCAGACTCAAAGCCCGCAGTGGCACTGGGTACACCGTGAAAGGATCCCCCAGGACCTTGGGGGCTCCTGCATCCCCTCCACAAGGCTCAGCTGCCCAACACCCGGTGCTCCCCTGGCCCCCCTGCAGCAGCGGGGGAGGCCCGGCAGGACACGAGCACTGCTGTCCTCTCCAAGCATTTTACAAGCATGGCAAAAGAATGAAGGCAGGAGAGCTGTAAACAAGCTAATTTGAGCATCTCCCCAGGGCCTTGTCAAGTCAGCCTCAGCTATGGTCAACACCTCATGTCAGCCAGAGACCAGCAAGGCCAGGCTGCCTCGGGGACCCTCGTGCTAATTGCTGTCAGGTGCTTCAGCAAGAGGTGGAAGAAAAGCAGGGAGAACATCCCACCCCCCTCCCTCCCTCCCTCATTCCCACCCAGACCCCTCGCAAAGTTCTCTCAGCTGGCTCCTGGCTCTGCTCTCCTGCATACCCTTCGCCACAGGATGCTGATATCAAGCCTACACAGCATGTGTTTCTAAGGAGTCATGTTTAACACAGCAGAAAAATATACTTTCACCCCCCAAATTGAAGTTACATCAGGGCCAAAAGCATGAAAAGTGTTTGTCAAATCGACCGAGATTATTAAGTTTTCAGGGATCATTTCCTGCCCAGGTCTCTTCTCCCCTGCTCCCCTTGTCTCCCTCCCCTTGTCTCCCAGAGCTGGAGCTTTGCTCCGAGCCAGCGACCCACCTGTTTCTAAACCAAAAGCTTCTGCTGGGAAGTGTGGCACAGGAGACGAGGAATTCAATGGAAAAAGTACAAGGTCAGGATGGAGCCGTGCCAGGGTTGCAGAATGCAGCTACAGCTGGGAGCAGACTTCCAGAAAACGGCCCATCCTTCCTGGGGACCATCCTCAGATGTCCCAGAGATGAAGCATCAAACACAGCTTGCCAAGGAGCCCTGCTATGACCTGGGATCCCAAGCACCATGGAAGAAGCAATGGCAAACCCCAATGAAAAAGGGGAAAAAAATGAGAGCCTGGTTTGCAAGTGGGAAGGAGGAGGAAGTTAAACAGACAAACATCGGGTCTGTGACAAACTGTGCCACCAAGATGTCAAGCAGGGAATGAAACAAAGAGCCAGTGATGAACCTGGCAAAGCCACCGTACAGCCAGCAGCAGATGTATTCAATTAGCCCAAGAGCCAATATCCAACCAAACACCAACCTAGCCAGCAAAAAATAGACAATAGACCACTTGTTCCATCAAACAGCTGAGTTAATAGCAAAAACGTGCAGGGAGTGAGCGAGCAGCCAAAAACCCACGCCAGCCACTCAATAAGTCAATTAACCAAAGACCCACATAATCAGCCACTTAAGTAGAGCTGAGCAAATAACTCGCAGTGAGTTATTTATCCACTGAATTTAGCCCCTGGTTTTGCTTGGGCCATCTCTGTGAGCACGTCAAGTCCCTCCAATTGATTTTCAATTAATCTCCTTTTGGCTGGTTCGCTCTGCACGTGGCTGGCCAGAAGTTAACATTTGAGCAGCACTTGTTATCTGTGATTGCCCAGCAAGATTACATGCTGCTCTCTCTGGTCTCAGATTAGGTAAACACGGCTTGGCCGGTGATTTCCAGCCCCCAAAATGCTCAGGCAAGACTGCCGTTAATCAGCCGGGACACAGCAGTCACGTTATTCAAAGGAAGAGCTCAGCAAGCTGCTTGTGAGCTCTCCAAGATGCTCATCTAACTAGTCCTAGAGGAAGGCTGGTGGTGCTGCTCCAGCAGCAGTGGGAAGCTGTCTCCTGCCTTCACATCCCTCTGAGAAGTGTCTCTGCTCCGCCGTGGGGCCACGGCCAGGCCACTCTGCTCTTTGCAGCAAGGGCTGGGGACGTCGCAAGGCTCTGGCTGTGTCTGGGTGCTCTGGGTACCACCAGAAGGTTAAAATAAGAACAGCAGCAACAGAAGGAGCCTGACCGTCCGAGCAGGAGCTTCTCAGGGGAGGCTGTGCTGCCCATCCCGGCAGCCTGAAGAAGGGGCTTCATGGTGGCTGCTGTCACCACTGCCCCACCGAGCCCTTCCCCACCTGCCGTCAAGAGGCCTTGCACCTTCTCAAGCCAAACCCGAGCCCACACAGGGCCCTTGCTGCCACGGCACCACACCAGGAGCAGGTTTGGCACAGCGCGTGGAGCCAGGCCCTGCCCTGTCACGGCCATTCCTACTGCAGAGGATGGGGAACGTCCCATTCCTGGCCTTCCTTGCCCCAAGTTGGCCAAGAAAAGCAGCCAAACACAGAGGCTGGCCAGGCCAGCTCTGAGCGGCTCAGGGAGCTGCATGTGAAATTCCTCTCCTCCCGGGGCTGCCGCGAGTGCTTCGCATCCAGCCCTGGCCGGGGAGGAGGCAATGTGCTGCCGTCTCGGCGCTGCCAAACCACATTGTCAACTGCTTTGCTGCTGCCTGTGAATCCTAATCCCGCAGGCAATATATAACCAGCGGGAACAACACCGTCTCTGGAGTGCGAAGCGGGACATCAGAGGAGTGCTCCCATCCCCTGCCTCACCGCGGGGCGGTCGCAGGGGCTGTCAGCTTAGCGCTAATAGCACTTAGCTCGCTGCGGCAGCCAGCTGAAGCAAGTGATCCTTACTTGCCCTCACGTCCTAACGAATTGTGTCTGGTTCCTCGCCCCGCTCCGCGAGCGCAGAGCGGCGAGGTGCCGCTCGCAGCCCGAGCTGTGCTGATTTTGTGCTCGGGGGCTGGGCAGAAATTGCCTTTGGAAACGATTTTTTCATTTTTGTTACCTTCAGAAACCTGGCCCGTGGTTTTCATCCAGATAGCCTCTCCTCCAGCTCCCACCGCTGATTGAGTTTGGAGCTCGGCTTTCAAAGAGGACTGACCTCTCCAAAGCCAAGCTCGGCTGTGAGTGTTGAGCTTCAGCCTCAAGACCAAACAAAACCACCGATTTCACATTATTTCAATACCGAGCTATAAATCAGCTCAGCCTTGGCTTGACTCGAGGCCAAGGCCTGACTGAAAGGTTCACGAACCTTAAGGAATCCTTTGACGAGCTTGATCTGAGATTCAAATTTGTAATGAAACCCCCAAACAGTGAAGTTCTGCTGGTCTCACATAATTCCAGGTTTTGTTGTGAACATTTCATGCAGCTCTGGGGACACAGTTACACCAACATAAACCCAGTTACTCCTTTAAAAAAAAAAAAAAATCAATAGGGCTGGCCTGGATTCATGCCGGTGCAAGAGCAATCAACCCAGCCCAGAAAAAAAAAAAAGGTTATTTTTATTCCTTGGCTTCTGTTTTCCTAGAATCCACCCAATAAAAGTTCCCAGCCTCAGTCCAGACTGTAGAAATGCAAATGCCAGTAGAGCATAAACCCTAGCATATGTCTGGAGGAATTTGTGTAAATCAACAGGGTTACTCCATCTGTGGGAGGCTGCTCTGTCTCACGTGCAAATCGATCAAGTTAAACAAAAACCAAGGGGAGCCCAAGGACCCGTCTGCAGCTGGGGTCAGGGCTCCTCCCAGACCCCATTTGCTGTTCAAATATTCAAGTGCTTCGAGGGGCTTTGCTGAAAATGGCCATTTTCTGGGCTGGCGTGCTTGCTGAAGGGCAGAAAAACCATCACCTCCAAACCCAGAGCAGACAACGAGCCACGGAGATCCCACGGCCCCATCCCTGCTGGCCCTGGTGGAGTGGTGCTGGGCTCTCCGGAGCTCGGGTCAGGCTTTCCTCAACCCATTTCTCACAGAGTCCCAGCTCGCAGCAAGCAGCCGAGTTTGTGCTCTGGAAGGGAAACGCTGCAAGGCTCAGGGGATGCGGATCTCCACCCTCGCGATCAAGGATGCGCACCGGAGCAGAGCTTGGCCTGGCACCAGTTACGGCTCCTTTCTATGCCAAGCATGTCCCGCAGTAGGACAGCAAACAGCAGGAATTCCCTGGATTTACTTATTTCGAAAAGCCTCTTCTTGCAGAGGCTGGAGACCTGGCAGGAAGCTGGAGCTGTTTATTTCCCCGTGGCAGCCCCAGAGGTGTAGCACAACCAAACACCCTTGCTTGCCTGCTCCCCATCTGCATCCCAGCGCTGGCAGGCAGCTCTCCTCTCACAGCTCCTTTTCATACCCGGTACTTTTTGTACTGCTTTTCCGAGGCTTATCACAGCCTGCCACATCCCCCTGCCCTTGCTTCAGTCCCATACCTGCTCCCAGGGGCTGGGGTACTTTGATGCATGTTCCCCTCCACGCACTGGGAAGGGAGGTCCTAAAAAGCAGCCTGGGCATTGCTTCGGCAGTCACCTTCCTGCTGGAAGACCTCTGGTTTTCCATGCTGGGCTCTTCAGAGGTGTTAAGAGCGATTTCCTCACTCCCTGGCAGCACCTCGCTGCCCATCCGGTGCAGATGGGCTGAGATTTGATTTTGTTGGTTTTTAAGCATTTGCTCAAAAAAACCTTCAACACCCCTTGGGCCAAGTGACTCCAGATCACGGCTGTCATTCGTGCCCATCCCAGAGGGGCTGGAGCTGTGACTGCTCGGGGGGCTCTTGATGCAAGTAGTATTTTTTTTTTAACCAAAAAAACACAGCAGTAACAAAATATTCTCTCTTGTCCTACCAGTAGTGAAGCCCAGGAGAAAGAGGTGTGAGCAAGCAGAAGTCACAGCACTACCAGGGAGCAGCACAACTGCGTTACCCCACGGGGCAAGGGCCAGAGGTGACCCCGCATAAGGGGTCCCAGCACCAGCAGGGCACAGCACAGCACCAAGCAGGATTTAGAGCTGGGGCTGAGCTCAAGAAGAGCTTGGGGTCAGGGCAGGGGTGTGGGTCGGGGCCCAGGTGAGGCTGGCCAAGACAATTAATGTCATTAAGATGCATCTGAAGGAGCATTGAGGGCACCTGGCGGATGTAGGTACAGCACCGATGTACCTGGGGGAGGCTAGCCCGGATGGTTTAGAAGCACCAGACATTTTTGTGTCCATCTCCCCCTCCCTGGCACACGGCACAGAAGAAAGTCAGGGCTCCCAGGGATCTTCCCCTCCTGTGTGGTGATGCTGGGGGTGGATTTATGGGTCTGCTGCCCTCTGGGAGCCTTTGCTCACAGCCCCCACTTCCAGGGAGGGACTCCAGGTCGAATGCCTTGCAGCAGACACCAGGATTTGGCCCCTGAGCGCTGCACATGAGCAGGGAGAGCCCATTTGGGAATACCGAGCTATTCAAACTGGATCTGAGCTACATTTTATCTCATTGGAATGGGTTCGGAGGTGATGTAAGCACTCAGTGTGCTCGTACGCTTGGGATCGGGACGAGATGCTGTTTATCATGAGCTGACAAGTCAAGGAAGGATGCAGGGAAACGATCTGGGACTTCCCAAGCAGGCCGTGCTGGAGCTGTGGGCTGAGACGTGACTGGAAGCTGCGAGGATTGATGGCCCCGGTGCTGCTGTACGAGGCGCGAATGAATGAAATTCTGTTCCCCTTACAAAGGAATGCCATTAATTCAAGGGGAGGTAGGCCAGATTTTTCTCCAATGTGATGAAAGCAGAATTTGGCCCTTGATCTTGCAAAGAAAACGCCTGTCTAGCAAGTTTTGAGGCGCTTCTTTCCATTTCTCTTTTGATTTGATTATATTTTCCCCTACAGAAACCTTTTTTTTTTTTTTTTTTTTTTTTTCCCAGTATATGCATAGAGGAAGGAAGGGAGAGAAGGGCAGGAGAGCAGAGGGAAGGTGATGAGCCAAAGGGAGATGTACCCCGGGGAGGAGAAGCCTCTCCTCTCCAGGGAGATGCTGGGTGCAAAGCTCTGGGCTGGGAGGTCTCCAGACCCCTTTGGCTGGAAGTCATAAGCAAACCCCCAGTGTGACTGAAACCGCTCCCTCTGCTTGGTGCAGACAGGAATTTGGGGCAGGAGGGGCCCGGCGGGTCCGTGTTTGCTCACATTCCTCTTCCTGCAGAGTTTCGGGATGGAAGAAACTAGGAGAAGCAGGGGATGGAGGTGCCTGCAGGGTGATGCGCTCCCTTGGCTCGTGCTGGTCTGGGAGGCAGCGCCACGGAGCAGAGGAGCTTGGGCTGGGGTCCCCGCTCCCTGGCTGTGCCGAAGGGGCTGTGCCATCCCCTGCAAGGCAGCGGGGAGCAGTGCCCTCGCTGAAGTCCTGCAGACCCCCAGATGCGATGGGTCCCACACCCCATGTGCATCCACTGCACACAGATGAGGTGCTGGAGGTGCCACCTTGGGGCTCAGGGCTTCAGTCCCCACGAGCGGTTCCTGCTCAAGCTCTCCAACCTGCAGCTTCGCCTTCCATCACTTTAGGGAACTTCACCTAATTCCCTAAATGAGCCAGCGGTGCCTTTCCTTACGGAGCAGCTGGCACAGAGATGCTTTGCTGTGCATCACCCAGAGCAGGGGCAGACCCTCGGCACCCCACTGAGATGCACCAAAAGCCATGGAGCATCACATTGGGCATCCGAGTGCTGCTGAGGGCTGCTTCTCCCCACCAGCAGGGCACAGTGGTACAGCAATGTACAAGCAGAAGTAGCAGACGCATGTAAAAAAAAAAAAAAAAAAGAGAAGAGGCAATAATCCAGAATTTTGCTGATACAAACACAATACCAGCACTGAACAAAACTGGAAGAAGGCAAAAACATCCCAAAGACATAAAACATCAGGCCCCCTGGAGAACCTCCAGGCTACATGCGCTGAAATCTGTCAGCCTCTGAGAAATGAGCGCTTAACCCCTTTTCAATCTCTTTGGCAGTCCAGTGGCTGAAGATTTATGTTGGGCTGTGGGCGAGGGATGTTCCCCAGCGCGTCCTGCCTCCTTAGATAGGGGTGAGAATGCACCAAGCACCGGCTGAGTGCCCCGGTCCCATCCTGGTGGGACACAAGGTTCCTATTTACGTTCCTGCAGCTCTCCCCGTTGCACGTAGCCGCACCCCTGCGCCGTCCTCTGCACCCACCAAGGTGATGGAGGCAGCGGGACCTTACGATCCGGGTGCTGCTCCTTCCCCAGCCCTAATTGCGGAGGTGCTGCGGGGACCGGCCAGATCCTGGGGTCAGGCTGAGCTCCGCCGGCCAGCCCTGCTCCGGAGACGGCGCTGATGTGTTCTGACAGGCCTTCTGCACACCTGCTACTTGGGGGGATTTTTCTCTTCATCCAGGTCGTGTTGACAGGGGCAGACATCACTCGAGGGTGTTGAGGAGGGAGCTCTCCGAGGAGGTGTCAGGGAGGATTTTTGCCGGCTGCCTGCCCGGCGGCGAGCGGTGGCACCGGGGCACGGCACGGCTCTCGTGGCGCAGTTGTAGGGCCCGGCTCACTTTTCCCAGCTTCTGTTATGAGCCCTGACCGTGTTCTTTTTAACGGCACTTTAAAGCCAATTAGTAGCTTTAATTTATGGAGACCACACACATGCCCAACCCTTGTGTTTACGCTGGATGACTTCCATCCTGGAGAATTTCTTGGCTTTCTGTCCATCCCCGGGATGCTTCCAGGACTCCGCCCTCCCCTGCCCAGCCCTGTGGCCCCAGGGGAGCCGAGCAGGACTCACGGCCAAGGGATCAAGAGGGGAATGGAGCTACCTCGCTTCCCACCCTCCTCCCCCCCGCCACCCAGGGAAGCATCCCGAGCTGAGCAGGGATCGTGCTCCTGGCACAGGGAGGGACTGGGGGGCTGGGATAATTGGAGTTAAGCCAGAAAGCCCCAGATTTGGTTCTGCTCCATGGCTGCAGCACCCAGAAAGGCAAAATTCTGTGTCAGCACCAAGCTTCATGGGCCGAGATGGGGCACCATGGCAGGTCTAGTGGCCTCGATGGATTTCCTCCAGATGGACACAGGAAAACAAAATTATCCACGCTGTAGCTCTCCTGCTGGGCTCATCATCAGGGTGAGGCTGCGCAGGGAGGGCAGGTCTGAACCACACCACCTGGGCACGGCACAGCAGCCTGGGCTTCAGCAGGGAGCCCATTGAGGGCTGGAAGGTGTTTCTCAGCCTGGGAGCCACCGTTTCATCCCAGGCTGCTGCAGAGCTCCCCTTGGAAGGTGCCTGGTGGAGGGATGCAGAGCCACGCTGGCCAGATCTCCCCGCGAGCTTCCAGACACGTTACATGTCGAGCTGCTGCTCTGCAGCAGTGGGAAACGAAGGCTGTTCTCAGCCTCCTTCCCTCTCCAGGCACCACCCGCGCTCCCCTTGGCAGCATTCACTTGACCCACGTGTCTAGGGAGCAGCCAGCGATTCGGGAGGCGAGGAAGATGCTCGCTGTCTCCCCACGCTGCTCCCCTGCCTCTCCAGGAGGTTTTCTCCAGGGCACACGGTGGGACCACATCGGGAGGGCTGGAACCAACAGCACTGCTCATCCAGAGCCTCCGCCTGTGCTCCCACCTGCAGCAGGCAGGGCAGAAACGTGCCTGGCCTGGGAACCCGTCACCACCCCGAGGCAGCTCAGCTCTGCCTTGCCTCCTGCCTCTCTCTGCTCCAACACCTGGGCGCTCGCTTGCACCAAGCCCGCTTCTCACCACAGCTGCTCCTCCAAAGAGCTGCGAGATCCCAGGCCTGCTCAGGGCTCCTCCATCCGATCCAGTCCCTACACCCACTCCCTACACCCACACCAGCCTGTCTCCAGCTCAGGAGGACACGGGGATGCTCCATGTAGGCTGACCTTTAGCAGACGTTGATGCTGTGTCCTTTTGTGGGATTTACCTGCCTGCAGCCCACCCCATCCCGTTATTTTAGCGAGATTTCAGCTGTTTTATTGCATGTGCTCCTCGCGACCAAAGCCTGCTCACGGCCTCCCTGCCGTCGGGCTGGAGGAACACCGCCAGCCCCAGCTTTACGCCAAGGTTAGCCGAGCAGAGCCGGCCCCATGTGTGCTAATTGCTCGCAGGCTCATTACTGCCCTTCCTGCTTTTTGCTGTTTCCTTGGCCAGGCTGGAAGCCGGGTCCCAAGCAGGGAAAGCGCTGCAGGAATTGGAGCTGGCATCTCCCAGCCGGGGGCTGTTTTGGGGGATTTTATTCCACTGCCTCCGCTGGGTCTTTTTTTTTTTTTCCATCTCCATCAGTGCAATGAAGGCTTTCACGTGTCACCAAGCCATCCTTGGCCGTGGGGCACAAACCAGGTGGCGACGTAGCAGAGGGTCAAATTTTCCTAAAAGCTTGGGAACTTTCTGCATTCTGTGCTGCGTGCAAGGAAGAAAAGCTGCGTGGTGTTTTGGGGGGATTGCTGTGGAACTGGGGGCTCCCAGAAACGGGAGGTGGGCCGGGGAGGAGGCAGCCCCCAGCAGCGGGGCTGTGAGGCAGGGGCAGGGCTGAGAAACCAAGGGGCAGGGGACACACAGCCCAAATCCCGGGTCAGCGGCAGCGAGGATAAATAAATAATAATAACGAAAAAACCCACGTAACAAATCAAACCGAGCCTGTCTGTGAATGAAGGGAAAGAAAAAGGCGTTTCCCTCCCTGGAAGTCTCGAGAGCTTCCAAAAATAGTCTCCAGCCCTGGCCAAGGCAGGGTTGGCTCGGCCGGCGCCAGCAGAGCGGCGGATCCGTAACACTCCCCTGCCCTCGGCTCCTGCCCTGGGCAGAGAACAGGATGGGAGCCCCCTGGGCAGCGTGGGGGCTGGAGCCATGCCCCAAATTTCAGTGCCTAGCCCCCTCCCAACCCTGCTGGCGCAGACCTAATGGGTTTCTCCTGTTTGCCCAGGAGCTGCCTGTGCTGTGCTGGGGTCCTGCGATCATCCTCTTAGCGCCAGCAGCTGGGGTCGGGGGGTGCTGGGCTGGGAGTGCCGGGGGCTCCCCCCAAGCTCCTGGCACCCTCACTGCCCCCTCGCCTGGCAGCCACCCGCGGCGATGGCAGAGGGAGGGAGGAGACCTCGAGAGGAGCAGCGGGGCCGGAGATGGAAATTTGGGCTTGGCCCCACTGGCTCAACCCATGGGGACCCCTAAACATCCCCTTCCTGCTGTGGGAGCACCCCGCAGGGGCTGTGAACCAGGAGAGGGAGGGACGGGGCTGGAAATGCTCCGGAGCTGGTGGCCCTTCTGCTGCCCCGGCCGAAGGCACACGAAGGCACATCGCTCCCTCACCCGGCGTGCCGTGTCCAGCCAGAGTGTGCACGAGCACTCACGTCCTCCAAGAGCCCCAGCCGGTGGCCAAGAGGCTCCAGATGTTGGAGGAGCTGTGCACAGCTGCTGGCCAGCAGAGGGGAAAAAGAAACAAAGAATTGACACCCTTTCCTTTCCTTTCCTTTCCTTTCCTTTCCTTTCCTTTCCTTTCCTTTCCTTTCCTTTCCTTTCCTTTCCTTTCCTTTCCTTTCCTTTCCTTTCCTTTCCTTTCCTTTCCTTTCCTTGCCTTGCCTTGCCTTGCCTTGCCTTTCCTTTCCTTTCCTTTCCTTTCCTTTCCTTTCCTTTCCTTTCCTTTCCTTTCCTTCCCTTCCCTTCCCTTCCCTTCCCTTCCCTTCCCTTCCCTTCCCTTCCCTTCCCTTCCCTTCCCTTCCCTTCCCTTCCCTTCCCTTCCCTTCCCTTCCCTTCCCTTCCCTTCCCTTCCCTTCCCCAGCTCGTGCCCTGTCCCACATTTGTCCCAGGAAGGGCAGCAGGGCTCCGTGTGCCTCCCGGCCAGCCCCAGAGCCACCAGGGGAAGAGAAACTCCCCGAATAACGGGATGGGAGCCCCGAGAGCTGGGCCCTGCCTGTTGGGTGAGGGAAGGGAGCAGGAATGCCAGGTATTTCCTCCTGCTCCCATCCTACAGCAGCCCCAGGTGAGGGAAGGGGCAGGGAAGGCACCAGCGCGGTTTCCCCAGGAGCATTGGGGAGCTGGGGGCAGGCTCCAGGACAAGGAGCAGGACGGTCTGCTGGGGAGATACGGATCTGATGCTGTCAGCCCTGGCAGGAAAGGAAACGGAGAAAAAAGCCCGCATGAGCTGCAGGAGGTTTTATTCCAAGCTGAGATTGATCTAAAGCTTGCTGCAATGTGGGAGCGGGGAAGGGAGCTGCCTCCGAGGGGGCCACCGCTCCCTGGCTCTCTATTTATTTAAAATGAAAGCAGTTCCTGGGCCATCAGCTCGAGGATGGGGTGTGCAGAGGCACCAAACGTGGGGTCCCCAGTGCCCCCAGCACAACCTCCTCCCTGCCAGCCAGCGGCAGCCACCCCATGGGGGAGAAGCCCAGGAACAGAGGGGATGCAGGGCTGGGGAGCCCCCTGCTCGCTGCCCGGAGTTGAATTCAGGTCGTGGCCTCGCTGCCCCTTGCTTTTGCTTCTTCCTCCTCGCGTGGCTTGCGGCTGAAACCCCAGCCCAGCTCAGCTGGACGGCAGCGGGGCTGCCGAGCGCTGTCTTGGCGCGGACCCCGCGTTGGCTCCGCGTCGCCCCCGGCCCTGCGTGCGCGGTGGAAAAGCACAGTAAAGCTTTCGCTTCCTACCCCGCTGCCATGGCCAGAGAGGGCTGTGAGAAGCCAGGGGGGTGCTGGAGGCCGGGGGCTCGCAGCGGGGCGGCGGGGGCAGGAGGGGAGCTGCGGGGAGGGTCCGTGCGCGCAGCCTGCGCCTGGGTTTTGCACTGCTTCCGCCGATGTGCGGCTCGGCTTCGAGCACCAGCAACGGCACGAGGGTCACCCATCAAGCCTACGGCTGCTGCAGAGCGTGACCGGGGCGGGCTTCAGCCCACAAATGCCCCCAGGTTTTCCCAGGCCAGCATTTCCCAGTGCGAGGTGTGCAAATGCAGCGCTGCCCTGAGGGGGAAAAAAAAAAAAAAAAAGAAAAAAAAAGAAAGAAAAGGGCAAAACAAGAGGAAAACCTCAAATTTATAATCTGTTATTTTGCTTTTCTCTCTTTCCTCCTGATGTTTGTTTCAGAAGGGGGGCTGGCCATGCCAGCTATCCCCATGTGGGAGCTTTTTGGGTTAAATGAGCAGAAATGCCAGCTGCTTTCCATGAGGAATATTTTTTCTTCAGAATTCGCAGCTGAAGCCTGTGGCTTTGGGAGAATCTCCCAACCCCTCCTGGCAGCTCTGCAGCCCAGGGCACCCTCGTTCTTTGGGGACACTCCTGAACCTGCAGGTGCTCTGCGCGGTGCGATGCCCCGCAGGGATGGAGCCGGAGCTCTTTGCCTTGGGGCCAGATCCTGCGGCTCAGCCCCGCGGCTGCGCTCCCCTCCCCGGCCCCTCTGCCGGAGCCGCAGCCTCCCCTGCGTCCCGCTGCTATCCGATAGCACCGGCTCCGCTGCGGGCTCCTCAAAGACCTCTTTCCGCAGCTTGTCTCTTCCAATTTGGCTCTCCGGATGGTCCAGCCTCCTTCAGCTGGGACTCGGGAGGGTCTTGGCCACCTGGTTTGGCCCCTTGGAAGGCACAGGGAGCCCCCGGTGCGCCCATCCCACCCGGATCCTCAGACCCCAGCTCCTGCAGAGTGTGGGGACATGGGGTGTCTGTGCTGGCCCTCGCCTTTTTGGCACGAAGACCCTTCCCCTTCCCTCCTCGGTGAGCAGAGCATCCCCTTGTGAGCCGGGGCAGGGCCCCTCAGCAGGGACAGGATTAGGCCCCTCTGCCTTTGGCCTCTGGAGCGGAGCACTGCTGGATGCCTGCTAATTTTACAGCCTGCTGAAGTGTTGTAATTAGGGTATTGAATCATTTGGCAGCAGGAAAAAAAAAAAAAAAAAAGAAAGAAAAAAGGATGCAAAGCAGAGGGGAGGGCGCTGGTGCTGCAGATGGACACAGAGGTCCAGGGGCATTGGGAGCCCTGGGGACCGGATTCATGGGGCAGGGAGGGGGCTTCGCTGGGCACCCCAGCACCACGGCACTGGGAAGGGAGCAGGGAGGACGGGGACCTTCCCTGTGCTTCTGGGGGCAGGGAGGGATGGTCGTCTGGTCGTCTTTTCTTTTTTTTTTTTTTTTCCCCCTAATAAAAATCAGGTACTTGCCAGGAAAAAAATAAAGCATATTTTCCGTCGTGTCTTGGCCATGGAAGCGGGGCTGTGACAGCCATGGAAAAAGGGAGGGATTAGGAAATATCCCAGGAAGTAAATAAAGAGGAGCAGGGCTGGAGGTGGGGGGGAAGACCCCGGAGCTGAACACAAGCCCTCCGCCACCGCCAGCCGAACCCAGCGCTGCCCCTGAAGCCTCTGCGAGGTGTCGGGAAGAGGCTGCTCCGTGCAGCGCGGTGCCCCGCTGTGTGCTGGAATGAGAAGCACGCTCCTAACCACGGCGAGAGACTCTGGGAGCAATAAAAACCGGCTTCTCGGCCCCGTCCCCCCCCCTTCCCGTCCCCTTTTATCCATGTGCTGCGTTTCCTACAATCTGGTTCCCTCTCTCCATCGAGCCCAGGTTTCACGTTCCCGGGCTGCGGTTTGAGAGGAGCAGTGGAAACTCCCTTGCGTGGAAAGGTGCCAAAGCCGGGGGGGTGCAGGAGGGGAAGGGGGAGAAGACGAGGGGCCGCTCTCGCTGGGGGTGTGGAGGCTCACGGGGGCCAGGACCTGAAAACCCTGCGCTCTGCTCCGCGCCGTGCGGGCTCCTCGTGGCCTTGGACCTGCCCAGGGCTGATGGGGATGAACCAGGGGCAGGACCCTTCGGGTGAACCCTGCCCTATGTGCCCCATAGGTGGCATCTCAGAGGGTCCCATCACCCCGATGGTGACCCACAGGAGGGTGGGATTGGGGTCTGCTGGCTCCCAGTCTCAGTGCCTCCGTCCCCTGCCTGTCCGCAGCCCTCGGGGTGCTTCCCTGCCTGGCCGGGGACTGTCCCGTGGGGTTTGGGGTTACTCCTGCAAGAGCCCCACAGCACCACCCCTTCTTCTCACGAGGGCTGCACTGCAAAATAAGGAGAAGCACTGGGATCTCCAGCTCTTCCCTTCGCTGGGGAGCTTTGAAGCAATTTGGACAAAACCTTGAACGCCAGACTCTTTTGTCTGCCTCTCACTCTTGGCCATTTAATCCAGTGCCTGCATTTAATCCAGATTTAATCTTGGTCGTTTAATCCAGCACCTGCATTTAATCCAGACCTAATCTTGGACGTTTAATCCAGATGTTCCACATCCCCTCCTTGCCCCGCACCATCCTGGGGCTCCTTCACGCTCCTCAGCCTGCCTCTTGGCTCTGGGAAAGCCACTTTGACCCAGGGACTGCTTTCCAATTAGCAAAGCATTATTTCCAGCCCTTTGCAGTGCCAAAACAAGCAGGGCTCTTCTGATCACTGCTCCCTTCGTGGCAGCTGCCGGGGCTTTGCACCCTGACAGCCTCGCGAGGGACGAGGGTCCAGCTGCTGGGCTTGTGGCTGGCCATGGCATCGCTGCCCCCCTGCCTGCTGGCGAGGTGTGCAGGGGTAGAGGAAGGGGCTCCCACTTTTTTTTTTTTTTTTAATTCCCATTCTTTGAGTGCTTCTCAAGGGCATTGAGCAGGCACGGGGGGACAGCAGTGCTGGGAGGGACACGGCTGGGGGACGCTCGCTGCCCTGCCTGGCTGGGAAAGAGAGGAGGCGAGGATGCAAGAGGATGCTCCATGCAGAGAGGTTCCCCTGCCCAGCCCTGCCTGCAATGGGGCTCTCAAAGGACACTTTTCAGCTCACACTTGCCACAGTTTGCCAAAACCCCTTGGTTTTGGTCCCAGGAAGGTGTGCAGAGCAGTCTGGTGTGCCACAGGAGGCACAGTGCGCTTCTGGAAACCACGGGGGTACAGGTGTCCCGCGGCACTGTGACCCTGGGCACATCGGGGACATCTCCTGGGTGGCCCTGCTGGTGGTGGGATCAGCCGGGAGATGCAGGGCAGGACCAGGAGGGTGCTATGGGGCTGGCCGTGTCTCTTTAGGAACGAATTCCCCAAGGGGTTCTTGGTGGGATCCCGTTGCCATTACCCACCCGCTGCCTGGCGAGGAGCGGGCAGTGCCGGCTCACCACGACCTGTGTTCTCCCCAGATAAATTATCCAGCGAGAAAGAAAAATGAGTTTCTGGATTAGGTTCTGGCATGAATAAACACTCCTGCTCGATTTTGCCAGTCCTTCAGGAACTGCAAGTATTTTCCCAGTGTCAAACGTTCATGCAGGGAATGTACACAATGACAGCGATTATGTCAGAGATTACAATGAGCAGAGCTCTGGGCTTTTGTTCCTAACAATATCTGCAAATCAGAGTTTGAACTTCTTGCTCAACGAGCTGGATTCCTTGTGCTGCAGCACGCTGAGGCCAGACGCTGGGTCTGTGGGCAGGGAGCTACGTCCTGTCTGAGCACAGCCGGCGTCCTGCCAGCACCTCCCTGCTGCTGCGACACGAGGGACGTCCCCGAGCTGTGCCAGGCTGGCAGAGAGGTGTGGGGTGCCTGGGCTCCTGGGGACACCTTCTGTGGGTCGGGCAGCCCTGGCCCCATCTCTTCCTGCAGCTCTCCAGGAGAAATAGCACAGCCCGAGCATCCCAGCAGAGGATGCAGTATTGCGCCCAGGAGGGATCACCCCTGCTCGCGTGAATGTTGCAGGCAGGGGAAGCCTGGTGCTTGCAGAAACATCTCCCTTTTCCTCGCTCCAGGCCTAGATGCTGCTCTCCAGGGCTTCTAGTGACCAGGCAAGAGCACAGGAGCACAGAAAAGCACCAGGTCCAGCAACTCCACTGAGCCAGCGAGAAGAAGATGACATCCACAGGCTGAGGGCGGGTGGGAAATAGCAAGGCGAATGCCAGCTGAGGCTAATCTGATCCTCTGTTTTTTCTCCAAACCACTGTGTTTGTTCACAGGCTTTGTACGATAAAATTGGTGGAAAATCAGTGGCAATGTCGGGTGAGCCAAAGCAAAGAGAGGGGTAGGAAGGGTGTGAGAGAAAACAGCACCAGCAGATGCAGGGGAACCACGCGAGGATGAGCACAGGAACTGCACTCAGTTCATGAGCGCTGCTCCCCAGCAGCCTGCATTTCGGCTCCTTTTGTGCAGGACTTTCCCATAAATGTCCATCCCTTTAATCTGTAAATTGAAAAGAAAAAAAAAGAAAAAAGAGAGAGATGGAAAATAAAGACCTTTTGTTTTCCAGGCTTGAAGCAGCTGGACAACATCTCCCAAGATGATGGCTGCAAAGGTGAAGCCAAGAGCAGGCACCAGCTTCACGTCAGCCCCGAGCAGGGTTTTGGGAACCATTTCTCTCGCCCTTCTTCTCCCTTCCTGCAGCTTGTTGGGAGCTGCCCCTTTGGGATGCTTGTAGGGTGCAGGAGAGCCCCCAGAGCAAATGGGAAATGGGGAGGGTGTTGGGACTGCTTTGATCTCAGCCAGAGGCTGCACAGTGGGAGAGAGTCTCCAAGCAAAAGAAAGAAAAGCAGAGAGCGAGGAGCATTCTTACGTATTTCTGACATTTTTCAGTGTAGGTGGAACTGGTAACCTCACCTGTAAGGCAAGCAGCCTGCTGCTTCCAGCGACAGGGCTCTCATGCCATTTGCTTTCAGCTTTGCCAGACTAACCACTTGGGCTTTCCCAGGCGAGCTGCACATCAGCCAGACGAGCACTGCCATGTGCAAGGAGCAGGCTGAGGAAAACGAGGAGCATTTGCTGCAAGAGACCTCGAGCAACCTTCTGCTGGGGTGGGGGGATGGCTTCACACCAAGTGTGTGTCCTGGTGACGACGTGAAAATCTGCCCAGATGCAGCCAGGTTATAACCTCTGGAAATCTGCAATCTGGTTGGCATAAATGGGAGCAAAAAGGAGAGACTGGATTTAAGTTCATGTCTTTTATAGCCTGGTGCAAGAGGAAGCGGGTACAGCCTCACTCCAGGGCACTGACAGCGTTAATGCCGCGTGGCCCCCAGCCCCGTACGGAGAGCAGAGCTGTTCCTGGGATGTGGCAAGGCAGTCGCCAAAATCCCCCCAGCAGTCCCGTGCCCAGCCCGAGCTGGGCTCAGCTCTCCTTCTGCTCACCCTCCCCTCCAGGGACCCGCATGCCAGGAGCGAGCCCAAGCCGGACAGCGGCCGGATGGAGCGTGGCCACCTCCTCCCTGCCAGGAGCTTTTTTGGGGCCAGATGCTGGCTGGGGTGCTGAGAGGCAGCAGCAGGCATGGGGTCCTCGGTGCTGGCATCCCAAGGCAGCAACAAAATCCCCCATCTCGTACGGGTTTCTCAACACCAGCCCTCCTGGCTGCGGCCGGGGTCTGTCCCACTCCAGCTCCACCCATCACTTAACCTTGCAGATAGATCAAGAGCGAGGAAGGGAGTTTCCATCATTCCTCTGCCGGGCCAATTCTGACCTGCAAAAGAGTTGGGGCGGCCAAATCCCTCCTTGCTGCTGCTGCACGGGGTCTGCTAGCGCCGGGCGAAGCCTCCGCAGCCCTCTGGGGAGGGACCTGCAGGCAGCCGGGGGGAGCCAGGATCGCAGCCACAATGCCAGGAAGAAATCTCATGGCTCAAAAGCTCTGGAAGGAAGAGGAGGTGAAAGCTTCAGCCGGATCTTCCTCCCGGCCAGGAGCACCAAAGTCTCGGCACAGCGGGTGCAGGGAAAGTCAGGGAGCAGAGGGGCAGGGTGCTGAGCGCGTGGGCTGCCGAGGAGTAGCGAGGTGTAAGAAGAGGACTTCTGGGGATGGTGCAAATTCAAGTTGTAGGTGATGATGAAGACCAGCTGGGGCTCTCAAATGGGATGGGGCGGAGAGGAGATGGGGAGCTGTGCTGGGGAGACGTGGGGCCACCAAGTACCTCCAGCCTAAGGACCTGGGTGGGAGGGGAAGGAGAAGACTGCTCAGGAAGAGTGAGGGCAGCAGCACGGAGGTGGTCGGAGCCTGGCCCCCAGCTCAGAGAGGGGAACAGAGCCCACGGCTCGCTTCATCGTGCTGCACCTTGATGGCACAAACAACGAGTTTCATCCAGCCCTGGCCCTTTGGCAGCATCCAGCACATGGGGGGCTCCTCCCTGCGTGCACAGATGGTCTGTAGGCAGCTAACAGCCTCCTGCCCTGACTAACTGAGATTTGGGTGCACACTGTTCAATTCTCTTGATCCCAGGGGCTGTGTGAAGCCTACAGAGACCTCAGAGCTTGGGGACTGGTGAACCCTTACAGCTTTGCCCCTGGCCCTGCACCTGCCTTCAGCCCAAATCCTTCCCCTCGGTGCCCCCGAGCGCCAGCGGGGAGGCACGGTGTGTGCACGGAGAGGAAACAGCCCTGCCCCGAGCAGGCAGAGGGGGATGCTTTATGAGAAGCAGTTACAGCCGTTCTTGGAGGACTTTGGCTCCGAGCCCTTCTGCCACATTCTTCGGAGAGATCATATCAAAAACTATTTTTACTAAAAATGTAGTGGTAACAGGCTCCAGATGTCTGTTGTTATGTAATAAGGTTTGTTTTAATGGAGCCCACTTCCAGATGTGCTGCTTGGACTCGAGGCATCTGCCTGGTCCTCTGCGGAGCAGGGGGAGCAGCCAGCCCCCGAGCCGGGCGAGATGTCCCCATCCTGGGGGCGGCACCTTCCCAGAGCATTGCTTTCCCTTCTCCTTTTTTTTTTCCAGCACAACTTTCACCATCCTTGGCAGCCGTCTTGGGTCCCACATTTTGTTTTTGGAGGAGGTCAGCAAGAAGGGTCACCGAGCACCGGCTTGTTCAGCAGTGCATGAGAAAGAGGTGGGCAATGCTGGGGTGAGGAGCAATTCTTGGGAACACCGCCATGGGACTCACTGGGACTGCCTGCAAGCATCACATCGCCATCAAACAGATGGGGAGAATTATGTGGTTGGGGACCCACAATAACTGGGGACTGAGGAATTGATGAGCTGACCACGTCTGGCCTTCCCAGGACATGCTGGGGGCTCTCTCAGCTGTGAGAAAAACCTGGACACCGTGGCTGCTAGGAGGAAGGAACCAGTCTGGGGTTTCCTTGGACCTGGAAGTGGAGAGGGAAAATAGGAGGAGCTGAGGAAAGAGTGTGCCACCTTCCCACTGAGCCTGCAGGAACAGCCTGGAAAACGTGAAGGGGCCAGGTCCAAGGGACGTGGTGGGATTTTGTGGGATGTGCGCCCATCCTGCAGGCAAAAGAGGTTCTTGCAGAGCTTGCTTGCAAAACACCAGTAGGCAGGGCAGTGATTTCCCACCCTCTTCTGTGTCTCTCCATCCACGGCAGGTGTAAATGGATCAGCCAGAGCCCTCGTGTAGCCATTTGGAGGTGTTCGGCTCACCCTCAAACCCAGATGTGGCTTCGTTGCTCTCCACTGCATCTCTTCCTCCCTATCCAGAGGCAACTTTCTGGCCCAGTTCCTAGGTTGCCATCAATATCCACCAGCTCAGCCTTGGTTCATCTCGCCTGCTAGAGGCCCACTTCCCTGAAGAGGCCACCGGAGGTGGGAGGGAAGGCTTTTGGAGGCACTTTTGGACACGGTAGCTTCTGCTCGGTGCAGGTCTGGGGGCTGCAGTTTTGGTGGCCCCCTCTCTCCTGCTGGCCCCTGTTAATGGTGCTGGTGAGATTCAGCCTGCACTTAGCAGGAATTGGCTGCTCAGCCCTTGGGCAGGAAGGGCTCCACGTAGGGGATGTGGGAGATGTCTGTGTCCACGCGGCCAGGGGGATGAGCGGAGCATGCTGAGCCGAGGGGGATTTGAATTCAAAGCACGCGGCTCGGAGCCACTGCTATTAGCATCTGCTAATAAAATGCTAAGACTTATTAAGCGCCCAGATCCAGGAGGGAGATTTAAGCAGGATGCACTTGGACTGGAAGCAAGAGGCTTAAGTGCTCTCCCAAGAGCACAGACATGCGAGCGGCCGGGCTCAGGCAGATTTGCAGCCTGCGGAGGGGATGGGGCTGAGCTCCCTGCCCAGGTCCTGCACAGACACCGCTGACCTCCCAGGCTGGGATCTTCAAACAGGCAGAACTGCGGTTAGAAAAACTCCCTGGGGGCTGCTCTGTCTTGACTTGAACCTCCCTACCATCAAAAAATAGAAAGGCTACGGCGCGAGGCGGGCTGCGGGTCCCTGTTCTGCGTGTGCAGACTGCCTCGGCCATGGAGCCGATTGGAAATCCATCAGCTCACACACTAGTGGGAAGGTTTCCATGTTTGTATTTTTTAAAGAAAATGAGTCCTCTGCTCCGAGGAGGGGAGAAAGAAGGTGGAGGGGGAGAGGAGAGGGAAGCAAAGGCGAAGGCATGGCCAGGCCGGGGGGCAGCCGGTACAAGGTGCAGGATCCAGCTCTGTGAAAGGAATGAACGAGCACTTCAGCTTGGGCCTCACCCACAGCAAGTCTGTGTGAAATGTGGAGATGGGGTGGAAAATCCCTGTGGAGAGGAAATGCACGGCTTTAGCAGAGACAGGCTTCAAACGGACCAGCTAGCTGTCCCGGGAGGATGTCTTGGCACGCAGAAAGTCCACTCTCAATTCCTTCCCTGATCCTTTAAGCATGAACCCTTCCTCACAGGGGACAGCGGGTGGCAGGGGACAGTGCCCAGCCTGGGACACAGCTCATGGGGTAGGGTGAGAAGGAGGAGACCCAGCCAGGCTCCTCGGGAGCTCTGGCACCCCCAGACCCTTTGCGTGACCTCCCCTCCAAAAAGGCTCTCAGCAGAGACCTGGGGCAGCAGCGTGGCTATTCAACCAGGGCAGCAGCGCTCGATCCCTCCAAAGAAGCTCCCAAAAGTCGCAAGGGGTTGGGGGAACATTTCAGGATGAGATGTGAGGGGTGAACGCACGATGCTGCTAGCACAGGGCCGAGGAAGGGGGAAGCACTCTCTTGTTTTCTGGCCAGCTCCTGGCCTGGTGGGGATGAGACCTGGAGGAGACTGAACTCACTCCCAGGCCTCACCATTAGTCATTCTTACAGTGCAAATGGATTTCTCCAAAAACCTTTAAATATCAACACCCCTGGGGGAAAGAAGCTTTGTATGGCAGTCAGAGGGGCCGGGTGGATGTGGAAAGAGGAGCAAGAGAGATCCAGGCAGCCTGCAGGCAGGACATCGCCTCTGCCAGTCCCCCAGCAAGCTGCCTGGGCTGGGCACACTGGTGTATGGCCTGGGCTTTGCTCTGAGCCTTCCAGCTCACACGAGGTGTCTTGCATGGTGAAAGGGAGATGCAGAGGGAAAAGAGAAGGGAGTGTTGTCAAACATGGGATTAGACCAATGTGGGGAGTGCTGGTGTCAGCATTGCTCCTTGCAGGCAATGTGGGGAGGGTGGGAGAGCCCGGCTCTCGTCCAATTCAGGATGGATCCACCAAATTCCACACCTGGGGAGGGTTTCTTTCCATGAAGGGCTGTGGGGAGTCCTTCCAGCTGTGGGGAGCGGGGTGTGGGTGGGCAGGAGGGCGCGGGGCAGGACACGGTCCTGCTGCGGCTCAGCTCCACAACCTCCCTGCAGCAAGAGGGGAAGGTTTCTTGCTGCAGTGCCAGGCACCGAGGAAGGACATCCGATGGGCCGGGAGATAGCGATTGCTGCAGCCGACAACTGCCGGCAGGCAGAGGGATCCCCACACAGGACTTCATCCTGTCCCCAGCTCTGCTGCTGGCCCCCAGCGGGTTACAGCAAGGCACATCCCTGCTCTGGCTGCCTCTGGACAGGGGACTGGGGGGAGGAAGGAGGAGGTGAGCCCCTACCTCCTGCTTAACCACAGCCGTGCTCAGCACTTCTGTGGCACAGGCGTTTGGTAGCCCCCCAGCAGCTCTCAGCCACGAACCGAGGGTCCCAGGAGGTGCAGTAGCCCGGGACAGGAGGGCAGAGCGCGGTGCAGGCTGCACACCGCAGCGCGTTGAAAATACTACTGCTAATTACACAATGGGTTCCTCATGTTCCCTGGAAATGCAATACGCAGGAGGACTCCCAGCCAATTCATGTTTTAGGACAAATCGAGGCAATATATTACTCGACTCAGCTCCTAAATTTGGTCATACTTCAGCTAGTGTTTTCAGACGTTTGTGAGTTAGGTTGGCCGATGCCACAGAGAAAAGTGATGGGGCAATTATCCTAATTAGGAACAAATGCATTACTTCTGCAAGTTATTTGGTGCTTGGAAGAAGACCTCCCCATTGCGTGACTACTTTGTGCAGAGTTAACCCCTGCCAAGACCTCCAGGAGGTCATTTTCCTGGAAGGCAAGGAGGAAATTCAGTGCCCATCTGATTATTTGGGTTAAAAGCTGAGCAGCACAGGGAGCTTCCACAGTGTCCGGCAGGAGGTTTGGTGGCTTTGCTGGCACTGGGCAGCTTTTCCCCTCCGTGGGTATCAGTGCCAGACTGTGTGTAAGGAACCAAACTCCACCACCCTTCAGCCTGCAGCAGCCGTCAGCACGTGTCGGGTGAGGCAGCATCCTCACCACGCCGATGAGCAGGGTTCCTCTTGCTCCCTCCCCAAATCACAGCCTGCAGGTGCCGGTAAAGCTGTGTGGCACTGTTTTTTTTTGTTCCTATAGACAAGGAAAATGAGCTCAGTCAAAAGACCTGGCACTTCCCAGGCAGCCCATGGCTTTGTAGATTTGCCCCAGCATTGAAGACCTCAGTACACGTACGTAGGGGTCTTCAGGCAAGACCAGGTTAAGAAACTCCTCTTCGCCTTCACATTTAGCCATTTTTACTTTGTTTTGCTGATGTAGAGGCCCCCTTGCAGCTCGGGGGGCAGTAACAACCATTCTGCCACCCCCCAGATCTGCTCACACAGACAGCGCGGGATGCAAACTGGCATCCGCGGCCAGCAGCACTGCCAGCAGCTTAACGAGGTCTTTGCCATCAGTGGCACTTAACGAGGAAAGCGAGCATCCTCCAAACAGCAGCTGCACTCTGGCCCCAGTATCTGAGCTTTCAAAGGGGGTTCTGAGGAGTGGCAGAAGGGAGGTGGGCTCAAGCCCCTTGCAGTAAGTTACCAAAACGCAACTGCTAAAATCCACCCCGACTCTCTGCAGATAACAGAGCCTGCTCCTGTCCAAACCCCTCTCGCAGGGGGACTCTGCAGCCCCACAGACACCCCACCTGGCACAGCCCCCGGTGCCCAAGGCTGAAGTTTTCGGCACGCCTCACCTTCCTCAGCAGCCCCCTGAAATCCCACACAGACCAACCCGGTGACCCCGCAGTCTGTGCATCGGGGTTTGTTCTTCTTTGGGAATTTCGGGATCTGGAGACAAGGTCCAGGAACACCAGGCAGTTCCTTTGAGCTGTCTGGGTATTTCAGCTGCCTCTGCTGTTCTTTACTGAAGTAGAAAATTAACATGAGCCAGTAGGGTGTGGACCTGAGGAAGATCTAGAGGTTTCTGACAATCTTTAGGTGTTTCTAATGAGTGTGATTCGCTGCTCTTACACTAGAGGGTCAGTTCCCTTTTTATTTATTTGGTTTTTGTTTTGGGACAAGGTTTTGGTAGTGAGGGGGCTGCAAGGGTGGCAGAAGAACCTAATAATTGTCCCTTGCTAGATAAGGGCCAGTTCCAGCCAGCTGGAAAAGCAATCCTCTGCTTGATAAAGCTGTGCCAATGAGCGGCCTCAGCAAAAGCAGATTTAAGAAAGGGTAAAAAATATCCTTTGCAACAGCATCTGGGAGAGAGGAATGAGAAATGAGAGAGAAACAGCCCTGCAGACACCAAGGGCAGTGCAGAAGGAGGGCAGGAGGTGAGATGGGTGAGATCAGGTCGGTACCTTGTGCAGCACCAGGGAAAACGACTGGGAGGCAGACGGGTGCTTTGTGGCCAACAGCCTGGGTGCTGCTCTCAGCTGGGAACGAGGAGGGAGGGAGCACAAAGGGCACGGGGCGATGTGAGAGGGAGAAACCACAACAGGAACAATGTGGGGATTAAGCAGGGTCACCTCCGGCATCTGCAGATTGGTGAGGCAATACCTACGGGGCTCTGTTATGGAGGAATCCCCCAACCCCTTCCTAGGAGCCCACCACCCTGGGGTGCCCCTCTGAGCTCCTGTGCTGTAATGAGGGCAGGGTGGGGAACAAACAGGGTGAGCCAGGGACGTGCATGTGGTTGCAGGGCCGTGATGTTGCTGTGGTCCTGGAGACGTGGTGGGATGGCCGCACGACTGGAAGGCTGCCATGGAGGGCTGCAGGTTCTGTAGGACGTGCTGGGGACACGAGGAGGGGCTCTTGTCCTCCGTGAGGGACCAGCACCGAGCTCTGCCTGGGGACAGGTGAGGAGCTGGCTGAGGGTTTAGGGGTTAGGGCTGAGGGAGGACGGGGTTAGGTGGCATTATAGTGGGGTCTGCTGCAGGCTGCCCGGCCAGGTGAACGAACAGATGAGGCCCCGTGGAATGCATCGATGGGAACTTCCTTCTCCACGTGATAACGGAGCCAGCAAGTGACCCCGAGCTGGTGGCCTTCCTGATCCTATGGCAGTGGGGAGGATGAACAGCGAGCTCACAAACCTGGATGTGGGGAGAGGAGAACCTGGCCCCTAAGAGCTGCTTGGTGCAGTGCCACGGGACAAGGCTCTGGGCGGAAGGGGGCCTGAGAAAGCCGGTCGATATTGAAGGATCGCCTCCTCCAATGCATCCTAACGAAGAGGAAGGCAGGCAGAAGTGCCAGGAGGCCTGGGTGGATGAACAAGGAGATACTGGCAAAGCTCAAAATAAAAAGGAAGCGTGCAGAGGGTGGAAGCAAGGATGGATAATCTGGGAGGAACACAGATAGTCTGAGCATCCAGGCATGAAATTAAGAAAGGTGAAGTCCAAATGGAATTGAATACAGCCAGGGATGTCAATGGCAACAAAAAGAGCTTCTGTAACTACATCAGCAGCAGAAGGAAGACTGTG
This sequence comes from Aythya marila, assembly GCF_965140915.1. NCBI lineage: Eukaryota > Metazoa > Chordata > Aves > Anseriformes > Anatidae > Aythya > Aythya marila. Next base: position 10,279,954 of record NC_139057.1, read on the forward strand.
GAAAATGTGAGCACTATGCTGAATAAAACAGGAGACCTCGTTACATGGGATGGTGAAAAGGTACTGGAGGACTTCTTCGCCTTGGTCTTTACTCCCCAGGCAGGCCTTCAGGAACCCCAGGTTCCAGAGACCGGGGGCAAAGGCTGGAAGAAGGCTCCTGCTGGGGCTCTGTGCCCCCTCTTCAAGCCCTAACCCTGAGCTGCGGCTCCCACCGAGCCCCTGGGACACCTCTGGACACTGCCACCCCTGTCCCCAGAGAGCCACCCGCAGCTGTGCAGGGAGTGACAAGGGACACGGGGGTTTGCTGGGGCAGGCACAGCCTGGCACTGCAGGGGCAAAGGCTGGGGGGGCTGCTTCTATCACGACGCCTTTGCGTTTGCCTTTTCTTTCCTCCTCCTTTTCCTGCTTGCTCAAAAAGGGCCCAGATGCCTTTACTTTGGCTGGGCTCCCTTGGCCGGCAGCCCGAGGAGGCACCAGAAACGCCATGTGTGAGTGCATGAGCGTGTGTGCGCAATATTAATACACAGAAATGGAAGGCGACCAGCATATAAACATTCTTTACTGTTTGGGTCACAGCCCGGGGATCTGTAAGAGCTTTTGTGCAGGGTTTTGAACACAGACTAAATAGAGCGGGAGCGAGAAGGGCAGAGGGGAGGAGAGAAATGGTGGGAGGGGGAGAGGGAAGGACGTGGGGGGACCCTTGTGGGGCTGGGGAAGCCGGGCGGGGGGGGCTGCAGGGCTGGGAGCTACCGAGGACCCCAACAGCAGGGAGAGGGTGGCACGGGGACTCGGGGCTTGCTTCCACGCATGTCCCTTTTTTTTCATTAAAACACGAGATAAATAACAATAACGATAAAAGGCAACATCCGCTGAAGGCTGAAATAACCAGGATTCCAGTGCAAATCTCGTTAGAGGGGCTTAAGTGTCTGTTTGGGAATAAGGAGGAGGGGGCCATGAGGAAGTGTTCCTCCGGCAGCCAATGGAGGGGACGTGCTCTCCAGAGCTAATGGGACCCATCTGGGTCTCGGCTGTAGCCGAGAGTGTTAAATCAGAAACTATTCCGTCAACAGCCAGTTTGGCCAAATATGAAACATTTACAGGGAATCAATGGCCGGTGCCGGTGACGCAGAAGCCAATAGACTTGACTTCTTTTCCAGAGCCTCCAGAAATATATTCGTCATTTCGGCCTTAAAGGGACCGGCCGAGCTTTTTCCCCGGATCACGTGGCGCCGAGCAGAGCCTCGCTGAGCAACCCAGGTCCCGGCAAGGAGAGAGATGGCTGGGCTGCTCTAACCCACTCGTTAATGCTCGCAAAGGGCCCCAGGGGCTTGCAGACCTGCCAAGCCGCTCCGCATTACGAATCCGAACTGGACGCGTCCTCCCCAAATGTTTTCCGAGGCGATGAGCTCAGGCGGAGGGCTGGGGCTTTGCGCAGCTGAGCGCCGACCACCGCTGTTCTCGTCCTCTGCTGGCCTCTGAGCCTTCGCCCCTCACCTGGGCTCAGCGCAACAGAAGCCAAATGTTCAGGTCTTGCACACGGGGAAGTGGTGTGATTCTTTGGGTCCCCAGCCCCTCTGGTCTGCTCCTGCTTGCCAAGGCATGGGGCAACCCAATGGTGTATCCTAGCCTTCCCCCAGCCTGGGTCCTGCTCGTCTCATCCCAGCCAGGAAATGGCATTGGTGACATATCCCAAGTCACAGCGAAGCAAGGCTGATAAGTCATTGCCATAGGGAATAAAGATCCTTGGGGATAAGACAGAAGGGTGGAAAATGGAAAAAAAAAAAAAAAAGTATAGGATAAATGCGAATTACTTGGACAATGAAAGAGTGAGGTCTGTGGAGCAGTGTTTGCTGCAAACCAGCCCTTATTGCTACTCGGAGCAATGCAGCACCGTCCTCCTGCCCGGCTCCCAGCTTTGCACTGGTTTGCTACCTGCTGGCTGTGCCTGGAGCCTGGCCCGTGTGTCCGAACACCTCAGCACCTGCAGACACCTCCCCGTCTCAGAGACGTCCCTCCTCGTCCCCGTCTCCAATGGCTCATGTCCTCCATCAGAGATCCAGCTGTGCCCTTCCCTCAGAGTGGCTTCGCTGTTGTTGAGTGCAAGCCCACATCTGCAGCCTCACACTGCAAAAAGCCCCCAAAGCCATCCCCTGCCGTGCCTCACTGTGTTTTTTTGCCATGCAGCCAGGAGCTGCTGAGCGGGGCACACCAGGGCAAGGCTCTGGATGAAGACGATGTGCCCAGGAGTGCACGGGTCTGGCTGCTCCGTGCTCAGCTCCAGCACCAGCAGGTAAAGGGCGCTCTGCAGCCGCAGCACCGTGTGCTGAGCGTGAATTCCCAGTTGTGGCTGGACTTTAAAGGCCTGGTTGGTGGTCTCCTCCAGTGGATACGAAGCTAGCGTGGCTTTTATCGGGGGCCAGGGAGCCGGATAAATGAGCCAAGCATCTTGTTTCTCTTTCCCTGCTGTAGGCAGCCCACGTTCCCACCAGCTGCTAGCATGCAGCTCCGGCAGCAAAAATAATCCTGGGAGTTCTCCTATTAAACAAATCTGGGGAAAAGGCAAAGTAGACGGGGAGATTGACCTGGGGAGGGATAGAGTGCACCCAGACGCTGGGCAAAATTAAACACAAGAGAAGAGGCATCTGTGGCTCTCCTGAGAAAGGAAACTGCTGGGGCAGGAGAACTGTGTCCCATCGCTTTGGGGGTGACCATGGAGCAACCTGGGTCTGGGTGGCACCAGGTGACACATTCCCTAGCCAGGACAGGGATCAGCTCAGCCAGGCTCCGTGGGGCAGCCCTGGGCAGGGAGAAGGCTCAGGATTTAGTCTCCCCTGGTGAGGGCAGAGCATCAGCAGGGTGAGCTGAGCTGGGAGGAGAACAGACGCCTGTTCCTGGGTCGTGTCCCAATCCATCCCCTGTCCCGCCGTGCTGCACCTATCGCTCGTGCTGGCGGCTCCCCCTTCACTGTGTTTCCAGAGGTACTTCCAGCATGGAAAGTTCTATTTAAAGGGCATTTTTCCTCTCTCTCTTTTATTTTTTCCCCTTTGGATGAGAAGCCAAAGGTCTATAAAATGTAGTTCCACCCCCCAGCTGAACCAGGGGAAATGATGCTGACAAAAGGTTTCATTTACCCCATTGCAGCACCAGTTGTTGGAGACGAGCTGTGTCCCTGGGTGCTGAGCAGGACACCCCTCCCGTTTGAGCTGAGCCCAGTCCTCCTCGCTGCAGCTTGGCCCCTGAATCTCCCAGCCTGTGGGATATCCCTCCTGTGGGCTCTGCTCCTGTGGACACAGGGCAGGGCATCACCGCCTGCCGAGCTGCATTCTCCATCGAGCAGCGTTTGGCGAGGAGGTCGGTCAGCTCTGGGAAGCCTTTGGGGAAAGCAGATCTGCCACAAAGGCACTGAAGGGCAGAAGAAATGCATCGGGATTTTTTTCTTCTCCTCCCCTTGCTGGCTGGGGGGATGGAGATGGCGTTGGAGGTCCCTGCTTGATGGCAAGACCTCACTGGGACCCCTCAGCAGCCCAAGACTCCCCAGCCAGCTTGGGGTCCTGCACACCTGAGCCATGCACTGGGTGATCCCCTGTGGGGTCAGGCTTGATTAATGCTAATTCCTCTGCCGTGTGGTGTTTTTCCAGCCTTGCCTGGTTTTAATACATGCTATGGGTCCCTTCTGTAGTGAGTGGGTGGATTTCCTGGTGGCTCTGGTGAGTCTGCCTCCATCGGGACAGCCACGTGGAGCAGTGCTTGGCTCCTGAAGTCACCCAGACACCAGCAGGACATGAGTGCCTGCTCCGTGAGCTAACCTGGGGACATAGCCAGCCCCCGCTGGGACTTGAATTTCTCCCTCCCCACCACACAGAGCAGCATTAGTAAGAAATCCGTACCACAGCAGCGGGTCAGGACCTTCCCTGGTGAGCCCTGCTGGGTGGTTTCTGGAGCCCTTGTAAGACTCAGGACCACCCCAGCATGAGGGCTGCAGTGAAAACGAGCCCTGCAGCTGTCCCGTGCAGCAGGAAGGGGCAAGCTGAGCCGTGCCAGCACAAACACCCGGGGCAAGAGGCCAAACCCAGCTCCAGGCTTGGTTACACTGGCACTGCCGAGGAGCCCAGCCCTGGCCCTCGTCCAGCCGCCCCGGCCAGCGGGTAAATGAAAAGCACCTGCCCCTCGCTGACCCCCCTGAGCAGGCAATGGGGTCTGACCAAGCCCCCGCAAATGCTGCAAGGCCAGGGCCTCCTGGAAGCACTGGTTCCCAGTGAAGTTGGCTGCACACCAAGACCTGCCAGGTTTTGTGGAGGGGCAGCCAGAGAGGCAGCCTGGCTGCACGAGCGATGTGCTCCTCTGTGGCAGCCTTGTCCCGGCTTTTTCCACCCCAGATCTCAGCGAAGGAGATGTTTAAGTTCAGCCTCTCCGTGGCGAAACCTCAAAGTGCTGCAGCTCTGCCTCCGCAATGCCTCTAAATGCTGCGCCCTCCCAGACTGCTAAATATTTAGGATCGAGGTGCGAGGAGCCAGCCTCCCCCCCGGGTTCGGAAGCCACACCATGCAGACCAGCCGGCTTTGCACGGTGCGATGCTGGGAGAAAACGGAGATAAAAACATCCTGTAGGGCATGAACAGGATGGTGATTAATCCTTGGAAAAGGCTAACTGACATGGCCATCAATAACTACAGTAACTTGTTATGGCTGCCTCATTCCAGGAGGATTACATGCCTGAACACTCCTTAAAACATCTAATGAATGTCATTTTGTTTCTACTCTCGCTGCTCAGGCAAGTGAAGCACTCTGCAGCGCTGGCCAGAACCATGGGGAGAGCCGGCAGGGCTGCTCCCAGCTTCCCACACCGACGCACCGCGCGCCTCCGCGCTGACCCCAAACGGCCTCGCTGGGCCCTGCTGCAGGGTCCCCATGCCAGGACCCCCCGCTGGGGCTTCACAGACAGCCCCATGCTGCTTCCCATGGCTTCGAGTGGCTTGGGATGGTGGAGGACACCCACCCCATGGCAGGGTTTGGGATGATGCCTCGCTGGAAGACACCCACCCTGCACGGGGCCGTGGCTCACACTGTGCTTTTCCTGGTGACCCCACCGCAGTGCTTTGGTCCAGCACAGCCTGAGGCACGTTTCCTTCCCTGGTGCCCATGTCGGGAGTGTCTGTGGCAGCCCTCGAGGAGGAGGACGGCAAGGGGACAGCCCTGACGTAAGATGTGCTCATCTGCTCCACCTTCAGGGGGAGAAGAAATGTATGGAGAGAAGAAACCCAAACACTGGAGTCCCACAGGCACGAGCCCTCAGACACTCAGGGAGCCAGGGCTGAGGGGTGCAGTGTCCAGGGGGGATTCCTGACACCCGCTGTGCTCTGCCTCCTGGCGTGCCACTTACTGGGCTCTGTTGGATCCGTGCTAATCACAATTCCGTTTAATTTTGCTGAGGGATATTGCTGAGAAAAGAAGACCAGTGGAAACAAAGCACAAAGGGCTTTTGCACTGAAGGACCATGTCGTTTTGCCTCCCCTGCCATAATGCCCGCTGTGCTGTGGCTCAGCACCACGGTGCTGCTCACCCCGCTTGTTTGTATGGCACCTTGGGGAGAGGGGGCTTGGGCAGGGGTTATGTACAGATCCAGTTCCCCGTGGTTACTGCTCCATCTGGACATTATCCACGAAATGCTGTTGCCACTGTCACTAGTGTAGCTCCTCCGAGGACAGTTTTTGGGGTGCTGGCAGCACATTTCACTTCTCTGCTGATGCCACAGGAGACTGTCTGGGCTCTGACCAAAGCAAGGTTTGGCGACACCTTGGGTTCATGCTTTCCTGTCCCTCTGGTGGTCTCCTGTTCTCCAAGGGGCACCAAAGCAGACCCCTGACACCGGGCTGTGCTCACCCCACACCCCAGGCGCTCAGCACCACCAGCGGCCGCAGAGACAAGCCCGAGGCCGGCCCCGGGGGCAGCTGGCACCTCAGCCTGCCCTTCCCTCCCTTCGTCCCCCCGGCGGCCCGGCCTTTCCTATTAGCAGAGGACCTTTTTGCCGCTTCTTGTGCTCTCGGCCTCATATTTCAAATTCCTTCCGAGCCGGATCTGGTTTTCATTTAAACATATTGCATTTAAATATATATATAAAAAGTACAATGAGGAAGGATTTTCAAGGTAATAAATGGAACATGCGAGCCTAATTATTCAGGCTGACCCACTGCGATTCGGTAAGTCCGGAGAGCTGTTTATATTGGCAGGATGAGAGCAAAATATCATTGGATATGGTCATTACTCTTATAAGATTTCAATATATATACATTGTCAGGAGTCTCTGAGTTATGAAGTCCCCCTCGCTCGAGGAATAAACACGCTGGGCAGTAACCCTGGGAGCGATGGCAATGCCTGCAGCTCGCACTGCCAAGCCCCTCTCAGCAGCGCCGGCCGAGCCCATGGCCTAGGTCACAGCCCCGACTCCCAGGCAGACATTTTATCTCACTGAGGCCACATATGAGCTCGGCAAGAAAGCAGAGGCAGAAATACGATTCCTGGCCTTTCAGGCTGAGTTACTGGGGCTGTCTGTGGCCTGCCCCGCTGGTCAGAGAGTGAGAGGGGACCCGAGGGAGCTGGCTTGGTGCTCCGCATGGCTGGAGGAGCCTGAGGGGGGTCTGCTCCTGCGGGCTGGCCTCGAAACCTCCCTCAGGTGCTCCGGTTGTGCAGGGCAGGACTGTCTGCTCAGTGCTGTGCTCAGCACATCCCACCCGGGTCCTGCTGAGCACCCCTGGGTGCCAAAGCAGGCCTGGCAGTGCGGGGGGAAGGATGCGGAGTAAGGGCTGCCCTCTGCTCCCACCTCTGGTGCACATCTCCCTGTGGCTCCAGGAGAGCTCCCTAAGCATCCTCGCTGCTAAAACCAGCTCGTGGTCCAGGGGAAACAGGGCAATACGGCCGTGTGGCTCAGGCGGCAGATGCTGGAAATGGCTACCCTGCAAGCCCTCCAGACACACAGGAGCTATTCTGTGGTGGCGACCCACGAGCTCCTCCATGGAGCAGGGATGGTGGCAGCCGAGCTGCCCCCTCCTGTGCACAGCCCAGGGTTGGCCTCTCCCAGGCCCCCGGGGACCCTGTTATGGGGGCTGTGGGGCTGAGAATGCTCCTTGCAGCCTGCGCAGTGACACACCGCCTACCCTGCAGGTACAACCCCACGTGTTCCCAACACAACAGCCCACGGGCAGCCAGAAAAAATCCTGGGGAGGCTCTCTGATGGGACAGGAGCGCAGCCCTTTGCTGGTCCTGTGTCTGGGGGATAGAAATGCCCCCAAACGACAGCATTTCTGTTTCAGGAAGAAGTTAACTTTCCACCAAATGCACCGAGCTGACAAGCAGTGGAGCTTTGGCTGTTTACCACGGAGTGCAGGCTTCATGGTCTGCATGGCTGGAAGTCTCAGCGGGGCTCCATTCACTTTGATTTTACACCGGGGTTAACCAGACCCCGGTAATTATCCCCTTTTAACAAGGCAGTGTTTACACCTATGAGCAGGGGTCAGCTCCTGACGTGCTTGCTGCGGCTGGAAGCATAGCACTGCTGATGGCAGCTGGAGAGCTGAAGTGACCACAGGGGGAAAAGGAAAGATGGGAAGAACAAGAGAAATAGAAATAAGAAAGGTGATATGAAAGCCCAGACAAAATATATTGCCCACAGTCTCTGACTCCACGGCTTGCTGGCTCCCCACCCCTCTTCCACCCGCCCTGCTGCAATGCAGCCAGCGAGAGTGGCCCTAGGAGCACACGCACAGATAGCTGGAAGCTGGGGTAGGTTGATGGATTTCCTAGCTCCTGGGCTATTAAATGTCTGGACCAGCTAATTTTAAAGCAAACAAGCAAAGGCCAAATGACAAATTGTTTGGGAGGCCCTTCGGCAAGAGGATGGAGTTTTACGAGCACCGAGGGCACTGTTGCTGCCATTAAATCTGTGGACATAGGGGAAAAATAAGGCCTGATTTATTTGGTGATGGTGAAAAATATTATCCAAGCTATAATTTATTGATCATTGTATCCTCCCGGCTTTCAAGGCCTCTTTCTTGTGCATATGGAACATATACATATTTTTCCTCGCATATGAGGCTGAACACAGCGGTGCTCCTGCATTTGAGGAATTTTTGCATGGTCTGCTGGCCATGGCACAGGAGCCGGCATTGCCGACAGGCTCGGGCAGGAGTGGGGAGCAGCCTCTGCCCCAGGGACAGCCTGTTTTGGTGTGGGGACGACGTGGAGGAGCCACGAGCTCACGGGGAACAGAGCTGTGTGGCAGGAGCTGCCCGTCCCATGCAGCCCAAAGACTCGGGGATCTGCCTACCTCCTCTTTCCTGCTGGGCACTGCATCATGAGATCACCTCTATAGGCTCCTTCCTGTCCCGTTTCCTCTGGGAAGCTGTGTTTTGTTTGATGAACTGGGCTGCCATCGGCCAGAGACCAAGCTGGGGCTGAGACCGTATCCATCAGGGATGTGAGCTTGGGAGTCACGCTCCTTCCAGCCTCCTGCGCCCGGCTGTAGCTGGCTGCACTGCTGGGCTGTGCAGGACTGAAGTGCAGGGTGATGTGCGTGGTTGTGCGAGCAGAGCTACGCTGGAGCCCTCCTGGGTAAGAGCCTGTGCCAATTCCCCCAGCGTGGCTGCAGCGCCGGGCAGAAGAGGTTTTGCTTCCCACCCACCCCTGCCCTTGCTCTCCCATCCCGGGCATCTCAGCTCCAGGTCCTGGTCTCCTGCCACCATTGGCACAACCTTGGGGACGCCCCATCCTTCTCTGGGCACCCCGGGTTACCTCCGAGGCTGGTGATGCTCCCGCAGCCCCCTGGGCACCCTCCGTGTCCCTGCGGTGTCCTGGAGGCACAGGGAGCAGTGCTGTTCCTGGGGGGGAGGAAGGACGATGACAGATGGGCACAGGCTCCCATGCAATTCCCTGGGGACAGAGAGCAGAGCTCGGGGGGTTTATGGCTTGCAAACAGGGACATTTTGCTCTCCTGCTGCAAACCTGTGCTGCATTAGACCCCTCAAGCCATCTCCTCGGAGCGGCCCCGGCGCCTACCCCAACCTGCACGCAGCAACATTTCCCAAGTGCTCCCGGCCGCGGGCTGTGCATGGTTTTCATTTTCCAAAGCAAACAAGGGCTCCGTGTCTCCCTGCGCGGGGGCGGCCGAGCCCAGCTGCCTCCCTTACCTGGCCTCGGCAGCAGGACGGCTTCCCACTGCGAGCCCCGCGGTGGGAGCAGGATCCGACATGGCAAAGGAAGAGAGGGCAGCGGCGGCCCCCGGGGAGCCAGGCTGGAGCTGGAGGCTCTCTCCGCCAGCCCATCTGGTGAGGAGAGCGCCGGGCTCTGCAGGGACAGCCGGAAATCACAGCAATTTATGCAGTTATGTTTCCAGATTGCTTTCTCTAACCATCGAATAATACCACCAAAAAAAAAAAAGAATAAATAAAATAAAAAGGGGAAATAGAAAAAGCAATATAGGGACCAGAGATTTTAATCCTCCTTGCTTTTCCAGAGAAAGGCAGGGCCTCTTTCCACCCTGTAACTCACTCCCGCTCTCTTGTCAGAGCCTCCTCCAGCCGACATGGTGAGAGGAGCCCCAAACTGGCTGGGGGCTGGGGCTGGGTGGGATCCACGTGGCCTTTGGGTGGGCACCCAGGGGTGTCAGGAGGGTGCCCTGCTGAGCAGCCAGCGCTGTACTGCAGCCAAAGAAAGGGAGAGGAAGGGCTGGGGAGGCACGGGGCACGCTGTGTGGAGCTCACAGATGCAAAACCCCGATCCCTGCTGCTCTGGCTGGTGACCCGGGTGGTTTGTGGGGTGCTGCTGAAGCAGTGCAGGGACCTTGGCATGTCCTGGAGACGACGACCTTAGAGAGGGGGGCAAAGCCTTCCAGCCTCTCTGCTGAGGCCGTGCACTCTCCTCCGAGCCCTGTGGGGATTGTGCCATCCCTACCACTGCTGGGGCTCGGCGCTGAGCAGCGGTTTGGGTGTGCTGCCTGGAGATGAGCACGATGGCACAGCGATGCTCCCGCTGCCTGCTCCCGATAACAGCACCAGGGGAAAGCAGCCGGGAGCCGGCGTGCTGCAGAGCGCGAAGGCAGCGCGGCTGCCGCTCGTTTGTTTTCATTGATTTGAGGAGCAAAGGCCGGGGGCAAAAGTGGGTCACCCAGACCACCCACAGCCCTCCGTGGTGACAGGGACAAGAGGGACCTGCCACCCCCTGTGCACAGAGCCGGCGGGGTGGCTGCAGGGCTGATGGACCCCAGCTGCGGCACGGCCCCAGCTCCCGGCAGCCCCAGGATGGGTGAGAGAGCCCGGCCAGCAGGCTGTAGGGCCGCTGCACAGCCCATTTGTCCTCCAGCATCTGGAAACGAGGCGAGGAAAACATTAGTGAGTGGGAGGGAAGGGGTGGACCTGGCTGTCTGGGTGGGAAAACAAGGACAAGACGGATAGCTGTGTGCCCCACGGGTACCCCGGGAGCATCCCGCGACGCGGATGGGCCATGTTACGGGCTCCTCTGCCCAAATCTCCTCTTGGACGGGGAAGACAGAAGGTTTTAATGAAAATCTCAATGGATTCCTCTTCCTAAACCTCTTCCTTGCAGGATGTGGTACCTGTGCAGGGTGTCCCAGCTCAACAGGCAAAGGGTGTCCTGGGAATGAGGATTTCCTGCTTTGGCACTGAATCGAAACAGCAAATTTTCTCGTTCTCTTTCTCTCTCTCTCTTTTTGGAACAAATTGGGAAGAGAGCTGTGCTGCTTCCAGGAGCCAGCAGTGTCTTTCCACATGTCGGGCTCAGGGCAAAGCGTGCCGTGGGGTTCCCCACATCATTCAGATCACTGGTCCGGGGGATGCACCAGGGCTGGGGGGAGCCAACCCCCACCAGCAGGAGCCCCCCGTGCCGGGAGCAGGCAGAGGACATGGGGCAGCCCTCGCTGTGCAAACAGGAGAGGAACAAGATGATTTCCCTTCCCACAGTAAGATGCCCAAGCATTTCTTAATTTTAGACACTGGGGTTTTTCGGGAAACAGAAAGAGACTTGCACAAACTTTGTGCCCACCTCTGGAGGTGGCTCGTAGCCTGCAGACCAGAGCACCAGGACCGTTCCCAAAGCCCATCTCTGGTTCAGTGCAAACCTTGTTGCAGTTCCTGCCCTGCCAGCCCTTCCCTCAGGCACCAGAGGACCCCAAATGCCTGTCACCCTCACCAGCCCCCCTGCTTGCACATGGGGAAAAGCTTAGAGCAGCTGGCGGGGGGCCAGCGCTGCAATGGGAATGAGCAGCAGCCAGGCACGGGCTGCCACCGAGCCCTGGGGTGGAGGTCTGCTGGTGCTGGGAGGCTTTTGGGGCACGTCTGCTTGACAGCCAGGACAAGCTTGGCTTTTTTTCCCCATTGACTGACTGCTGAACATTGACTGGCTGCTGAACGTTTCAAGGCTGAGGTTTCCTCCTGGCCTCCCCCTGGGTCCCCCATGGCTGGAGGGCTCCCAGCGAGCAGCAGGAACCCGGCTTCTGGTGGGGAAACGTGGCCAGCACCAGGAAGGGCAGGCAGAGCCATGCGCCCGTAACGCTCCAGCATGCCGTCCTCGCAAGCATCCCCCTAACTGCAGCCACACACACCCCAGCACATGAATATTTATCCCCTCGCCCCGGCATTCCTGCAGGAATTCCTCCTTCTCCTGCCGCAGAGTGCAGCACGGGGCTGGGGCGAGGCAGGGGGCAGCTCCTTTTCATTTCCAATCCCCCCATCCTCGAGGGAGAGCAAACATTGTTCCCCTGACAAAGGCGGGCATTGTGGGGGCACAGGCAGCGGGTGGGGGCGTGGGGGGATGGAGAGCGAGCAGGAGGGCGGCACGGGAGAGCCCCCGGAGAGGAGGGTGGACGGGATGTGAATATAAATTCTGTAAATATTTTCTTTAAGGTGCTGCACGTAATCCCAGGAAACAGATCCAGTTTCACAGCAGAGCTGGGGGGGAAGCGGGGCCGACTTTGCCGTTGGTTTCTCCCCGGTGGTTAGAGCCCTGGTGCAGAAACGGGGGGAGCATCCTGGGCTTCTGGCAGGGCTGTGGGGTACCTCTGAAAGACAGAGAGCACCGAGACCTCCCCACCTCCTCCATCCTGCCCATGAACATCCCCGTGGTGAAAGCTTCTGGGGACGGTGCCAGCCCGGACACTGCCGCAGGGAGGGAGCCCCCACCCGAGGCTCTGGCCAATTTTTCTGGTCTGCCTGGACAGCACCTGGGTAAAGCAAAGGCAAAAAGCTCTGAGTGATGCAGCTAAGGATTTCTCGCCCAGCAGCACTGCCACGAGCAGGGCCCGAGCCCTGAGCGGGACTGGGAGCATGTTGTGGCCAAGGGAGGGTGCAGGGACAGCCTTGCCAGTTGCATCCGCCCAAGGACAGCCAAATGTGTAATTTTGAGGTTTGTCTCTGCAGAGGACATCCCCAGCACTAAACACTGTTAAACCCAGCAGCAGCTGTGAGATGGCCCCGGCAGCTCCCCTGCCCCTTCGGCCACCCCAGGACCCCTGGAGCGGCTCCTCCCTGCCCGGGACAGGGGCAGGAGCTGGGGCACCTCATGGCCAGGGGCTCTGTGGGGTGGCCGGGGCTCTCCCAGCCCTCCCAGGAGTGGATGAGCCGCTGCCCGTTCTGGCCCGATGGGCTGCTGTGCCTCCTGCAGAAAGGGATTACAAAAACATCCGATTCCACTTTCCCTTCTCCCTCCTTTCGATGCTTTTTGGCACTGTGTGAAACAACTGTGTCCAGAGGCCGGGATTTCCGTGGACTCTGACTTTAATGTTGGTTCTTCTGATTCCCAGCCCCACCCCGTAGCCAATTCATCCTCCTGCCAGCTCAGCCGCTGCCCCAAGCTGCATTCCCCTTGCCTTGGGCACTGCGCAAACACAGCCAGGGGCCAGCAGATCTGGGGACAGCGCTGCCAACCACAATGTCCCCGCAACGTCCTGACCCTCTCCATCCACATCAGCGGTGTCCGGGGCTGTCCTGTCCATTCCTGCTTTGGAGGGCTGCCCACAGCCGATATTTGGGGCTGAGTCGCTCCAAGGGTGCAAGCAAATGGGAGCTGGGTGCAACGTAAAGGTTCTGCGGGGCGCGGAGCAGCCCTGGCTGCAGCACCAACCCTGTCCCGTTCCCCGATGTTTGCCTGGCCCCAAAACAGCCCCACAGTGTGGTGGGACCAGCATGGGCAGCTTGGCTCAGCTCCACCACAGGTCCCCAGCTGCTGTCCCCACCGGGAGCCCTTCTCGCCCCCCAGAGCCCGCCTGGGCAGCTGAGAGCCCCCCATGCGGCCCCTGAGCACCCAGAAAGCAGGTTTCACATTTCACTTTCCGTGTTTAAAATCCCCTCTCCCTTCTCATTTCCTTTCCCTTCCTTCCCCAGCAGCTGTGAGAGCCCCAGCTCCAGCCGGCACCGTCCCTGCAGGGTCCTTCACGGCGCCGCTTGTGGCAGGAGCAGGGCGCTGTCACCTTTCTGGCTGACGCCCCCACAAGCTCCTCTCCTTGACCAGCCCCCGTGCGTGCATCCCTCACCTTACAGTACCCAAACACTGCTGGCACCTCAGTCCCGAACCTGCACACGCGCTGCAGAGCTGCATCTTGCAGGAGCACTGCAGCTGCCGTGTGACTTGGACACCATCCCTTGTGTCCAAACACACACAGGAAGGAGCAGAGCCCCTAAACGTGCCCCTAAAGGCATCCCAAATCTCCACGGCAGTGGTTGTGGCGCTTCACCTGCACCCCAGCCACGCAGGGCAGACGCTGACACCTGCACCCCCCTCGGTGCCTGCTCAGGACGCTGCCAGCACCCCTGTGCTGGGATGGGAGGCAGAGGATTTGTCTGTGGGGGTTTGGACCAGCTCCTGCCCGGCTGGAAAACTTCCCCTCCCTCCTTTCCACCACCCTTGCCGTGGCTCCAAACCCAACCTGGGGGCCAGCTGCCCACGGGGATCTCCGTCCCCATGAAAATCTGGGCACGTTGCACGCGCCCTTGGCACGGGAGCATCCAGCTGGGTTCGGTTCAACGCGGCGGGCTGGAGCAGAGGGAGGGGGGGAAGCGGAGGTGGGGACATGTGTGAGAAGGGGCGAGGGGGCTGCAGATCAGGGCTGATATGGCCTGGCACTTTGGCAGAATTTTCTAGGACAGTTTGTACAGTGTCCTCCCCATACAATGGTTGTGTCTAGCCGCCGCGGTGCGGCTCGCATTTCCATGAGCGAGGAATTCAACCGAAAAGTAAACAGGAAAAAACCTTACATCTCGCAGTTTATAAATATATACGGAATTATTTAGGCAGTCAGGCCAATTTGCACAGATGCCGCATATATGCTGTGACAGATCTCCGTGTTGTTTTGGAGCCACCCCTTGTGAATGGGAAACAGGGCTGGTTTCTCGCCATGTCTGCATGAAATATCGGGATCCTCCTGCAAGCTGGCTGCGAGCTGCGAGCACTGCGGCTCTTGGGAACAATGCTATGAGCTGATGCGAGCTATTTGCACGTAGTGCTGTGAGACTCGAGCCCCCGTGTTTCCAGCTTGGGCTGCATGAGGCTTTCCGAAGAGGCGGGGGAGTTTTTCAGGGGGACGTCAGGGCAATGGGACAAATCCGCCTTGGCACACGTCTCCACCGAGCGAGGGGGCCAGGACCCAGCTCCCCTCATCCCAGGGGCTCGCAGGGGCAGAGGTCAGTGCAGGCAGCACAGACAAATCCCAAAAACTTGCTGCCCATGGGACAGAGAGACCTGAGCCCCGGGAAGCATCCCACCCACCTCCTCCCCAGCCAGCAGCCGAAGGCACCCCGCTCCGTGCCAGCGACACCGCCGGAGACACTGCGGCTGGGCTTCTTTCCAGCAAAGCCCCTTCCTCCCCCCTCGCACCCAGAGGTTTATTCAACCTGACAGCCGAGTGACTTGATCGGTCGGAGCGACGTCTTAATTATAGGGCATCCTCCGTGGGGTTTGCTGCCTGCGGCTGGCAGAAGGAACCTCTCCTCCCCGTCTCCCTCTGCTCCCCCAGCAGCGCCGAGCCGCGCGGAGCTCAGACAGTGGGGATATTGTTTGGGCCACTGCCTGAGCGGCCCGGCCTCCTCAGCTGTGAAATTACCTAGAGGATAACCAAACAAACCCCAGACAAACACTTCTTTAAGCTCACCGCTTACTTTGCAGCAGCGGTTTCCCCCTGCCCACCACATGTGTGCACGCGGGGTTTTCTTTTCCTCCCCGCTCACGGGCAACGCTTGCTGTGCTCCAGCGAGGTGTTGGGGAGGGGACAGTGACAGACGGAGGGACACGGGGACACCGCGGGCTCCGACCCCACTGTTGGGGCTGGAGAGCTCACACCAAGGAAGCTCTGGGTTGGTCGGTGCCTGTTCAAAAGGTTCAATCCTGACCCCCTGCCTCGGGGATTGGGATTTTCCCCAAGACAGCACTGCGGGCCCAGAGGGGAACGGGCCCAGCACCCTGGTCCAAAACCTGCTGGAAGCAGTGGGAAAACTGCCCCAGATCCCAGCATCGTCGTGACCCAGTGGGACCAGCAAGCTCCCGGGACTGAAATCAAGCAGAGCAGTGGGGAGGTCAGGACACGGCCCCTCCAGGACGTTTTTCCCCTTTCCAAATACCCCCAAAAATAGGAGAAAAGTTTTGGCCAAGCTGTCTTTCGGAGTCAATGTAAGCATTTCCTGACACAGTGTTGATTTCACAGATTAAAGCTGGTCGAAAACGACCTGGTCGAAATCCAGGCAGCATTAATTTTTTGGGGAAAAAAAAAAAAAAAGAGTTGAGGAATTTCTTTTGAGTTTGTTCTAAGGGGAAGGGCTGTGCTTTTCCCACCCAGAAGATTGTTTGCTCTTGAAATATGTGCAATAAACACACAAGTGTCGAGCTCCAGCTACAAGCAAAGAGGCTTCCTTCTGGTGCAAATGCCCCAGGCATGATTTCTGATAACAAAAAAACACAGGATTTTAGTCAATCTGGGGTCATGCCTTTAATTTCAGTTCAGCTGGTGAACCACTGACTTACAGTATTACAACTGCACGTTTCCATGTTCACATGAGGGCTGCAGCGACAGGCTGGGGTTTGGCACGGGGAAGCTGTATGGGATTTCAGAACCAAACCTCTCCTCGATCCCAAAATAAAGGCAGGGAGGATGTTAAATAAATCCCCGCGCATTAACACAGACAGAGAGGCTTTCCTTCCTGGCCTTCTTGACCCGCTCAGATAGAGCGTGCCCCCGCAAAGACACGGGTGGAAACCCAAAACACAGCACGGCAGCGTGTGCTCTGGAAATATCTGCAGCCCAATTGAGGCAGATCCCAAGTTTTGGCAGATTCCTAAGATCAGGAAATTCCTTGAGAGCTCGGGAAGCTCTCCAAGCCCGAACCCAAGCTATTTCACTTGCAGAAGATATCGAGTTCTCCTCCTCTTTTTTTTTTTTTTGGTGATGGGTCAGTGGGACCTTGGCAGGCGCGTGCTGCTGCACAGTGAGAAAAGAGATCAGCAGAGCGCTGCAGAAGGCCAAATGCAGATGCAGGGCCCGCAGGAACAGCTGCTAGCGAAGGGAAGCCTGCGAAGCCAAATATCCACGAGGTCCCAGCTCCAAGCAGCTCTGGAAGCAGCCCAGGCTGGTATCATTTCTATTTTTCCTCCCTGCTCCTTTGCGTGTGCCTAAAAAACCACAGGTTATTTACGGCTGTCCCCATCACACACACGGCACGCGTGCCTGCGGGGTCACCCCGGAGAACTGGTTGCAGCAGGGAGGCCCAAAGGGCTCCTTTTAGGACCTGAAAACACATCCTTTGCCCCCCTGCCGCAAGCAGGGTGGGTAACAGCAGGGGTTCAGCCCGGCTCTTCCCACCTTTGGTCTCTCCAAGATGTTGCCCAGTGCCTGGGGCCGTGCTGCCATGGCTCAGAGCAGGCAGCTCCTGGCTATGGGCAAGAAGCAGCAGCCCCACAGCATGGGGAACCATCTCCAGGAAAAATGGCCACAGCTTGGCCAAAACAGGCACAAACTGGAGAATCTGCCCTGGAGGGCAGCTGGTGCACCGGTCCCCTGTCCCACATGGGCTCTTTGGGCGGCTCTCCATCCCAGCCACACGCCTGCCCTGAGACGAGGAGGCTGCTGGAGCAGCCAGGAAAGCTCCACGTGGCTCCTGCCCCCAAAACCCTGGAGGTGATGGAGACAGAGGACCTGAGGTCTGGCTGTCACCACGGCCACCCCGTCAAACACGACTCGTGCCCGCAGGAGCAGGCAGCCCCCCGAGCGTTGGGTGGGATGCGGGCGATCCCTCGGCTTTGCAGGAGGGTCAGAAACCAGGCTCTGAGTTACGATTAGCTCAGCCGTGCCTTGGTGTTGGCTTTTCAAACACAGCAAAAAAAAAGGTCAATTCATGCTGGTGTCCGTCAGTATTCCCCAGGTCCCAAAGGAAAAGCTTTTTCTTCCCGCTCTTGCAGTGTTTTTCTTCCACCGTGCGCAGCAATGAGGTCACCGAGCGGAGGTTTTATGGCTAAATCCCTGGGCTGCTGCCACCGGCCCGCAGGAGAGGCAGAGGTTGGCCCAGCTGAGCACACGGCCAATTTGGAGCTCGGCTCTGCCCGACAGGCAGAGGCACAGCTCCGCACAGCACACCAGCTGTCAGGGGAGGACGTGGCCAAGCCCTGAAGCGGCGATCAGACATCCCAGCTGGTGGCATTTCTTTAAACCAAAACCTCGGGCTGCTGCTCCTCCACCTTCCAGGGCAGGGCTCCTTGCAGCAGGGACTGTCCCTAGGAAAAACGAGGCCCAGCAGAGATGCAAAGGGCCGCCTGAACGGCAAGCACCGAGCCACAGAGGTGGAAATACCGAATTATTCTGGTAGCACACAAAGCCATCCCCTCCTGCTGAAGGCAGCCCTGGGCTGGGACATGGCAGAGCCGCTTGGGGGGAGCCCCAAAGCCCTGCAGTCCCCCCGGGATTTGTGGGGTACCCTTGGGAGAGGAGCAGCCAGCCAGCCCTTCTGCTGGCACAGCAGGACAGGGGGGCCCTGAGGCAGCTCAGCCCCTGCTGGGAGCAGGGGGCACCAGGGACCCCCAAGGTCCCAGCCAGGCTGGACAAGCCCCAGGTCAGCTGCCAGAGCTCTCCCCAGCACACGCAGGAGGGACTCTGTCACCTTACCTCGGTGATATCCTCGCAGGCAGGCAGGAGCTGATGAGCTTTTTTCTCACAAAAAGATGCCTCTGCATGCCCCGGGTGCAGCAACACGTTGCCCCCAGACAATACCTGCTCCTCACCCCCCCACCCCAGCCAGCCCCAGCCCCAGATGCCCCCTTGCAGCCTTTTAGAGCTCTCCTGGCTGCTGCCCAGCTGAGCCCAAGCTGGTGGCACCAGCTGAGGTCAGGGCTGCTCCTCCTCAGGCTTACAGGCCAGCCCAGAGCGAGGTGGGGTCCCCAGTGCCCCACCGGCAACGTGCTGGGGTTTACTGGGGGAGCGTCACCTCCTTCATCCCTGCTCGGTCTTCATCCTCCTCACTGCGTGCTGCTGAACAGCTGGGACTGCCCCTGGGGATGCTCCTGCTCCGTGCCCACGGCTGTCACCTCTTGATGCTCACCTGTCCCCGGGGTGCTGGCACAGCTGGGAAAAGCTTTTTAAAACCCATCGCCCCCCTCCCTCCCCCCCTTTCCACTCATCAGACCTCCTGCCTGCCCCTTGCCCTTGCCAAATCTGCCCTGAGAGCCTTCCTGGCGGCAGGATGCCCGTGGGTACATAAATAAAGCCACCTGGAGGTATCCTGCTCCCTGCCCAACCTGTGGCTGTCCCCCCCCGGCCCTCCCCAAACCGCAGCCCCAGCGCGCTGCCTGCCAGCACCGCCGCTCTGGCACCTCCGTGGATGGCCCCGAGCCCGGGGAAGAGACTCGAGCGGGGATTTGGAGCAGCTCCATCCCTTCCACCGCACGCGCTCCTCTTGACAAACGATCAGCCCGTGGCTTTGGGAAGCAGAGATAAGGCTGCCTGAGCGCCTCACCTCACCGCGCCTTCCCACAAAGAAAGGGCCCCGGCTCCCCCCCAGCCCGGCCAGACCCCGGTGCCCCCACCCCAGGAGGGGTTTTTGCGGGGGGCTCTGCCCCTGGTGCTGCTGCCTCCCTGCCCCGAGCTTGGCAGGACACCCACAGCCCCTGGGGAGCGGGGCTGGGGGTGGTTGAGGACAAAACCTGAGCATCCTCCCAGCGAGGCAGGCAGTGGTGTTGCCTGGGACATCTCCCCTGCCCGTCTGGGTACCGCGGCATCCCCATCTGCGGTGCCTCCCAGAGACGTGGGGACACCAGAGATGGCCTTGGGGAGATGCTGCTGGAGGCACGGGAGGGCTGGGGCTTCCTGAAGCCTCCCCCTCACAGACACAGAGCTGCTGCCACGGGAAGAGGCCCCTGTCAGTGCCAGGTCAAGGAACGCTCCTGGTCCAGGGGGGATCATTCGGGAGGAACTCTGCCTCTAACTTGGGCTGCCACTTTGGGAAATGAATTTGTACTCGGAAAAACTCAGGCTGGGAGAGGTCTTGGGAAGACATCCAATCCATTTCCCTACCCCAAATTGGTCCTGACAGATTTTTTTTTAATCTAACCTTTCCTTTAAAACCTCCAGATGGCTCAATGCAGTCTCCTCCAGGGCTATATTAATGTTACTACCAGAATATTTTTATTTTATTTTATTAATATCCATCTTAAATTTCCCTTGCTGGGACCTGCTCCCACCCCTTGGCAGCACGGGGACAGCTCTGTTCCCACCGTCGCGCCCTGTGCCCCCTGCCCAGCCCTGCTGGCTCAGGACGGGGATGAAAAAGGCTGGTCCTGGCCAGGAGTGAGCGGCGTTGCCGAGCCCCTGGAGCATCCTTGCACCTCTCCCACCTCGGTGTGGGCCTGCAGGGGGTTGGGCAGTGCGGACCCCAAACATCGTACCCAGGTGGGAACGGGAGGTCAGAGGCTGCTGGCTTGTTGACCCATGAAGGGAGGCAATTATTCAGCTGGGGAGGCCACGCAGGTGTTAATTAAAAAGCATGTGAAGCAGAACGGGGCAGTGTTTGGTGTCATCCACTTGTGAAATTGGCCTCGCCGCCCAGCCCACCCCGGGGGGACAGAGCAGGGGAAGGAAGAGCTGCCTGCAGGACATCTGCTCCCGCTCTCTTCTCCAACCGAGGTCCTATTTTGGGGCACAGTTCCTATTTTGGGGCACCTCTCGGGCCATCTACAATGTCCCTGCTTTTTAGCCAGATCTCTGCTGGATCCTTAATTGGGAAAACGTTCACCCCTAGCAGCTCAGCTGGGTACAGGGACAGGATACAGGGCCAGATGCCCGTGGCCAAGCTCTGAGCACCAGTCCCCCAGCGGGCAGAAGCCGTGCCCCAGGCACAGGATGGCACAGAGATTTTGGGCTCCCCTCCTGCACTCTGGATCTGTTTGCCTGTGTCCTCACTTTGTGGGGTGAGCAGCAGCTTGCTGTGCCCACAGCAAGAGCAAACCAAGCCCATCACTGCTCCCTGGGGTACCAGTAGCCTGAAAGTCTGGGCATCCCACAGCGAGAGGTGAGATCCAGCTCTTTCTGCAAATATGGGGACAGAAACAAGCAACTTCTGGCAGGCAGAGCAGGGGAAAAGGTCTCCATCACACCCCGAGCTGCTGCAGGGCTGCTCACATGGGGGACACCGATGGACACAGCCCCCTGGGGGGGGTCTCAGATTTACCCAGCGGCCAGAACTGCTCTCCAGCAGCAGCTCTGGCACCATCCCTTTCCTCTCCCAGGAGGGAAAGCCGGGCTTTCTTCCGGCAGGCACCCGGGGCTGGTGCTCCCTGGCACGAAGCTTACCAAGGAACGCGCCTGCAGAGCCCGCCGGTCGCAGCTCAGGGTGGCAAAGCCCTCCTGCCCCACTTGGTGGCTTCGGGGGATGAAATTTGGCCTCTTCTCTGCTAACCCTGGGACATGGCCACGTCGGGAGGACACCCTGGGGCTGAGGCTCACCCCGGGGTGGTCGCTCCCCGGAGCTGGGATGCCGGCCCCAGGGGTGTGCGGCAGCACCGAGGAGGGAGCAGCGAGCAGCGAGCAGCTCCGTGAGGAGTGCAGCTCAGCGAGACCCCGTTCCCTGCCACCCCATGTCTCACGGTGGGATTAGCTCCCGGCTAACAAGGCACATGAGAGTTTTTCCCATGGTTTGGGGCACTCGTAATGGCTCTCTCCCGTGTGGGTTCTTTGATGTTTTATAACACAGTTGATGACGAATCCATTTCCGCAGTGGGGACCCAGGTTTGGCTCTCTCTTGTCTACCCAGATGCTTTTTTTTTTTTTTTTTTATCATGAAACAATTAGACAATGGAACAGGATAGCGGAATTCATTCTCTCTGAGGATCTCGCCTCGCTAGGAAATCTGGCAGCAAGTGACCCAGGGTTTCAGAAATGGGGTCAGACAGCAGGGACAGGCGGACAGAAAGGCACGTGCACCCGCAGCCCTGCGAGAGCGGTGGCTCCCACCTCCTTCCCCTTCAGAGCCGGGCTGGGGAGGGCGATGAAGCACCCTGAGCAGCCCCGCTGTGCCCGCTCGTCCCGCCGCAGGTTCGAAAGGCAGGACCACGGGTTTCTGCTGAAACCACGCAGCAGCAGATGTTTTCTTCCTGCGCCCTCGGACACGCACGTGCAGCACGCTGTTATGAAAACTGGATCGTGCTCCCTGAACGCAGGGAAAAAAAAAAAAAAAAACAAAAAAAAAACAAAAGCTGTGCGCAGGGTTACTTCTTGGCTTTAGCATCCAACCGCGCGGTCTCGGCAGGTTGGGTTTGTTGTTACGGAGCTGCTTCTGGCCTGTCCCTCCTGCGCTGTCCCAGGGGATGGGGACAGCCAGTGGCCAGCTGCACGAGGACTGCTCCGCGTGCTGCCAAACGCACCGTGCGGGAGCCACAGCGCAGCCACCGCGGGGTGCAGCCTGTTTTCCCTTTGCGCCCTGCAGCAGGTTGAGCAGAGGTGGGCAAGCCTTGGTTCGTTGTGCAGACCTCCTCCGGCTTTCCTGCCCGATCTTTCCAGCCTGCCTCCCCCGGCACGGCTCTCCTATGGGTTTTCTTCTCCTGCTAATGTTTCCGTATCCGCCTCAGACCCAGCCAAAGGCTCATTTTAACAAAAAAAAAAAAGGGCCGTTTGTCTCGGTATCTTATCATCTCTCTCAGCGTCAGCCCAAGCCTTGACGACTCCTTCCCCCAGCAGCAGGTTTCACTCTGGTGTTTGGGATCCCACCCAGCCACCCTTTCCCAGCCGCTTGCTTCCCTCCAAGAGTTTCAGAGGAGCTCTGTGTGCCTCTGGAGAGTTTCCCTGCCCGGGATGGCCTCGGCCAGACCCAGCAGGACCCCGTGGAGAACCTGCTCCTGGGGAGGGGGTGCGAGTGTCCCGGTGCCACGGGATGCTCAGCCCAGGTTCCACTTTTAGGACCAAATCCACATGGTGGTGGCCTCACCTCTGCGGGGCTACGGGCTGACCTGGACAGCACCCGGGCTGTGACCCCACGGGTGGGGGTCTCCTCCTCTCCCTGCACCCCCCCCTGCAGCAGTCGAGGCCCCGGGGGGCTCACACGGAGGGCGCGTGGAGGTGCTGGGGGTGCGCTTTTAAAGGGGGTGCTGGGGCAGCGCAGGGACCCAGCACCTCCTGCCCCGGGGCTCCTGCGGGTGGGGGCACCCGGGGGCACCTGCTGCCGCCGGGGGGGCTCTGCCCCATCCAGCCCCCTTCATGGGGCGGCCAGCGGGGGCTGCGCAAGGTCGGGGCGGCCCCCGGCGGGGCGAGGAGGTGCGGTGGGATGGAGAGGGGGGGGTGCTGCGATGGGATGGGGCGGGGGGCTCGGCTTTGTCTCCCCGCCCGCGGGGCCGGGGGTCGGGGGCTGGGGGAGGGCAGTGGGGAGGAGCGCGGCCCGCCCCCACCGCCGCCCTACAAAAGGGGTCGGGCGGGCGGCGGAGCGGCGTGTGCCGCCGGGCAGGGCAGGGCGCAGCGGGCGGGGTCCCGGCCCCATCCCAATTCCCATCCCATTTCCCATCCCCGGTCCTTTTTTCCCCCCTTTCCCCTTTTTTTTTTTTTTTTTTTTTCCCCCCCTCCCTCCCCTTCCCTTTCCCGGTCCCATCCCGCCCCGGGACCATGCGGCGGGCGCTGCGCCGCGGGGCTCTGCTCGCCTGCATCTCCCTGGGGACTCTGCTGGCCCTCGCTGATGCCAAGGGGGTCTTCTACCCCCCCGCCGCCCCCCTGCCCTACGGCGGCAGGTACAGCCTCTACACGGCCGGCTCCAGCCCGCAGCTCAGCCCCGGGAAGCCCGTGGGCAAGCACAAGTAAGCGACCCCATGCGCGGACCCTCCGGGCATCCCCGCAGCGGGGAGTGGGGTCGGGACTGGAGGGGCGAGCCCCGGCTGCGCCCCCGCTGGTTGTGGGGGTCCCGGAGCCGAGAGAGAGCGGGGTGGGGGGTGTGGGTGCTGCTGTGCTCCGTGGATGGGGTTGGGGAAGGGGTGTGAAGGTGGGTGGGGGTCTGTGGGGCTGCCCGTGGGTACCTGTTCCTCGTGGGTACCGGGGGCGATGCGGGGAGGGCAGGGTGGCACTGCCCGGGGGGGTGCGGGTTGGCTCGGTGCGGAGCTCTCTGCGGAGTTACTGGGGTTTAAATAAGCTCCGAGTATAACCTGGAAAGCTCAGGCGGCGGAGGAATGCGGGCTTTGCGCGTACAATACACCCATTTTGCAACTGAATGGAAAAAGTGTTACTTTGGGGGGCTCCCCCCCCCCCGGCTTGTTTGCCAGAGCAGGGTTTTGATCGGGCTTCTCTGCAAAAGGGGGGACGCAGCGCTCTGAACAAGCTGAAATGAATAAAGTAACATTTGAAACAAACAATGCTGGCAGTGCCAGGGAGAGCTTTCCAAAACCCGTAACATTTTCCAGCTGCTCACTCTTCAAGCATCGGGCTGGAGCAATAAAAGTGCTAGCCACAGGTGGGTGAGGAGGAAAAGGGTTCCTGTGGAGGAGAGGGAGCCAGCAGCACCCTGCCCCAGGTAGTCACTGGCAGTGGCTAGTAGATCTGCCTCCGTTGGCCACCAGCTTCCTTAAAGAGGAGGCTTGCAGCGTTTTTAACCAGATCCTGGACTTATGGATAGACAGTGAGCCTAAATTTCCACAGGCACACATGATCTCCCTTCCCTCCAGCTAAGCAAAGTGGCTGGCCCTAGCTCTCGGGTAGCCGTGTGTTCGGACAGATGACTCACTTCTGGAGCAGCACCGGTCCCTGCACATGCCTGGAGCTTGGCAGCCTCTTGCTGGGGCACAGCCACTTGCACCTGGGCAGGCTGGAAATGCTGCCGGGAACTGGGGTGCGAAGAAGCCCTCGTAGAGGGGCCGGGGAAGGGGTGCCGGTGCTCCTTGTGGGGGGAGCAGGGGCTCTGTGGGGCTGGGGGACAGAGGGGGCAGCTCTTTCTCCTGCCTGGGTGCCACAGGAGCAGGGCTGAGGCCCTGCAGCTCGTTTCCCTGGGCAGCCCCAGGCTGTTCCTTGCACCACGGTGAAGCTGGAGGAGCCAGGCTGCTTCCAGCCTGCGGCCAGGCACAGCAGCCACCGCTGCAGCTCACGGGGATGAGCGGGGTCCTCCCGCCTCACCAAACACCTCCCTGCTCCGGCAGCTCGCTCTGACCCATCTGCTCCATCCTGCTGCCCCTCTGTCCCCAAGCTGCGCTGCCTCTGCCCTCTTCTCCTCCCGCTCTGCCATCTGCCGCCTCCCACTGCCCTCAATCCCTGCCTCGCTGCACGTCCCCGCTGTCCCTATCCCCACGGGCCACCTGCTCTGACCTCCAGCGGAACAGCCTTGGCCTCCATCTGTCCCTGCAGCCTTCCTCCCGGCTGCCTCATCCTCAGCACCCGGCTCTGCTCCCCGCGCCACCCATCCGAGGGACCGAAGAGGCTCCCAGCCTCCACTCCGCTGGCATCTCCTGCCCCGGGACCCTCCTGCTGCCCCCTCCCCAGCCTGGTGGGGGGCTGCTGGTGATGCTGGCCCCGGGGCAGGGGCTGACGCTGTCTTACCGTGCTTTTTTCCCCCCCCAGGAGTTACTGTGCCTACGTGGTGCAGCGCAACGTCACCTGCGCGCTGCAGGACGGCGCCGAGAGCTACGTCAAGGCCGAGTACCACAAGTGCAGCTGGGGACCCAAGTGCCCGGGGAAAGTGCTGTGAGTACGGGGGGTGCCTGGAAGCAAAAGGGGCTGAAGGGGGTGGTTAATGCTGCGGCGCCGGCAGGAGGCAAGGTGGGATTGTTTAGGAGAGGGAGGGAGCTCGGCCCCTCGCCAGAAATAAATGGGGAATGTTTCCGTGGGAAGCAGGGGGGGAGCGCAGGGGAGCGTTTTGTCACAGAGCTGCAATTTGGCAGGAAGGTGGCAGTGAGGGGAGAGCCTGAGGAAGGCTGAGGGCTTCCTGCCCCGGGAAAATATTTGCAAACCTCTCTGCCACCTTATAAATGCTGAAGGGAAACACCCCGCTGTGCCAGGGCAGGGCAGACAGCGGGGCTTTGTGCATCGCCCCCGGCTGGGGATGCTCTCTGTGCAGAAGTGCCGTGCTCCTGCATCCTCCCCGTACCCACTGGAGCAGCAGTGCTGAGGAAAACAGGGCTGGAAGGGGCTCTCGTGGGAGCCTGGCAGGCAGCAGGGAAGGTGTCCTGGGGGCTGTGCTCAGCCTTGCTTCATGCTGCTGGTGGTGGCTGGGCACGGACACATCCTGCCTCTCCCTGCCCTGGTACCTGCAGGCAGGCTTCTGTACACAAGGAAGGAGCACAGGAACTTGGCAGCTTCTGTGAAGAGGAATGGCACAAGGAAGAGCTTGCTTTTTTCTCTTTTTTTTTTCTTTTCCAAATGCCGTTTGAAACTCTCAAAGACACAGGACAAACTATTGATGTTGAGAAATGTGAAAGCAATGCAGAGACTGCAGGGTTTGGGCTTGCTTTCTCCTCCTGCCCTCCAAAACCAAGGACAAACTGTGTGCATTGTTTCAAAACAACGAACCCCAATTTACGAGGGGTTGAAGAACCTGAGGCTGGAGCTTTCTGAAAGGCAGTTTCAAAGCACCGGGATCTTGGAGGTGGCAAGGGCTGCGCTGTGTTCAGCCCCACAGGACTCAGCTGGTGGTGGGCACAGATGCTGCCTGGGTCCTGTCCCAGCCCAGTACGAGGGCTCTGGGCACCACCTGGGGAGGGTGGGCAAGCGTGCTGGGGTGCCCGCTGCCGAGCTGCAGCCCCAGGTGGAGGGATGCTGTGGGAGGAGGTGGGCTGTGCTCTGTGGGTGCAGAGCTCGGGTCTCAGCTGGGCTTTCCCCCACCCAGCAGGACCCCGGCCCCGCTCTTTGGTAGTGCCTGAAGCTGAGGTTGTCTCTCTAAACTGTCTTCTTTCTTCCTCCCCTCTCCTGGAAAGGTACCGCACCTTCTTCAGACCCAAATACAAGATTGGCTACAAGACCGTGACCGAGCTGGCCTGGAGGTGCTGCCCAGGCTTCCTGGGAGAAGGATGCCACGACAGCCCCACCGACCAGCCCGGCCTCCTGCCCCAGCATCCCAGCCCTAAAATGCCACCCGGGCAGAAGATGTTTCCAATTCCTAGAGTTCCTCCCCATCCGAAAAGCCACCCTGACCTGTTTGCAGGACCCAAGAAGAATCAATACGGTGAGACCTCATGCCTGCTTCACGTCCCTAGGTTGTCACCCTGTGGCCTTGTGCACAAACCTCCTGCTTCTTTCTGTTCCAGCATGGGGCAGGAGTTTGGCACACCAGCGGGTGACCTGTTTTCTGCCCAGAAACCCGACCTTTGATTGCTCTGAGGCTCACCTGCTTTTCTTACCTGCTGCCTTTCAAAACGTGTAGCTTGGAAATCGCCTCACCCCATTGCTTTAAAGCATGTCTCTGTTAATTTGGGGGTTGATAGAGCGTGTCTCAAGATGAAGCTCCCTAGGCTGTTCTCATTGCCTGCTGTTGAACTTGAGATCACGGGGCTTGACCCCATGCACTGAAAGAGAGCAGGTTTTCCCCATCTAATCGAGAAAAGATCCTGGGGGAAAGGAGAAAAGGTGGGGAGGGATCTGGCTGAAATAGCAACGAGAGGGAGGTGGGAGCTAACGTTTGTTAGGAAAAGGGCTTGAATGGAGAAGCAGCCGGGGGGAGGCTAAGGGAGCTCTGGCACTGACTGTCCCCTCTCTTTGTTCCCCTGGGCAGGCAGGAAGCTGCCTGGGCTCTTCGGGGACCGCCTGGAGCGGCTGGAGGAGGAGGTGAGGCGCCTGTCCCAGTCCTACGACAGCCTGCACGCCCTGGTGAGCGGCCTGGGGGACCGCCTGCGCCTGGCCATCCAGGAGGACACCACCAAGATGATCGGCTCGCTGATGAACAGCCCGGGCACGCCCGACTCCACGGTGGGCTTCGGCATCATCCCCGACGGCCTGGTGGACGCGGCGGACAAAGCCGACGTCGCCGCGTTCCCTCCGGTGGGGGAGATCCTGACCAAGGTGACGGAGGTGAGCGACGTGCTGAAATCCAAGGCGGATTTACTCCACGAGGTTCGCGGCATGGTCCTGGACCACGACGGGCAGATCAAGCACCTGCTGGAGTCAGCCCGGCCCTCACCCCTCACCTCCATCGACCTGCTGGAGGAGTACGTGGACACGCGGCTGAGCACCCTGCGCGGAGAGCTGCTCGATGGCTTTGAGAAGAAACTGGGCAAGATCCAGACCACGTGTGATTTCCGGATCCAAGAGGTGCGGCAGCAGTGCGAGGAGGAGAAAGCCGCCAACCTGCGGCTGCAGCAGACGCTGGATGGGAAGGAGCTGGAGATCAAGAAGGAGATCTCCCAGCTGGAGACCCAGATCCAAGGGCTGACGGTGGTGGAGAGCTGCTGCAGCAACCTCGACTACCTCACCGATCGCATGAACATCCTGGAGAAGGGCCTCCACAGCATCTCGGAGTCCCAGAAGAACCTGCACTCACGGATGGATGGAGAAATCTCCACCGTCACCCTGGGGAACCTCTTCGAAGGGCGCTTTGAGGACCTGGAAGCCAGACTCAATGCTACAGAGAGGGAAACGGGGAGCTGTTGCTCCAGCATAGAGGACAGCATGAGAGGCACAGTGGTGGCAGAGGTGGATGGCATGAGGACTGCCTTTGAGGACAAAATGCAGACCCTGGAGGACAGGTTCATGACCATCGTGGGGGAGCTGAACAACGTCAGTGCTCCCGTGGGCATGGACGGAGCGGTGGTGCCCGTGCTGGAGGGGGAGCTCGCTGGCATGAAGAAGCGCACGGACGAGAAGCTGGAGGTGCTGCAGAGCCGCCTCGTCACGCTGGAGAGCACCTGTTCCTCGGGCTGCACGTCTGCCTCCAGAGACGTGGAGACCTTCCGGACGGAGATCGAGGACTGCCAGAACAGGAACCAGGACCTGCTCCTCCGGATGGACAGCAACTACGACCTCCTGCGCAAGCTGAACGCCACCATCCTGGAGATCCAGCGGCGAATCGAGGAGGAGGCGGCGGGGGCTCTGCAAGGAGAGATCACCTTGCTGAAGATCAACCTGAACACCGTGAGCAAGTCCCTGACGGGGCTCAAGGACTCCGTCTCGCAGTACTCGGACACCATGACGCACATCAACTCCTCGCTGGACGAGCACGAGCGCAAGATCGAGGACGAGGTTCACTCCATCCAGGAGAAAGTCAACGACCAAGGCTCGCAGCTCTTCTTCAGCAACCGGCGAGTCCTGAACCTCAAGGGAGACCTGGAGCGACTCAAAGCCCGGATTGTCAATGACCTGAGCTCCTGCAGGAGCGTGGCCCAGGACCTGCAGCAGGAGGTAGCACACTTTGACGAGCGGGTGGCGCGGGTGGAGAGGGTCTGCGGCAGGCTGGGCGCCGTCACGGGAAGCCTGGACGGAATCAGGGACGGACTGGAGAAACACACGGGCAGCCTGTGGGACTACATGGACCGTATGAACGGGACCCTGGCTGCCCACTCTCAGGAAATAACGGGACTGAAGGACAACCTGCTCGACTGCCAAGCCAAGGTGTCGGAGCTGGCGGAGCAGGTCGGCCACCTGGAAGAGCAGGCGGAGAGGAAGCAGCATTAGCTGCGCCGAAACGTGCTCCTTGCTCCATTAACTTATATCACACGGACTCCAAGGTGACAACAGGTCTTCGGATATTTTTTTAATGAAAAGATAAATTAAAAGCTGCTACGAACCCTTCTTCGCCACCCTCCTCCTCCTCCTTTATTTTTTTTTGTGTGCTCACCTCTGCAGCTCGCAGCTGTGCCAGCCCTGCTGGAGCAGGGAGCTGCCTTCGGGGCCGGGGGCGTTGCTTTGGCTCTGGGGCTGATGACCCCAGAAGGACGATTTAGGAGGAAGCTGGAGGCGGGGACGTTTTTTAAATTTTATTTTTGTGGATTTATCGCTTCTTGAAGAATAAAACCCTGTAGTTGTCAGTTGAGGAATAGAGCTTCTCTGACCTAAAGACCACCTGCATCTTAATCCAGGGACCGAACAGAGCCAGGGCTCCTTGCAGGGAACAAAACTCACCACAGGAACTGTGGATTTCAAAGAAAACACGTACTCACACAGCCCCTGGGGAGCTGCACTCCCCTCCTCGAGATGGCAGCCCTCCTTGCATAAGGTAAATCCATTTACACTGCTCCCTTCTTCACGCAAACACATATGCCTTACAGAGCACGTGAGGATATGCATTAGGAAAACACATGTGTATATGGTATGTGTGTCTATATCTCTGAACAATTCCCTTTCCCAGTGCTCAGCTGAGTGCAGAGCTTGCTCTTGCTGCCCCCTTTCCCTCGCTGTACTTTGAGGAGCCACATGGAGCAGCTATCAACTGTCCCAGCAGCATTTGCACGAACCCAGGCGGTCCCTGGGGGCTGCTGTGGTTTGCAGTCCCCCTCCGCTTTGTTTACTTTGCTTTCTGGTTACACCTGGGACTGATGTGAAGGGTTATGGAAAACTTGTGTCTTTCCCAAAGACGTGTGTGCGTGTAGGTCTCAGAAGAGACAAAGCCAGGCAGGGAGCAGTCTCCTGCCTTCCAGCTCTGGTTCTCTCCTGTTTTACTGCTTAAACTGTGAACGTGGTTTCCCCCATCTCATCCCAGGGCAGGCGAGGTGCAGCTGCTCCAGGACGTGAGCATGAGGCCTCACCTGCTCTGCCTGGGTTTCCCCATCCAGGATCCTGCTTCCTCTTTGCAGTCCTCTGAGTCCCAAGAATGCTGAGGAGCCAGGAACCTGTGCCACCATCAAGCACCCAGCAGGGCATCTTGAGACATCCTCTCCCGAGCTCAGCCCTGGGGAAAGGTTGAGCTGTGCTCCAGGCTCTGAGCAGGGCTGGAGGCGGTATGGAAAACCAAAGCAACTTACCCAGCTTCACTCTGGCTTCCCACAAAGACTGGAAAAGGTCGCTGTGTTCCTGAGCAGTGCCAGCCTTGTCCCATGGAGCAGGTGGCTGTCTCACCAAAATCTGCCTTTCCCAGGGAGACCAGCATGGACATCCTCCCCTGCTCAGCCGTCAGGGGCTTTGTTACCAGACAGGATGAAGAGGAAATTAAAGAGCCTCCTCCTGGCCAGTTCTGGCACCGCTATAGCAAGGGGATATGTTTTTCTACCAGCTCAGCACTGCAGCTGATGGGCACTCCACACCAGCTCCCACCCCATGCCAGGAGGTGCCATGGGAGCAGTGAGCACCATGCCCAGGGCTGGGCTGATTGGGACCATACTGAAGCTGGTGAACCACTTCTACAGCTGAGGAGCAACCTCCAGCTGCTTTTGGGCATCCCCAAAAACCTGCTCTTAAACAGGAGACTGATTTCTTCCCCCAGCACAGGGGAGGGACCTCAAGCCAGCCCTTTGTGATGGTGCAGGGGAACCCTCACCATACCAGCACATCCTGCCCAAGCCCTCTTCCCCCTCCTCAAACACCAGGGACAAAAAAAGGGCTGTAGCAACCAAAGAGAAAACTGAACCCAGCACCAGGCTCACCCCCTTCCAGGGGAGCTGGGCAGCCAGGGTTTGGTTAAAAAGCAGCTGAAGAGGAACGGGCTCCTGCAGCACAGAGGGAGCCAGGACTGGTGATAACAGAACTAGGACAAGGAAGAAGTCTGACCTTCCAGAACATGGTGCTATGTTTGGACTATTCCTGATTAGTCACTTGAAGATACAATTTTTATTTCAGTTCTCAGCTATCCCTGTTTAAAAGCAAAAGGAACTTTGTATAAAATAGGGCATTTTTTACTTTGCTTGCAGAGAGGGAAGGAGATACTGCCCACGTGCTCGCTTTTGCCCTGGGCAGCTTTCCGAGGCAGTTGGTAACTGCTGCTGGTAAGAGGCTGTTTTTTTAAAAAAAAAACTTGTACATTTGTTCAGATTTAAAAGCTGAAAGACTGTTTGTACTGGAAGAGAAAAAAATAAAGTTCTTGCTGAGGTTTCCAGTATCAAAATGACTTCTGTGGCTTAAGGGAAAGAAGTATAACACCAGGATTCTGTTAAGTTAAAACACTGAGGCTATTTAGAGAGGAAGAGAGGGCAGGCAGCCTAGCAGGAAGTGATTTACACTTGCACAGAGCAGGCAGGGAAGAAGCTAGATGCCAGAGCAGAGAAAGGAGCCCAAGGCAGGCAGGAGCACAGCTGAAGTTCATGGAGGCCCTCCCACAGGATAATTCCAGCCAGGATCACAAAGAGACACCAAGTCCGGCTCCCACTCCTATGCATAAGGCTACAGTGATCAAGAGGCAGCCTGGATTTTATGGAAATAATTTATTAATTATTGCTATTAGTGAAAAAGCACTCAAAATTCCAGCTTCCATCCACCTTTACAAGTTAAGCCACGCAACAGCTTCACTCCACAGGCTACCAAGCTGCAGGTAGCAGTAGTCATGCCAGAGGCTCATCAATAAGTGACCCAGTTCCACCTTTAAGAGACAGGTTTTAGAGATAACGAGCATTAATACACAGGCTCTGTAGGAAGTTCAGTTCAGTAAATGGAGTTTCTGGTGGTCAAAGCTCCCTTTGTCCCACCCTTTCTGCACCTTGAGAAGGGGTGCTCCTAGTGCACGCCACGACCTGAGAGTAGGAGTCCAAAACCTGCTGTTAGAAGTACAAGAGTCCTTTGCAGCAACCGAGGAGATGTTTGTAACATCCAGTCCTGGTCCGGGACTCACAGGTGAGAGGTCAGGAGAAGGCCTCCAAGTCCACAGCAGGCAGGGGAGGCCTCCAGTAGGCGAAGTGGCTGTACTCAGGACACACCAGAGCGACGCTCCCACTCTGCCCCAGGGGAGGGAAGATCAGCTCCACCACCTCCGACAGCCGCTCGTACCTATAGGGTTACGGAAGGAATTGCAGCAATAACGGGCAAAACAGCAGGGCTTGAAGTAGTCTTATGGAGATTGCTCGTGCTCTAAACCAGGGGGGTAGGAAAGGAAACAGCTCCCACAGGGTAGGGCCCAGAGGAGAGGGGAACAAGCAGGGCACTTACGTTGACTTGTGGTTCTGCACGAGCCCCTGGACCAATTCCCCCTTCGGGTTGACCATAAATATGCGGCTCTCGGGCAGGCCCACGTGCCTGTATGCGTACACGTCCTGCCAAGGGGGGACAGCAACGTGTGAGAAGGGCAGCAAGGAGCCACCACCAGCCCAGCCCCAGTCCCCAGACCCCCACTCACAGTGGCTCTGTTCCCAAAGGCTGCATAGAAGGGCAGCTTCATGGCAAAGAGGTTTTGGATGTCTGTCAGGCAGGCAATCTTGAACACCTCTGGCTTCTTCTCGATCACCTCCCTGAAGCACAAAGGCATGTACACAGAGGAGAGGTCAGAGCAGCACCCGCAGGGCAGGACTGCATGCAGCCAGGCCCTTTGGGGGCTCCAAGAAGGGACTGGGAAGGCAGAAGGGTTTTTGTGCATTGCAAGAGCCTCACCACAAAGCTCCAGGAGGACAGGCAGCTCCCCTGCTGCCTCCCATGAGCAGCACCCTGTGCCAAGGAGGGCACTTGAAGGCTGCAGCAGCCCCCAGTGTTGAGATGGGTGTATGGGGAGGGGAATGCCACCCCCAGGGGTGCAGCACGAGGAAGGAGAGGACAGGTACCTGTGGAAAGCAGAGAAGAGGCTGCTGGGGGCAAGCAGGATGGGGCCCTTGGGGAGGGCACAGCCTTGCTCGTTGACCCATTTGAGGTAGCCTTTGGTGACGTGCGCCATGCCGATGGCCCTGGCTGAGCAGTAGAGGAACTTGTAGCCATTCCTAGAGAGAGCACAGGGAAACCCTCTGAGCTGTGACCTAGGCACAGCACCCTCCTACCCCAAAGGATGGAGGGGGAGGCTGAGTACCTGGCCTGAGCCCACACCCTGCTCACCCCTTCAGCACCCACGGTGCCTTCACAGCTCCCTCACCTAGAGGAGATGCAGGCTGAGACTGAGCCCCAGGGCAGAGGGAGCCATGTGCCCCCTGCCCAGCAGCAGAGCCGCCAGCTGCAAGGTGCCTCTGCTGCCTGGTGCCCCACAGTTGCCTCCTGCCCTGCACAGAGCTCAGTCGCCCTGGACCAGGCCAGCAGATGACAGCACCTTCACTGCATCCCCCCACTCAGGCTCAGCAAGGCGTGTGGGGAGCTGGTCACAGCCCCCTGCCAAGCCACCAGCTCAGGCAGGGGTGGCACCGAGCTCCTGCAGGAGGGGAGATGGTAAAAAAAGACAGCTGAGAGGTGGAGATGAGCCATCTGCAGGCTCACACTGCCTCTTAGTGGCCAGAGGCCAGGTGGCAGAGACAGAGCTGGGACCTGCTGCCAGCCTCGGCTGGGTGCACCAGGGCAGCATCGCACCCCTGGGCAGGTCTGGCCCCTTGGGGGACAGGGCAAGCGGTAGCTGGGTGCCTGTAAAGGTGACCATCACCCACCCAAGGGGCTGGAAATGCTAGGCACAGCCTTATGCTGCTGTTGTACAGAGACACAGGGCTGTGTGTGTGGCCTCCCTGCTACGGTTCTGTCAGGTCTCCTCATCCCCATGGTTGCACCACCAGCTGCACCTCACTGGCAGAACCTCCACCCACCATCATGCATCCCCAGTGCCTGGGGAAATGCCCCATCCCTACTTCAGGCACCCACAGCAGCCTCTAATACATCTTTGGTCTCATGGATTGCAACAAGAGGAGAGGATGGAGACACTTGGAGCATGCCACACTGCTGGTAACAGGGCAGGAGCTCAAGTGTCTGCAGTGAAAGCCTCCATCATCTTCCTCCATCAGCCATACTGGCTCCCACTTGGTCTCTCCATCAGCCTCCTGCTTCCTTTTGGGGTCTCCTGGTTGATCTGATACTTACAGATGGATTTTGTGGAAGAGCTTGGCTATCCCCTGATGAGTCCAGTCTTTCCCCAGATGCGGTAGGATGTGGCCAAGAGCATCTGACCTAAAAGAAAAGGAGACCAGGTTAGGTTGATCCAACCTGGTGGGATTTGCAGTGGGGTTTGGGGTCCTTCCTGGCTGCTTGTGCAAGCCTTGGAAGGACACCTTCCCCTAGCACGGCACGGGGAGGGAGAAGGGCCCTTTACTTGGTGATGGTGCCGTCGATGTCAGAGATCACCACCTTGTCGTCCCAGTTCCACAGGTAGATAGTGGCCTCACAGCGGCACGTGCCCTGGTACTGAGTTGTCACACTGAACACCACCTCGTTGGGGCCGTCCTGCAGGTTCAGCCTCCCCTGCAGTGAAGTGGGAACAAGCACAATACACCAGCACTGGGACATGCCAGACCAAAGCTTTCCACAGGCCAGGACTAACACCTGAGCAGCCCAGAGACCCACAGCCCCTACACAGGAGCCACCCAGGGCAAAATATTTGGATGCCCTAGAGAACCTTAAGGTCACGAGTAGAGAAAACCCCATTCAGAGGGGGTCTCCTCCCCACACCCAAGCAGAGAATGAAGGAGGAGAGTACATACGATTTGTTCTGATGACAGCCTCAGGGATTTCTTGTAGGTTGGCAGAAATTTCTGTGCAGAGGTATCTGTTGTTGATGCATCCCCTGGGTGCAGGGGCTCCTCGTCACTGGAGGACCCCTCCTCCTCCTGCCTACATGAGGAAGGGAAGAGCACAGTGCCTTCATTCTGCTGCCCACAGCTTTCACTATGAGCATGAGAGGAGAACTGGAGGGGACCCAGGACAACCCACCCACCTGGCCATTGAGGAGCTTGGCTGGACAGAGTCAGCCAGAGCTTTAAAAGAGCTTTCTGTCCTCATATGTGAGGCAGATTTGGGAACAACTGGTCATTTAGAAGAAATAAGAGCCCACAGACTCCTGAAGGTAGCCTGGGTGCTCCAGCTCGAGCCTCCTAGCAGGAGAGAGGCACTCACCTCTGCTGAGCAGACTCAGGCTGCAGTGTCCCCATGTTAGCCTTTCCTGGCCTTGACTGCTGCTGTAGGGTGGAAAGGGGCATCATCAACACCTTGGTGTCATGGGCAGGGCTGCTTCACTGCCACCCAGAGTGGTGACACCAAAGCAGCAGTGGCAATGCGTTCCCCTGCCCTGAAGGGGATGTTGTCCCATGAAAGAGGGGCTGCAGCCTGGTAGCAGAGAGGGGCAGGGAGACCAAGCACAGGCGGTGCCTGGGCTGTGGCACAAAGGGCACGTGGCAAGAGGCTTCACCACTGCCAGGTCTGTCGTGCTGCATTACCAGGTGTTGTTCTGGCATCAAGAGACCTGAAGGGACAGCAGCCTTCCCAGGTCACTGCCATAAGGTCCCTCTGGCTGCTCTCATGCTCAGCCTCAGATCATCCTCCCCACCAGGATGGCCCCTATCCCCCGGGGGCATGCTGTCACAGCCAGCACTGCAAACACCTCCTCTGCGGGGAACTCTCGCCTCCTCCAGGAGAACCACCACCTGCTGCCTCTCTTGGGCATCTTCTCCTTCACCAGTCGGTCAATGGTGTGCTGTGAGTGTGGCAGAACACAGGAGGAAATCAGTCACTCGTAACCCTAGCCAGCTCTACAGAGCCCTAGAACAGACTTATGCAGCCCCAACCCTCCCGGAGGGCCAGGAGGCCCAGATCTGGCCAGCCCTTGCACAGACAGACATCAGAACAGGTAATTTTTGGTAAGGGAACCTCAACTCTTCAGACTTCAGTGGTACCCACATGCATCTAAAAGCCACCCGTACCTCTGGGGAAAGGAGAGAGGCCCAGCGCTACCCCAGCCTGGCAGCTTGGCCTCTCGCAGCCCCTCTTTGCATTTGAGCCCTGCTGAGAAGGGCAAGCTGTAGATGTGTCATGCCACTGACCTCAGGAATGTTCCTCTGGAAAGCCTGCAGGGACAGGACCATGGGAGCAGCCACTGCCCAGTTGTAATACCTGGAGAAATGAGAGGGATGGGAATATCACCACTTCTTGGAGCTGCGAGGGCTGTTTCCAGGTCACCATGCTGCAGCACAGACAGAAAGCCCTCACCCACTGTCTAGGATGGAGTCACAGTCCTACAGGGTGTTCCTGTAGGGACAAAGCTAGGAGAGCTGGCCACTCACTTCTTGTTGATCAGGATCACCAGGTTGGGGTCATCGAGGAGCCCTGGATTCTCAGCAAACTCCTGGTAGGAGATGATGTGCTCCATGAACTTCTCTGGTGGGACAGAGGCTGTCATACCACTGATGTACATGACGGGTTTCAGGACAGCAGACTCCCTTCCTTCCCCTCACACCTACCATGAGAAATCTGCCTGCTGCCCCCAAGGCCTCCACACAGTGACAGGGCAATTGCAGGCATCACATCAGAGCCAGAGTCCGTGGGGCTTCCAGCAGGTACATCTGATGGCAGCGAGACACAGGAAGGGATGCTGGGGTCTGCGACAGGCTTTGAAGTTTGCTCCACCTCACTATCAGCAAGAGAAGGAACAGCAGCAACATCAGGCAATAGCTTTAGACACGGCCCTGGTGTAGGGGCTCAAGGAGGCCTGAGCTTGCCTGCTCACTGGGGTACCCCATACCTCCTGGGCAAATAGAGAGCCACCTGCTCCTCATCCAGGTTAGAGATGTCTTCAAGGTAAATGTCACTGGGACCCAGGTGAGGGCTTCTTTTGATGGATCCTCAATGCACAGAGGGAAAGGAAACATACTGAGATGGCTTGGAAAGTAATTCATCTAATTCATTCAAGATCATAACATTGTGATCTTCCTCTCTATACAAGAAGGAGTTCAAAATATCACTTCAGAGATTTTTTTTTCCTGAACTTATGCTGGCTGGAGGAGTAAGGCTGGTTAGGACAGGTAACAAAGCCCTTAACACAGCACCAAGGGAGACACACATGCTTTGTTCTGGGTAATTTTCTACCTGACTTGGCATGCTTAGGATGAAGATGCAGGCCAGGAACAGCCAGACAATTCAAGTTCAGGGATAGTCTACATTGCTGAGAAGCCTAAGGCTGCACAAGTGCAGACACCAGAGGATGGACTTCAGAAAACTAGGCAAGAAAGTCTCAGGTCAAAGGTAGGAAATCAGAAAGTGTCTTCTTGAAGCAAAGGAGCTTTGGTGGCATATGGAGCAAAGAAAACATGTCACTCCTCAAATATCCAAGATAGTCAAGGGGTTATGCTGAACCAAGAACCCAGCCCCTCTCCAAGTCCAGCTCTGTCCATGGGCTCAGACACCGCTCCCAGCAGCACCAGTCACCTGCTTACCTTTCTGCTGGGGCTCGCAGCTCTCCAAGCCCACCTGGCTCAGGACAGCAGCTCCCTCAGAGGACTCCACATCTGGCTGAGCTCCCAGCACAACCCTCTCACCTCCCTTCTGTTCCTCTTGTTGGGTTGAGGTGGCCCCTGATGAGCTCTCTGCCCCCATGGCACTGGGGTTATCCATCAGTCCAGGGGGGCCGTTGCCTTCCTTGGGCACGAGTGTTGGCTCATCAGCCAGCACTGCAGAGGAACAAAGTGGATCCTGAGGTCCTGCTGGGCACAGACCTCCTCCCAGACCTTCAGAGGCGGCAAGAAAATGGGTTCTCTCATCCACTGGCACTGGTGTCACAGAGACAGTGGTTGCTGCAGTCTTTGTGGACTTGGCTGGTTCGACCCATTCTGATTTATTCACCTCAAAAAGAGAAGAACGGGTCTGAGGATGGGAAGTTGCTCAAAGCATCAGGGAGCAGAGGGCCAGCCCTCTGAGGCTGCCTGGCCCCAGCCTCCTCCACTTACCCCAGGAGCTCCAGCCCCCCTCCCACTGCCTGCTGGAGGGGCACCAAAGCTCTTACCTGAGGGAGCCGTCCCCAGGCCCACTGCATGTGGGATTCAGCCCCTAGGGCAAAACTCTCCTGCAGCCCAATCTCCAGCTCAGAGTCACTTCTGGGAGAAGACAAATGGCTTGGGGCTGGGCTACAAGAAGAGAAGGCAATATTGGACCTGCTCCACCTTATATAGCCCCGTGCTTTCCTGTCACTTGCAAGGATATTTAGGGCCAAAAGCCCTGTGAGACTGGTTTCCCAGAGAGTCAGTTCTGCCCCATAAAACTACCATTTGCCAGGACTGATGGGAAGCTGAGGTCCATGAAAGCAAAGTGCTTCAGCCCTGAGCTTTTCCACAGCCAGACCTTGTCAGCCAGGAAGGCTGCCTTCTCCTGACACCCCCAGGTGCTTTCTCCTGCCCTCCTGCCCCAGCCACGAGGCACACACACCTCTCTGCTCCCTCCAAAGGGGCGCAGACCACCTTGAACCCATCTTTTACCTGTCCATGGAGGCTAGCTCCCCATCAGAGTAAGGGTGGGCCTCCTGCGCCTGCAGTGACCCAGTTTCTTCTTTGGGGAGATCAATGAAGGAGACAGACACCTCGCCCCTGGGCTCCTCGCAGCCTCCCGGAGCAGGGCCCGTCACCTCCTTGCGCCTGGGCTTCCTCCTGCGCTGCCTCCTCCTGCACAGGGCCACCTCAGTGCTCGGGGCCTCCTGGCCATGAGAGGGTTGAGTGGTGCTCTCCAGGCTCTCCTCTGTGGGGATGGGAGATGTGCAGAGGCAGGATCGGATGCTCCTCTGGAACAGGGATGGGCAGAGGCCATCAGCTCCCTCCTCTCCAGGCTGGCAGCCCATGGCTCCCGTCTATCCAACGTGTCCCACCATCACAGCACCATGCAGCTGTGCCCCAGGGGTGGTTTTGTCTAGGCCTACAGGGAAGGTTTTGTGCATGTGATGTGCAAATAAAAAAAAATAAAAAAAAACACAACAGCTCTGCAGCCACAAGTTAAAGACATCCTTAATAAGGGCAAGGGGATGCAGGCAGGAGATGGCACCACAAGACCAGAGTTATGAAGGGTGTAGATGGCATTTGTTTCTAGTGCCTTCTCCCTGCTGTCAAAACCAGCCCAAGCCAGCAGCAGCCACAAGTCATCCTGGTAGGGAGTTGGCTGAGATTTCCAGAAGCCACAGCTGATCTCATCCTGCTCACCAGGGGAGCAGACAGCCTGCCACAACATCTGGCCCACTTCCACCCCATCACAAGATCCCAAGTTCAAGATACCTGCCAGGCTGGCCAGTAGCCATGCCCGGGGAGGAAGGCCTGTCTGGGATGAGGACATATTGTCTCAGGGTGCTTCACACTGGTAAGATCCCTTGAGCAGGAGCCTTTCTGGGCACAAAGAGGGACTAATGCAGCCACCCCAGGGAATGCAGCAGTCCAAGCCTGGTCACTCCACCTAAACCCTTGTGACCACCTGGAAGCGAGGGGACACACAGCAGCAGCTCCTCTTCATCACCGACCTCATTCTCCTCAGACTCCTGGACAAAGAAGGCCTCGCCATTGTCACCCAGCTTCATGTGCAGGTCCACTGGCTCCCCATTGATTTCGATGTCAACCTAGCAAAGGGCAGAAAGTGTCTGTCCACCTGAACGTGCTCACCCATCAGGGCACAGCAAGACAAGAAACCACAGTCCTTCCCCATACACACAAGAAGCTGTGACAGGGGAAGGACCCAGCTCTCTGAACACCAGAGGAGGGTGTTCAAGGGCACCAGCACGCATCCTGCCAGGGCCAGCACCACTTACCACCTTCTCCTTGGAGCGCAGCACACCCAGCTTCCCGAAGCGCACGTGGAAAGGGGAGCACTGGAAGGAATTATCGGGCTGCCTCACCACGATCACATCGATGCAGCCCGTCAGGGTGGCAGGGTTCAGCCCCCGGTACAGCTCCTTCACGGTGACAAAGACGGTCTCAGCAAGCTGCCCCACGTAGTTCATTGTCTGGGACTGCAAGGCAGAGACAGGAACAGGCTCAGGAAAGGGCTGCGGCAGCTAGGGGAGAGTTTGCTCTAGGAGAGCTGATCCACGGCTGCAAGCACAGCCCCATCGAGGGGACAGGTCCGCTTCCAGGGAAACAGGCAAAAATACAAAGGGCCTTGATGGAGGCCAGCCAGGGACTGAGCACCAGAGAACAGGGCAGAAGCTGAGCACTAACCATAGCACCCAGCTCGGAGGAGAGATTTCCTTGCCATTAGGACACCACCACATTTGGCACTTGCAAGACCAACTACTACTTTGAGGCAACACCTTGCCATCAAGCTGTTACCATACAGATTTGCTTGGAGGGAGTCCTCATGCCCTGGGCTGGCCTTAGAAGCTCGGGGCAGAGAGGTGAGAAGTCCAAGGAGCTGCTACGTACACCACATGCTCACTTCTAAAGCCACATTCCTCACTCAGCAGTACACATTTAAGTCTCCCCAAAACAGGGGGACAAAGCCCTTGCTAAAATGAGAGCTCCCCAGTCCTCACACCTTGCCCCTACTGCCATCACCCAGCTCCCAGGGAGTTCCTGCTCAGGGGCTGTGCTGCCTGGAGCTGCAGGCTGGCAGAAGACACCCAGGACGCTCTACAGCACTATTTTTACAGGCTCTGACATTGCATGGCTTCTGCTTTGTTAGCAAAAACACCTGCAAGGAAAATTTTGCCTGCTGTACGGTCATCACCTCACCTGCTCATACCCAGAGCAGGAGCTAACGCCCCTCTGCCACACTCAAGCAGGCACGTGGAAGAGATGCATGTCTGCAAAGCTGGAGTTTGCATGGTCCCTGCTGGGCATCACAGAACAGCACACGTACAGCAGGCTCTTGCACCCCACCTCACCCCCAGGAGAGGAGGGCACACAGGACAGCCACCCCAGAAGGACCACAGAGACCCAAAGGAGACCTCCTGCTTCACCAGCAGGGCCAGCCCACAGCACAGCACCCACGAGGGCTCTCAGCACAGCCCCCAGAGCACACCCAGCAAGTGCTGGCTCCTTACCCAGAGGGACGAGCCCTCTGTCCCTGCAGGCACCCAGCCTCTCTGATCTGCCCTGCAGCAGCTCAGCCCTGGCCTGTTCCCAGACATCCCTGTAGGAGGGGACTGCATGTCTCCCCCCACTCCTCCCCTGACCTGCCAGGAATAAACCAAAGCCCACAGGCCCCTCACAGCAGCAGGAAAGCACTGGCGGGCTCCAGAAGCATCAGTGCCTCCATCAGCTCTGCTCCAAGCCCAGGTCACGGGGCCAGCCCTGGTGGCACTGAGCTGCTGAGCCCAGCTTCCCTGCTGCATCACAGCACACAGCAGGGAACAGGAGGGAGCTCTCTGCGGCAGCAGGGGGGATTTCTGGAGAGAAGGAGCCTCTGATCAGCCACAGTGCAGAGAAAGTTATGATTTGCAGAGATAATGGGTGGACAAGGCAAGAGAAAGGGTTTTGAGGACACCACCCCCAGAAAGAGCAGGGTCACAGCCCCTCACCCACAGCTCCTGTGGAGGGGACAGCCCCCCCAGGGGTGACACAGCCACAGCCCACCTCCCCGGTGGAGGACCCCCAGAGCACCCCAGGCCCCTCAGCACGTGGCTCTGCCCCAAGCAGCACCCCCTGTCCCTCCCTGTCCCCAGCACCAGGCAGGTGGCACAGGGACACCCATCCCACAGCTGACGCACCCCATAAGGAGCAGCACCCTCCCCCTGCTCCCCATCCACCACACAGCTCCAAGCTGCCCAGAACCTCCCCCTTATTACCTTACCAGGCACCTCAGCACCCTCTCAACTTTAGGGCAAACCGACCAGAAGCCCCTGGAGCTGCTCCACACCACCTGTAGCACCCAGCTCCACAGCTCCTCCTCTCCCCACCACTTCCTTCCTCTCACCTGAGCCAGGGGAGGGCCCCAGCTCCCAAACAGCACCCAGCCCCTGCCACAGGCCTCCTGCTGAGCCTATGAGGGCTCCTGGGAGGTTTTGAGGGTGGATCTGGAGATGGGGAGCAGCTGTTTGCCACTGCAGCTGCTTTGCTCTGGCTACCTGTTGCTGGCGGAGACCTGTTCCTCCATCCTTCCCCAGCCAGCATCCCGCAAGGCTGCTGCAGCCTGACCCCAGGGCTGGCGTTTCCCAGGAATGTCCTTATTTCATTTTCTGGACTAGATCTCCGAGTGTTTAACACCTTGGGGCATGAACTGGTTGAAGCCCCAGCTCTCAAGACCCCAGCAAAGACTGCATGAGCCCTTGAGGCTGGGGTGGTGTCTTGCTGTAGAGCATGCACCAGGTGCTAATTCCTCCTGCTCCATAGGGCAATGGGGATTGCTGCAGGGTCATATGGGCTAGGACCACAAAGGGTGGGCAGGGAGATAATTGCTGCGTCGGGCCCTTAATTGCTCCAGGATATAAGGACTGGGCTGGGAGGAAGGTGGGCTGCTGGTGGGGAGGGATGAACCTTCACTAGAACCTAGTGGGGGGAGATTTAGGGGGAGTACATTTAGCTGCTCCCAGCAAACTGGGAGAGTGGATTTTGGTGAGATGTTTCACTGCAGAAACTAGGACTGGTAGCAGGCCAAAAGCTTCCAAGGGAAAACTGCCTGACCTAGGGGTGTGTGCCCCAAGCCAGAACCATCCCGAGCCCAGCCTCCTGCTCCTGCAAGGGCTCTTGGATGCCGTGAGTCTGGTGAGATGCAAACTCATGCTTGGGTTGCTTATTGCAAGCTCCCTATCCTGCCCTGCTCTTTGCAAAAAGT
The DNA here is from genome assembly GCF_965140915.1 of Aythya marila. Taxonomy (NCBI): domain Eukaryota; kingdom Metazoa; phylum Chordata; class Aves; order Anseriformes; family Anatidae; genus Aythya; species Aythya marila. Next base: position 10,322,920 of record NC_139057.1, read on the forward strand.
GTGTGTGTGAGGATATTTTTCCAAGCTCTTTAAGTGTTGCTAAATAACCCCCCCCCCCCAGAGAAGTTAAAGGAGCTTTAAGGGCTGAGGATGTGCTCCAGGTAACAGAGGGGATGGCAACGTGCAGCAGGCTGTTAGCTCTCAGCTGCTGGGACGTGGGGAGGCTCTGGCCATGTCCCTGCTGCGAGGCTGCTGCCTGCCCTGCTGGCAGCACACCCCAAAAACCTCCCATGGCCCCGGTGCTGTCGGTATGGGAGCCACCCTCTGCGGCCAGCACCCATGGGAGATGCAGCCCTGCCGGGGCAGGAACTGGCAGCGGGTTGCAGCAGCGCAGGGATGCCTTTTCAGAAGAGGGCAGCATTTCTTTGTCAGCCAGCTGAATGCATCCTTGGGTGAGCTCCGAGAAGGCGGGCAGAGCGAGCAGGAGCACGCGAGCAGCACAGCCTTGCTCTGGCCCCAAGCCCCCATCCTCTGGGTGCTGGGGTTAGCAGCTGGGACTCGGGCACCCTACAGAAGTAGCTCCCACCCTTTTTCTGCTCCAGGCCTCCTGGCTCGGCTGTTTGTCCCCCAACAGCTCCCCCTCGCCCGGCCACTGTGTCACACCCGTGCTGTGGAGCTCCTGGCCTTCTCATTGCTCTGGTCGCCTTCTACAAAGCCATGGGGTTAATCTTGGTCCTTGCCAGCTGCCTCCGAACCAGAAGGCATGTTCTTTTCATATTCTCTCTCTGTTATTTTTTGGGGGGAAGGCCAGCCCTGCAGGCCCATCGCTCCCTGGGCACCCCGAGTTCTCTGCATCCTCCCACCTGGAGAGGCCCAGCAGGGAGAGGTTTGTTCTCCCCTTTTGGGACCTCCACAACCCGCAGATGTTTGTAACGAGCTTTTCATAACAAGATGGCCCTTTCCTCTTAGTCAACTGAAATGTGGTGCCCCCAGCTCCCTGCGTTGCAGTGCAAAGCGAAGCTCACGTGTGCCCATCTTGGCGGCTTGCTCCTTGCATCCCTGGCGCTCCTTGCCCGTCTCAGATTGCAGCTTCCCCTGGCACGGGATGGCTGCGCTCAGGTCCCTTGGCGTGGCTGCGAGCGCTGTGCCTCTGCTGGCTGGCAGCTGCATCCCCGAGGAAATCTGCCACCATCTCCTCGGCTGTCTGGAGCAGCCACAGAGCCTCCTCCATTTCCCTCTGCCCAAAAAAAACCACCTCCTGCGTCCAGCCAGCGGGTGAAAGGGGGGACACGCCGTGTCAGTGACGGGCTGTTCCCCCCCTGCTTTGTATTTTGACAGCTGCTGCAGGAAAGCCGGGCTGCAGCCAGCTCTTAGGATGCCTCCAAGGTTGGGCTGGTGTCAGCTCTGCCTCCTCTCCTCCCTCGGCCATCCCATTATTGCTCCTGGTCGTTCCCAGCTGTTCAAGCTTGTCTCTGAGCAGCCTGGCAGCCCCTCGGGACGCTTTGCCTCTGACCCCTCCTCGCTGCTCCGTCCTTTGTGGGCCTGGGGTGGAACATCTGGAGGGAGGCCGCATGCACGCGGGAAGCCGCCTGGCTGGGACTGACACAGCTCGGCTCGCCAGGGGCACCGCAGGGGGACAAGGACTCAGCCAGGACGGGAGGGGAGAGCTGAGCTTTGCCCGTCAGGAGGCTGTGACCGCTCACGGTGATGGTCAGGGGCTATGGCGAGGCTGGGGGGCTCCAGCACCCAGCTGTAACTGGGGACAGGGCAACGCTGAGCAGCAACACGGCACCCCAAAGCCGGGCGGGGATGTTCCCCTGCAAGGCCGGTAGGGCTGGGGGGTCCTCACCAGGACCAGAGGCTTGGATGCAAAAATCCCTTCCTTTTAAAAGCAGGGAGAGCGCCCGGCAGCACGGTGCTTCGTGCCGCGCTCCGATTCCCCTCCCTGGCTCCAAAAAGGGCTCTGCCGGCTGCCGAAAGGGGCGATTTTTTTTTTATTTTTTTATTTTTTTTAATTTTTTTCCTCTTTTCCATGACCACAAAGATCGGGGGGACGCGGGGCACCCCCGGCGCGGGGCGCTGCGAGCCCCGGGCTGAGCGGGGCACGGCCGGGAGCGCGCCCAGCGCGCACCCCGCAGCCGCGCGCACGCGCGCCGCCGCGGTGACGTCACCCCCCTCCCAAACCACGCGCGCTCCCGCCCCCCCCCCCCGTCCCCGGCGGTGTCGCGCCCGCGCTCGTGCCCGCGCTCGGCGGCGGCGCCCGCCCCGCTCAGCCGCCGGGGCCGGTGCCGGGGCCCGCAGCCGGGGGTGAGTGCTGGGGGGCGGGGGGGGCCCGGCAGGTTGGGGAGGGGTCCGGCAGGTGGGGGGGGGGCGCTGGGTGCCCGCCCCGAGCCCCCCCGGCGGGAGGGAGGCGGTGCCCGCGGGCAGGGGGCTTCGGGCGGTGGCACCGGGGCTGGGGGGGATCCGTGTGCGCGGGGAGCCGGAGGGGTTGGGAGGGGGTCCCGGGGGGGTCTTAGGGTCCCGGGGGGGTTTTAGGGTCCCGGGGGGTGCCCCCCTGCCCGGGGTGCCCTGTGGGTTTCGGAGCTGAGCCCCCCGAGCCCCGTGGTGGGCACCGCGGCACCGGGAGCTCCGGGGAGGCGGGGTCCCGCTGGGTACCCGGGGGGTGTCAGCCCCGCAGGAGCCTTCAGCCCCCTGTGGGCATCCTCCTCCTCCTCCTCCTCCTCCTCCTCCTCCCGGCCCCGGCTCTGCCCCAGCCCCGGGTCCCCGACTCCCCGCGGGTGCGGAGCCAGAAGTTCCCCTCGCTGCCCGGAGAGGCTTGTTCTGAACTGATCGCTCTTTACGGGATGAGGAGGGGGAAGAGGAAAAGCAAACCAACACCAAGCGCCAGGTGAGAAGCAAACAAATCAAAGCGAGCCTCCTATTTACTGCTGGAGGAAGCTGCAGTGTACTGATAACTCGGGTTATCGGGGCTGGGACTGTGACCTCGCTGTGTTTTACAGCTCGGGGGAGGCAGCAGGCAGCTTCAGCCCCTTTATTGTTTCCTCTTAACTCCTCGCAGTAACGCGTGGCACAGCAATGCCCACGCAGCCTTGGAGCCCTGACCCAGCTCTGGGGGTGGCCAGGAGGAGGCTGTGGGGCTGCGTTTTGTTTCTGGCACAGCCTAACCCGTGGCATCCCCCAGTGAGACCCCAGACGGTTGGGGTTCAGCCTCCCCAGCTCTTGCTGCTGTAAGAAAGCCGGGGCGATCTGAAGCCCCCGAGTCCCTCCCGGTACCACCTCGCTGCCGGTGGGATAGGTGCTGAGCCAAACCTGCCCGCTGTGGGTTTCTGCCTCCCATCGGGTGGTGGGTGCTGCGGGGAGCCCTGGGGCGGGCAGTGGCAGTGCTTGGGGGGCTTTAAGGCTGCACAGCAGCAAGCTTTTCCTTTCCCTATTCAGATCTCCTCTTCTCCCCTTCCAAAAATGTGCTGCCTCCGTGGATGTGAGCTCTGCTATTTTCTTTATCTTCTGCTCTGGTTACTATGGTGCTGGTGTGTGAAGCAGCTCCGCCAGCTACCCTGGGAGCTCGTAAAATACCTCAAAGTTGGTGTCCCCTCGCTGGTGAGCAGGGAGCGCCGCGTCCGGCCCTTACCGAGCCGTTCCCCGTTTGCGTGGCCTGCCGTGGAGTGGGTCTGGAGGCTGGGCGAGGTGCTCGGGGAGCCTGCTCCGAGGTCTCCAGCAAAACATCGACCTCAGCAGCGTGAGGCCGGGGCTTGGCTTCGCTCTTATCATCGCCGACCTCGGGGCTGGCCCTCGGAGGCGGCGAGCCCTGGGAGAGCTGCGTGCATTCCCCTCCCCAGGCACTGGGCTGCTTGTTTCCTGCCTGGTGCAGACAGGGCTGTAGCTCACTCGGAAGGCTGTCGGGAATGGAAACAAATAATTTAGAGTCTGTGGAAATCCGTGCAAACAAAAGGCAGAAGATGGGAACAGACGTTTCCCCCGGCGCCACCGTCCTGCTCGGCCCTTCCAGCTTGCATAAGCGCCCGAGCGAACCCGCGGCTGCTGGTTTGGTGCCGCCTGCCTCGCTGGGGCAGGCCTCGCTTCCCACCTCTGACACTTTGTCTTTCTGTCTTTTTCTACCTGATTTGCATGGGAAAAGGCACGAGGGGAGATCCATCCCCTCAGGGGAGATCCATCCCATGGGGAGGTGCCGGGAGCGGATCCCGAGTTTGCTCGCTGTCCGTGCAAGTTGCCGTCGCCCTCCTTCTCGCAGGGAGCTGGCCTGGCTCTGGAATACAGGGATTGCTCGGGGCAGCAGGAACCCAGCGCCAGGTCTGGGTTCCTCCCTCCTCGCCGAGGCACAGATTTGTCATTCCTGAGGGTGATTCACCCCGTCCAGACTCTGATTCACCCCCGGAGGTGCTTCTCCCAGCGCATTAATTAAACAGGAGCCTGGGATGATGATGATTATGACTTAGACACCTGTTCCAGGTGGAATAAATCTAGGTCCTGATGCAGAGGCTCAGCTGGAGGAGATCCTGCTTGCTGTGGGACTGGCAGTAAGATGATGGGAAGGTCTGCAGCATCTCTTGCCCTCTTTCAGCTGTGATGACTTTCTTGCTTTGTTGAGTCGGAGAAGGGTGATGTTTCTAATTAAAAAGAAGAAAAGTCATGTACTTCTCCCATTCTTTGTTTGTTTTCTGGTGTTTTTTTTTTTTTTTTTTTTCCCTTTTCTCTGGACAAATGTTCTAAATAACAAAGCTTAAAATGCAGATGGAGCGAGTTTGCATGAAGTGAAATCACTGGGAAAACCTTGGTTGGCTGAGGGCTGCGGTGGATGCGGAGGAGCTGGTGATGACATATGGCACAAGAGTAGAGCCCAGGCGGTTTGTTTGTCACCAGAGGCAGCCACAGTCGCCGCAGCCACGGCTCATCTTCACGAGGAGGATGTTCCCATACATTTCAGAACCTCCATCAGCTCTCCAACCTAAAGGATCCTGTGATCCTTTCCTCTCTCCTTTCAGAGTGGTGTACTGGTGCCCTCGTCTTTTCCTACGGAGATGATAGGGAGATATTTAGCCGAACTCCCTTTATCCGTGTCCTCTTCATTCCTTATTCCTACATTATTTATTTTACACTGAAACATTGGGAAGTGAGCCTTGTAAGCTGTGCGTTCAGCTTCAGGGATGGCTCTCGTATCACTCCCGATGGCAAGCACCACACTCGCTGCCCCAGCCAGGCCCCCCGTGTGTTTCAGCACTTGCTTGGAAAAGCAAACAGCCTGTTGTTAGGGTTGCAGAGTTTCCATTTGGGTTCCACCCAAACGATCCCATCCAGTAACGCTCAGAAACTCAGCCTGGGTGATAGGGCTTCGCTTGCTTTCCTCTGAGCAGGTCATTTTGGGGGAGAGACCTCGAGGGAGGCTGTTCCAGGGGAAGAAGAAGAGCCTTGTAGCTTTTTTTTTTTTTTTTTTTTTTCTCTTAATACAAAGATGCTTGAGAGGGCCATGTCAGGAACAGGGTGGGGAGAGAGCCTTGGAATGTGGCCTGCGGAGTGTCCTTCACACGGAGCAGTGCCTGGCTGGGGCAGGCTCCAGCAATGAGCACTTCAAAACTCACTGAGGTGAGAGGCTGTTGAGAGGAGCGTCCAGTTTGGTGAGGCAAGGAGGCTCGCTGCTCTCCGTGGCAGCGTCTTTAACTCTTCCTCTCCTCAGGAGCTGCCTTGAGGCTGTTCCCAGACAGGCTTTTTTGTGCTACAGGTACAAACAGCGTTATTTGCTCCCGTGAGGAAGATGAGGAGGCTGCGTGGGTTGTTCGTGGACCCGTGGTTGGGCTTGTGGGCTGCTTTCAGCCAGGTGCGTGCTCTGCTCCGACGCTTTGATAAAGAGAGAGGTTTTCGTGACACTTAGAGAAACATCTCTTGGAAATAGGTCAAGCAAATATTTATTTGCCTGAGGTGTCATGCCAGTGGTGCACAGACACTCAGACGGGTAGTCATTCTGTTTGTTCCTGCTGTTTCTTTTCATGCATAATCAGTGCTCTCTGGGGGAGTGCATAAATGCAGGTTAAGGGCTGCGTGTAACCAGAGTCAAGCTGGTGGTCTCTCCTCATCTGAAGCCTGTGCATCTCCTATGGTCTTACCCCTGTGGTGTTGCAAATCAGAAGCTGTGACACCTCATTGTGTCCAGACTCTAATCAGAAAGTGCTGGGGATGATGGTTGTTCTCTGGGGAGCTTTCCTCCCTCGCAAGCCAGCTGTGGGACACCGAATTTTCTGTGGCATGTCAGGCAGGTGAGGGGCAGGATCGGCAAGGCTGGAAGAAGCTCTCCCTCCACTTGGGGAGCTGGCTGTCCTCAACACCGAGTGATGACGTGCCAGGACCTCAGCAAGGACCAGGGTTTGTCTTCTGGGTTAGCAGCCAGGCTCTGCACTGCCTGTGTGTGAGCTGAAGGCATCCTTTGCCAGCTGGGGTGGCTGAAGGGCATAAAACTCTCCAGGGGTCCAGGACTGTGTAGGGGAGGAGGCAGTGGCCTCAGGACCAGCACTGGTTCCCGAGAGTGAACTGCTTTTATTCCTCCGTGTTGGACTGCTTCAACCAGCTTAAAAGCAGCTCCCAGAACTCAGCAAATCTGAACCAAATAAAACCAAACAAACCAACTCGCTTTGGTCTGCTGGTGGTTCATCTTCCCGCAGTGCTGTTCCCGTGTACCTCGGGGCTCGCTGCCCCGGTGGGACCTGCTGGCAGCACGTGCCTGGCCGTCCCATGGAGCTCATCCTGCTGTCTGTCCCAGATCCCCGGGAACCCCTCAGTATCTGCGTGTACTCGAAGAGGGATTTAACCTTCCTGCCTGCTCTTAAAGGGGTAAAAATAAAGAGGTTATTTTCAGAGGACCGGAATGAGGCTCAAAGCCTTCAATACTTGATCCGAAAGCTCTTCACCTCCAAATGTGCTTAGCGTAGAAGTAGCAAAGGTCTTTTGCTACTCCTGGACAAACCTCGATACCTGGAGACCTTCCCAGGTGGCTCCAGGTCCTGCTCATCCCTGATCAGCACCTAATTCAGCTGTCAGCTCACCCAGTGCCTCCAGCAGCTTTGGAGGCCTTGACAGCTTGGATGTGGCATGAGCAGGGCTTCTCAAAGTCTGGTATTCACCGTCCTGGCAAGAGGAGCTTGTTTACCCCGTGCATCGAGGTTAATTGGCTCTTGGGGTGGTTGTGGCTGTAGGTAGTCACGCGGGTGTGAGCGCTGGAAGCGTGTCACCTTCGAACACGTGCAGGGCGTCACGCGGGGCCAGCGTGCCTGCTTGGTAAGCAGGGTGTAAATGCAGGCTCCTCTTCTGCAGGGTGCCTCGTCCTTCCTTGCTTTGTTAAGGATCGTTTCCGCGTTGGGAAGTATTTAAGAAAAGGGGAGTGTCTCTATTGGAGGCAGAGCTAATTTAGAAACAAAATTCTGGGAAAAAGCCTCAGCTGTGCTAGCAGAGGAGAAGCAGGCTCGTGGGCTGGATCCAGAGCCAGCAGATGGATGTGAATGGTTCTTGAAGGCCAAAGCCCACCTGCTGCCTTGTGCTCTGCTCCTCTGGCTGTTTGTGTGCCTTGACCTGCAGCGGATGTTTTAAATAACAGCCAGGTGTTTTAGCTAAATACCAAGTGTGCAGTGCTTTAACGCTGCTTCACAGCTGGGGAGGATGGGGGCTGCGGGTGGTGAGGTTCGTGGTGCTCAGCCACAGGTCCCAGCCTCTCCTGTGTTCCCAGGCTTTGAGCTTCCGGAAGAAGGAATCATCTTACTGCCTTTTCTGCCCCTCTGGCCTGCCTGTGAAGACCAGGACGTGGCCGGCTGCTTTTCCTGCCCGCCCTGGGAACTGCTGCAGTGCTCGTGGAAGTGCTGCTTCTGGGGGGGGTGAGCACAGAGGCCGTGTTCCCCTGCACCTGGGTGAACCCACGGCTGTTTTACAGGCAGGGCTGGGTGCTCCCTGCAGGTCTGTGTCGGGTGCTGATGCTTCCCTTGGTCAGGGGGCTGAGGGTTTTGTTTCACCTCCGTGTCCGCTGTCACAGCATGCTGGTGGCGACCTGCTGGATGGCGCACATTGGTTGTGTGCATGACGGAGCATTGTGGGCCTGATCCTGTGCACACGTCAGCTTCTCAATGCTGGTAGTGCAGTTGAGCTGTTCCCTTTATTATTTTCAGGGTTTTTTGTCACACACTTAGAAATGACTGTGCTTTGGCAAAGGCAACTTTGGACCGGTGCACTGGGAGCTGGAGCTGTGCAAAGGTCTCTCACGGGTAGTTTTTGCCTCCATCCCCCTGGACCTGTACTCTTCCCGAGCTTTCCCTGAGCTCCTTTTGCTCTTCTAATTTTACCAGCATCGTTTTCATGCTGATCTGTGTGTCTAGAGAGGCGGCAGGCCCTTGCTCCTGCTCGCTGCCCTGCCCCAGCCAGCGCGCTGTTCCCACTCCGAAAATTTGCTTTTCTTAGCCACAGCCCGAGGATCCCCGGCGGCTTGTGGGGAGCAGGAGGAAAGCCACTGCTTGGGAAGGAGAAGAGGCTCAGTTGTTTAAAGAACTTCAAAGTTTTCATGTTCCCACTTTGATCTTCTCCGGCATCTGGGATAGGTTTCTTTCTTCTTTCTCTGAATTCCACCACCCCCCGGTGTAGTTCCCAACGTGCTGGCAGAGCGCTTGGAGCTGAGCGGGTGAGTACAAGGAGGAGCTGCCGCTTCCTGGGACAGCCACCAAGCAAACATGACGTCCCTTGTGTCCCCAGCGCCCTGTTGGAGGTGACACCATCATACTGATGTGTGTGCTTGGCGAGGTGGTGCGAGGGAGTAAATAGGATTTGAGATTTTAACATTGCAAAACCGGGCATCTCTGGCAGGGCCCTCAGAAGAGGGTGACAGGCATATTGCAGACAGACCCAAAAGCTTTGGAAATGGGCCTGTGGTTGTGGCTGTCGGGGGCTCTGCCCTCCCCAGGTAGGGGCTGAAGCCGCCAGGAGCTGGGCTGCTGCTGGGGCCTGCCTCCAGCCCTGGCGCTCCTGCTCGCAGCGAGGCGCAGGTCCTGGGTTTGGAAATGCAGGCTTATGTCCCAGGCGTCAGGAGGCTTTGCCTTTTAATTACAAGCTTTGGCTGTGTGGAAAGGGCATGGTTAGTGTGAGGCAGGAGAGGATGGCGTTATGGACACGATCCATGCTGGGGACAGGCTTCTTGTGCTGCCCCTCTGAGCTGGGCTGGCTGAGTTCCTCGTAGGCACAGGACTCAAAATTCAAAGAAAATTATGTTGAGTTTAAAATGTCTTATTTCTTTTTTATTTCTTTTGCATTTTTCTAATAATTTGATCTCTTGCAGTGCCGTAAATCCCAAATGGGAATGGGAAATAATCCCCCCGCTACAGTAACTAGCGTATAGCCATCGCGTGAAGAAAGCCCCGACTGCTGAACTGATCAGTGAACGCGCACTGCTTGCCAAATTAATTTCAAAAATCACACCTTAATAAGGAGATGGGGTGGGGAGGAAGTATTAACTTTTCCCGAGGCTGAGTGCAATGATCTTCATGGTGAGGAGTGGGAGGTGCAGGGTAGCAGTTTTCCGTGCAATTACAGAAAAAAGAAATGGGGTTCTGGAAACTGAATCGGGGCCGTGTGTGAACAGGCAGGTACCCGAGCTCATGTTTTGTGTTAGCAGAGGTTGCTTGACCTGCTGATCGCTGGTTTTCTCCTCCTCGAACAGCCCCAGCCATCCTCTGGCTTCAGCACCCTGACTCTCTCCCTCCGAGCACAGAAGAGATCAGTGAAGCAGCGCCGCTGCTGCCAGCTGTTGAACGAGGGCACCTGCTTGGAGGTGGTTTTATTGCACTTTAAACTTAATTTTAGCAATATTTGCAAAGTTTTGATACATCTCAGTGCTCGAAGACCTAAAAATGTGTCACTTAGGAAGGCAGGAGGTAGCCTGTTAAACCCTGGCCCTACAAGTATTAAATAGGAGTGTACTGCACTGCAATGAAAAGGCAAGAAATGCGATGAATTGGATGGAGCCACACGTGCAAACACTTAGATCTGGAGCTGTGTGTTGCCCCGTCACCCCACCGGGGCTTTCTGCAGGGAGATGTGGCTGCTGCCCGGGGTTTTAATGCCAGCGCACGGAGCAGGTCCCCAGGAGCGCTGTGCTGCCCTCCATCCCAAAGGCTCGGGATACGGCGACGTACAGCTGTCAGATATTTTTATTCTTAAACAGCCAGGCCTGTCCACGTGCTTTGAAACGGGATTTATTATTTCATAAACTGAAGCCTGTGGGAAGGTATGCGAGCGGATTGCCAAGGTATTTTCCTTGTATGTTTTCCTAATGTTAGGGACGGTCTCAAAGAAGTGTTGCATTGTTTCATTTCCCCTCAACACTTCGTGTTTTTCTAAAAATAAAAGCTAATATCAACAGTCCTGCAATAACGAATGAGTGAATGTGCACGTCCTGCACCCGATTATTTTTTTGTAATAAAACAAAGCAAGATTTAGCTGCTAATCACATTAGAAGCTATGGATAAAAATGTATCTTTTAAATCAGCTCGCTGATGGCTTTTTTTCTTTTTTCCTTTTTGAAACACCATTAATCAAGTTAGAGGCTGAAAATACTCTCACGAAGCAGAGGCCAGGGAAGGTCAGTTGAGGTGAATAAACAAGCTGACTTTTTTTTTTTTTTTTTTAAATAAAAGCCCCAAAGCAGCCTGCTGTCGCTGCGTGTGCTCAGGGTGCCTTAAATACAGAGCCGCCTTCAGCTCTGGGGCCATGCTGACAGGCATCCCGAACACCTTTTGCAACAAACCTCTCATTACGGCCTGGTGCCTCCTTGGGTTCTCCAGATCAGCTTGGGAATATTGCAGAGAAAACCAGAGGGGATATTTATATGTTTTGGGACTGGTGGGTGAACCAGTTTTGGAGCAGTGTGGCACGTAGCCACGCATTTGTGGCATTGTTCCTCCTGCTGTACGTTACAGTTTTGGGGTTAAACTCCACATTTGGGGAACCCACCAGTTGGGCCAGCTAAAATCTTTTTTTTTTTTCTTTTTTCGTTTTTATTTTCTCTAAGAAAAAATGGGAAAAAATGCTGCAAAATATGTGTCCTTGGGCAGAGAAGGGTCCAGAGGTGCCCTCCCCTCAGCACCTCGCGTTATCCTGGTTGTTGTCCAGGATCTCCTGACCTGGAGCCGATCCCACAGTGTTCGGGGCTTGAATTATGGCTTTAGGAGTTGGCAGAGCCGATCCTGACGAGTTGATTCTTTTTCTCCTCTGTTTATTTATTTCTTCCCTCCTTCATTTTAATGCCGTCTCCTGGGAGATTCCAGTTGAAAATCTATTCATGGCTGAAATATTTCTTTTCCCTTGTGCCATGGATGCCCAGTCCGGTCCGATTGTGTGGTTTCTTCCTGGCATGGAAGGAAAAGAGCAGGAGAATGGGAGGAGAGCTGCACTTGGGGCTGTTGAAAGCCGTGTGTACATGCAAGCAAAGATACCCCATAGATATCTTGCACGTACATGTATGTGTAGGGTGGACAAAGCATACAATGTGCCTCTAGCTTAACCACATCCTTGGAAATGATGGATATCGTGGTCCTGGATGCTGCTGGCAGCAGCTTCTGGAGCTCCATGCCCTGGTTCTGCAGCAGGAAGCTTTTCCCCCGAGCTCCTGGTGCTTGCCTGGTTTGTGCTGACCTGCTGAGCACCGGCAAGGGGTCGGTCTCTGTTTGTGTTTCCCTTGTGCTGCTTCAAACTGAAGTCAGAGCTCTGGAGGCAGCCAACCTGGCGCTGGGCAGCGGTAGCAGGCAGCTTGCTGCTGGCCGGGCTGGCTCTGGGAAGGGTCTTGGAGGAGGGGCTGAGGGGCAGGGGGAGGCTGCAGGCAAGGGAAGGGAGGGTGGCGAGGTGAGCAAGACCTCGGGTTTTACAGCAGGTTAAAGGGTTGGATCAGCTCAATAGCAAAGGCAAGCAAAACGTCTCTGTCCTTGCTTCCACCAGATCCCCTCCACCACTGCCCCTGTGCCTGCAGTTAGGCGCTGTGGCACTGAGTCTGCGAGGTGTTTGGGATGAAGACGTCCAGGTGGTGCTTGTAGAGCTGAAATTCCCAGGGTGGCTCCCAACCACCAAAAAAAAAAAAAAAAACCCACAAAAATTCAGAAGTCACCAGCACAAAATGCGCTGATAATACACCAAAGGTGCTCATCCGTCAGTCCTCGGAAGTCTGGATCATGTTGCACTCCTGCTTGGGAGTTTTCCTCCGGAATGGTGATGTCTAGACACTTATCTCTGTTGGTGTCCTTCCTCCTGCCGATGAAATCTGAGTTTCTCATGACCCTGGGAGCCGAGGCTTTTCCTAGCTGGTGCTCCCAGCTCACACATCTTTTCTTCTCTCCTCATGTTATGAAGCCTGTGATAAAGTTGCATGGCTTGGCAGTGACAGTTTGGGCGCAGTTCATGTGCCAAAGCTCGCTGAATAAGTCTTTTATCGTGGCTTTGTAACAGGAGCTGTCAGAGGGGGAGATTCACAGGAGAAGTGCTTCCAGAGGAATGCTTTTATAAAGGAACACTGTCCTGCAGCAAAGTGCCTCGCAGGGGGAAGAAAACCAAGCCCGACATTTTTCTTGTGTTACTGATGTAAAAGTTGCCCATTAATTTGGGCAAACAAAGTTTTGCTTCCATTTCTAGACAATTTTGTTTGTCCTCTTTGTGCTAGCGAGCCCTAGTTGAGCTCCAGGCGTTTTGGGGAAGAAGACATTTAGATGCTGACTAACAAATGCCGAAATCCTCGTTTTGTGCAACTCTCCCTCATGTCCCTAGGCAGGAGCCAGCCAGCCACGTCCCTGCAGGAGACGGGACGGGGACACGACTGTCACTCGCCGGGCTGCTGCTGGAGCCACCGAGGCAGCGAGCGCTTGCTTGCAGCACAGGGAGCTTTCGGTGGTTCGAGCAGGAGAGTTTAAGGAGAAGAGGAGGTGATGGGGTTTGTGAGTAGCAAATGTACCAGCAAGGGGTGGTTATAACCTAGAGCATTCGGCTCTTCCTTCTGCTCTGCTGCCAGGTGCCCGCTCCATCGCGTTAGGTGCTGAGCTGTTTGGGATCCGTGCGAGACCTGCGTGCTTCTGGATGGCAGGAGCTTCCAGCTTGTCTTCCCCCCACAGTTAAAAATTCCTCTTCTTTAAAAGAAAAATATTTTTAATGGTAAAACCTGCTCCAAAATTGTCTGAAAGTGGTTTGGCTGCTGCCTTACAGCCAGCACCTGACCCTGATTTTCCTAAGAGACTTCCCCGGAGCAGGGGAGAGTGGCGTTTTGCTCTGTTGCCAGTTTTGGGTTGGATTGTTATAGAATCATAGTTATGTGCTCTTCTTAAGTACCCAGTTTACCGTGTAGCTTAACTGGCTCTTTGGCACAGAAACAAGAGAGTAAAACATTAAAAGAGGAATGTGATTATAATCCTGTAAAAATTGTCAGAGGAATTTGGCAGCGGCTGCAGCCTGTGAGTGTAATATATAATATTTTATTCATTTTTTATAACAATTAGATTTCAAGCTGACAGTTTAAATGACAAATCACCTTAAAAAGACTTCTGTGCACAGCACAAGGACTGTCAGTGTGGTTTTTCTCTGCTAACTGCGGAGCTAGCAAGGTCCCTGCATGAATAATGGGACCCTTTGGCTTTAGCCATGCTGCGTGCGGGAGGTGAGAGCGTTGAGGTCTGCAGCGTTACCAATTTGTGTCCCAGAGTGCTTCAACTTCTTGGTTGAAGGGAAATATTTTGGGGGGAAAGTCCATGATCCCAAGTGCTGCTTTTGTTGTCCTCTTGCTCCCATAACCTGCTTGGAAATGAGACCAGTAAACGCGGCTGGGAAAGCCTGGAGGTAAGGGAAGAAGATGGTTGGACTCAGAAAAGGAGCAGAATAAAGCATCAGTGGTCGTTCCTCTGTGCCAGGGCGATCTCCATCCACATCTGCTCCCCCCTAGCAGTGCCTCGGCCCCTAGGAAACAGGCCGGTGGTGCGGGAAGTCCTGGTCCTGATGCTGGGTGCACACATAAACCCTCACGGGACAGGGAAGGAGCATGTCCTGCCCATCGGGTAACTGCTGTACTCACGAGACAAGGAGTCCCCCTGCCCCTTGGTTCCCGGCCGTGTAGGTGCGTTATTCACAGCGGGAAGCACAGGACACGGACGGCGTTCCCCATCCCTCAATATCCCAGCTCACACTGGGAGCTGAAGCCAATGATGCAAAACCCTTCAAGCACTGTAGGAGTGGGGTTTGTTTCCTGCATCCCAGGGGAATGCTGCAGACCTGAGGGTTTTGGGCAGAAGGGAAGCCGGTGCGCTGCTGCTTCAGCTCAACTGAGTAACAGTGCAGCCGGGCAGAGCTCCGTTATGCCACATGTAAAACTTGTAACAAAAGTCATGATTTCTGCTCTCAGATAACTGATGGCTATAAGGAAAGCTTAGACACTCGTGACCATGGCATGCAAGCGTTTTTTGACATTTGAGAATTTCCTATTTTCTCTCTTTTTATCTTTAGAAGTTTGGTTGCCTAGCTCTTGCTTGTGGTCCTAAGAGCATCTTTATGGGCCATGAAAAGAAAACAACAGGAGTGAGAGTCTGCTGTGTTGTTTTTTCTCTCTCGGAGGGAGAAGCTGACTGCAGTTTGCTGAGCTTTAGTGCATGCCACAAGTATACCACTTTTTTTTTTTTTTTTTTAATCTGGCCTGAATAGGATTTAAAAGTTTTAAAATGCTGCAATAGGCATTTTTAGCTTAATGGGAATAATTCCCTAATTCCTTCCTTTTGTGATGGAAAAAATGACTAAGGCAGATGTGAGTTGGGCCGTGCTTGTGTCTGCTTGGGTGTAAACTAGGCTCTCTTTAGCTGGAAGTAAACATCCTGGAGCAGGTGGCTGCATGGTGGCAGAGCATCGAGGGAAGGTGTCCTCTTCGCTTTTTAGCCCAGGGGAAGAGGTCAGCTGGAGGAAGTCCAAAAGATAGTAATGAGATGGACTGGAGGTCTGGAAACTGCTTGTTTGAGCAAACCTGGCTTGTTTGGCTCCAGATAAGAGAAGAGGGAGGGAGGAAGTAAATCTACAGGTACCTAAAAGTGCGTGAAGGGGAAGGTGGCATTGGCTTTCCATGTTTACAGGGAGTGGGATGAGAGGTCATGGTCTTAAATTGCAGAGATAAAAGTTCAGATTGAGAAATACTTTTCCTAAAAGTGACAATTGTTAAACACTGGGTTTAACAGTGAGCTTGTGGCGCGTCAGTTGCTGGAAGATGAAAACGCACTAGAAATCCGTTCCTAATACCGAGCGGTGGGAACGCACCCGTGCTGCAGGTGCAGTTTGTTCTCCCATGAGTGGGAGTTGTCCAGATGCTTTCCTGCGGTCCTTCTGCACGGCACTGGCCTGGCGTGGTAAGGTTAGGAAGGGTTGTTTTCAGTCTAAAATAAGCAAGAGATGGCAAATTATATTCTGTGGCTTAAATTTTCTGGCACTTAAAATGGTTGAAGTGACTAAAGATACTATAAGTTTGCATGTCTCCCTATAAAAGCAGATGCTGGCTAGAAATATTTTATGCTCTTTGCTTCTAAAATTAAATTTTATGGATGCTGAATTGTATGACTTGCCTTTCTGGGTGATGCAGCCTTTCCAGGACATGGGTCCGCTTGGGCTGGAAGAGGCGGAGAGGGGGTGTGAGGAGTGTCTGTGGGGTGGCTACTTCTCTTCGAAGGAAGTATCAGTACAGACAAGTTCCCAGCTCAGTGTAAGTGTTGGGGAAATAGAAACAGCCACTTCGGAGATCCGAAATGGTAGCTCTTCGGTCCCGTAATTGTACCTTGGGAGCTGGAAGCCTTTATGGGCGATTGCTGTGGCATGCTATGGGTTCACAGGTGAGGTGCACAATCACACCAGGAAGGAGCTTTACTTGGCTGTAAATCGGCATCGCAGCACAGCGTCCTAGGTCTCAGGGTATAGATGAGCTCTTCACTCCCTGCTAGGTGTGACAACCACCTTTAATCTGCTCTAAGAAGAGCCCGGGGTCACGTAGCTCTGTGTTTGTGGTGTCCCCCAGGTGTGCGTGGCACAGTCAGCGAGACAGCCCTGCAGGCAGGAGCCTGGCTCAGGGCTCACCGGCTCTCACGGGGCTCGGGCAGCCCCTGATTTACTGAAATGGAGCACAGAGAGAAGCTGCTTTGAGGTTTGTGCTTGCACCAGAATACTGCTTGTGCTAGGCATGCGAGCAAGCCATGTCTCCTGCTGCCTTGCAGAGGTCGTGTCCCAGGAAGGAGCAGCACGCTCGTGGGTCAGCTCAGGATGTGCTCAGCAGCAAAGGGAAGTTCAGGATCAGCTGGGAAAGCTGCTCACTGGTGAGCATCACAAACTGGGCTGGCACAGCAGCTGGAGGGAACAGAAGGATGTTTTGCAGCAGGCCTGTTCTGTTGTGGGTGCCGGGATGCGGAGCAGCACAGCACGGAAACCTCATGGTCTGCTTCGGGAACAAAGTGCCACGCTCCTGCAGGGACGTGCTGGGCTCTGCTGGAGCAGGAGTCATGCTAAGTGCACGCGCATCTGAACTGTTTCCCTGTCCTAGAAACACAAGAAAAGAAAGCAAGAAAACGGTGGAGCACCCTGGCACTCTGCTGGGGACCAGAGCAGACGTTTCCATCTTTTTAGGGATCATTTTGCTCTTTTGTGGCTTGACCTCCTGCTGGGTGGGTTGGTGAGAGCCTGTTGTACCTTCTCTGCTGTTTGCAGATATCAGGCTGGCCTGTGCGTGGCTTCTGTGAGGAAGCTTTGATCAGGGACAGCATTGTTCAGTTTCCATTAATGCCAAAAAGGACCCGAAACAGAGCAGAAAGAGAGCCAACAGCCATTTAGAAATGTCTGAGGTGAGGTTGCCCAGTGAAAGGAAAACCCAGAAATCTGTTCCTGGAGCTTTATAGTGGTTTGGGGTTTTAAACATCAGACCCAGTGTATGCTCAAACGCAGCAGTGGATCCTGCACAGGAATTTGGGAATTCCTCCCTTCCTTATTTTTACAAGCCTCCCATCCCAGATGGTTCAGGCATTACAGACTGTAAAACCACAGGTACATTAGGATGATTTATCCTCTGCGTCAAGCCTAATGTTTTGGGAATATGTTCGTCTTCGTTCTCGAGCAGTCACTGCAGGTTTTGAGGCACTTACTCAATCCTGAGTTAACTGAAATACTTGGAAGGAAGGGCAGAAGGGATGTGAACTTTTATGATTAATAGTTCTGGCATACAGCGGAAATCCCTGACGTGGAAGGACCTGAACAAGTCCGAGTGTGTCATTGGTATCAGATGTGCCTGGGATTATTTTACCTGCAAGAAATTAGGAAAAAAAAAAAAAACAAAACATTCCTTGGTAGTCCTTGTCTGCTCTTCTAGTTCCTGTGATAGGCAGCTGAGCTGTAGGCGTGTACTGCTCCAAGGAAAGCCCAGCCCGTGCTCCTGTACCCCCACCTCTTCCATGCATTATTCTACTTGAAATTTAAGCCTCAGGCAATTCAACAAGGAGCTGCAAAGGGCAATAGTGACTCGCATTGCCAAATCTGCAAGCTTTTTGCTCCGTGTTTTCAGCACTAGATTTTGGGAAACTGAGATTTTCTGTGCTTCCAGCCAGAGTTTCTATTTAAAACACCTTTAATTGCAGGAAGCGCAAAGTATTACGATCAAACTGTTATGATCAAGGTCACTCTTCTTAATTTAGGTACTCCGTTGATCAAGAAATCATGTTTATTAAAATCTTAGACATATGTTTCATCCCTAAAAGAGCATGCAGATGATATTAAACCTACCATAGCCAAGAGAGCTGGTATAACAGACACCAGCTCTGTGGTTGGGGCTCTCTAGCTGCTGCTATCAGAGAAGGCATGGCAGATAGGCAGCCGGTGCTGGTTTGTTATCACATAGTTTTAGAGACTGTGGTGTTGTGCAAGTTGTTGCAGGACAATTACACAAATTGCTGGAATAAAAACCACTTGATCAGCAGTCTAATATTTGTTTCTTATTATATGGTAAACCTTTTCTGGCGTGTAAGAGGTTGTCACCTGTTATGTCAAGGTCCCCGCATTCAACACTGGGATCTTTCCAAGTGTGTTGAAACCTAACAGGTTAAGAATAAACCTTCCCTTCGTTTTAGGGGAGGAAAAGAAAAAGCTGTGGCATCTAGCAGGCATTTAAAGTGTTTTATTCTTATTCTCTCAGCTCCAGTGGTGTGCTTGACTTAGGGCTGCGATTTTCCCCCAGTTTTGTGCTCACTTTGCATTTCCCATGAATTAAATCATGGCACAGCAAGCAGCAGCGTGAGCACGCGGGGAAGCTTTGTACGAGCACAGCTTGGCAGCAGGGACCAAGACCCGTGTGTCTGAACACTGGAGCACCCGGTGAGCGAGAGCCTTGGTTCATCCTTCAGCACTTGCCCGATTTCTTTGCCTTTTTTCTTTTCTGACTACTGCTAGGCCTCCTGTCTGTGATGCTCCAGCCAGAGCAGCAGCAGCTTCTCTGTGGGGTTTGAAGTGGGCTGATGAGGCGCTCTCCTGAGTTGCTGTGTGAATGCGCTAGTTATTTGGTTAAATCTCTCCGTGCCACTTCACTTACCCATTTTAATGGGAGAAACCAACGTTTGGGAGTGAAATGGCTGTGAACTGGGCAGGACCTCGCCGAGGGAAGGAGTTCAACCAGCGGCAGGGGTTTGGCCGGGGCTGTCTGGCTGAGGCTGTGTGCTGGCTGAAGCAGCAGAGACACTTTGGACTTGGTGCTGGGGATGTGACGCACGTTGGGCGAGGAGAACCTGTCACCGACCACGCTCTAGCAGGAGCCGTCAACAAGTGAAAATTTTCCTTTGCCTAGGACTTGCAGCATAGTTTTCCTATTTTTCATCCTTGCTGCAAGCGCTGGCTCACCTTTTTCCAGGGTGACTCTGTTTTTGGATATGCTGTTTTCTCCCTCTGCCTGAACTTACGCCCAGAAATCCTCTTGGCCGATTATCCCTGTATATGGTTAAGTGTAGAAATGATGAAATACATAGGGCTGGCTTTACTGCTCGGCTCGGGGTGTAGGGACAGGCAGCAGCTGAGGAGAACGGAGGGGAGAGAGGAAGCACATAGCTAAAAGTAAAAGTGCGGGTTATATATAGATGCAGGCTGCGGCATATTGGTCAGGTTGTTGTGATTACTTCCCTAAATATGTCCCTGGCTCGTTGGGGTTTCTAGTCCTCAGCCTGCTTAATGAGCGGAGTGCTTACTGACAGTCTCTGGTGCCTCGCTCGCTGTGCTCCTGTATTTTCCTCTTACTGGGGCAAGAGCAGCGTGGTTGGGTGCTGGGCAGCTGGCTCAGCGTGCTTGGCTAACTTCTGGCGAGCCCTATCTTCACTAATCGAGTGGGAGAAACGTCAGAGGTGTGTGTTTTGGGGTGCTTTGCTGAAGGTTTATTGCAGAAGGTGGGGCGGATGGCGTGAGCAGGGAGGCTGACTGAACTGATTGGTGTTGTGCTTTTGCTGTTCGTGTTTACTAACCAAGGGTCACCTTCTCCTTTGGAGCCGTAGCAGTAATTTTTGGTGCAATGTGCTCTCTTCCAGCCCTGAATCTTGGCACAGCTGAAGCGCCTGCTGACGCTTTAAAGATGTGTGCAAGCAAAGAAGAAGAACTGGAAGGTGGCGTGTTAAGGATGTGGTCCGCCTGGCAGGTAGGTCCTGCACTGTCAGGACATGATGTGTTCGGTGCACGGTTCTGTCTTGCCTAGCTTGGATGGAGAAATCTGGTGTTTCGGCATGAGTACTCGCTCCTGTGTTGGTAAGATGAGGTAGAACTGTGTTAATGGGAGGAGGTACCCTTGTATGGTGAAGTACAATGGAATACATGAAATAAAACAACTACGTGTTTTTAACTATGGGTTAATTACTGATTTCAGTGGCTGGCTATGAGTAGTAATTGTGAGCCACTGGGAAAGGGGAAAGACGGGCTTTCTTTAAGGCTTCAAAGTAGTTAAGAAGATCTTCTCATGACGGTTTTTCTAGCCCGTTGGCTGAAATAAATGATCACAAAATGGTTTGCTCTGCTAACCCTTGAACCGCTCCTTGCTGCACACTTGGTATAGGTCTTGGGCTGTGCTCTTAGCAGTCCCTGAGGAAGGGGGCAGTTTTTCTTGCATCTGGATGTTGTGCCTTCGATAAGAGAGTTCAGACATCCTGTGTGTTTGTACTCTTCTCCTGGTTGGTGCTTGTGTATTTGTGCTAGACCACTCTGTTCTTCCCCCAGCCCTGTGAATCTGTGCAACTTAACAAATGTGCATCTGCCCTGTATTGCAGGTGAGAGGGTCAGGAAAGCGATGCATTTCGCCCTTGCCTTCTGTGGGTGGATAATGTGTGCTTGGAAATAACCCTTCATTTTTCCATTATGCCATTCCAGAGCTTTGAAGAAGAAATTGGGTCTCATACCAGAGCAGAGTCAATTTGTGTGCAAGAAATGAAGCTCTGTGGTTAAGCCTTAGTGAGCAGACATTAACCGATGGAGAATGCATTTCCCGTAGTTCATGGTTGTGAGATAGATGACAGTGTCCCTCTGGAAAGGCGACTTTCCACCCCAAGACTTATTTCTGATTTTTTTTCTCCACCCCAGTTGTGCCATGCCTGGAGCCTGCTTGCTCTGAACTTCAGTAGTCAGTGCCCTGTGAGGAGTGCAGCAACCGGACTGGTGCTGGTATTGTTCCTAGCTTCCCTCACCACGTCCAGTGTCATTTATTACTCAAAGGTTTGCACACAGGGACAGATTGTGGCATTATAGCAACTCGTGTCATCCCCTCTGCATGCTCGCAGCCGTGCCCTGGCATATGCAGGGTTTCTAGTACCTTCTGAAGGGGCTTGGAGAACCAAACTCTCAGGATCACTGCTCTTAGGGCTTGGCCCCTTTTTCTCAACTCTTCCTTTTCCCCACCCTTCTCTGATGTCCTTTCCCTCCCAATTCATTTGTTTTTAAAATGATTTTGCTATTGTGTGCATCAATATGCACATAGCCTGTCTTGTTTTTCTCTTGGACTAAAAGTGCAAAGCAAATCTGTTTATGGTTTTGGTGAGCTAATTCTTCCCCACCCTAGATTTTTAAATAGACTCTTTCTCTACCAAGCTTGCAGAGCTCGCAGGATGTATTGAAGTAATGGGAAAAATATGCTGTGTGTTAACCTTCCTTTTTTGTAAAACTTTGTTTACAACACCCTATTCCTAGCAGTACATTTGGGAAGTGCGTATCTGGATGCCGAAGCGAGTAGAAGACGTTGAAATAAGAAAATGGTAATTTAATGCCTTCAGAGAGGAAATGTTTGGAGTTTTCAACTTTCAGCACTTGGCTTGCGCAGCAAAACAAAGCAGGCTGTACTGAGCTGTCCCGTCACTTTTTTGGCTCTCCTTCCCTCCTGGGAATTGCCGTGTTCCCTGCCGGGCGCAGGGAAGGCAGAGGGGCCGGGGGACCCCAGCCCCGTGCTGCTGGCTCCTGCACGGCCGTGTTGCCTCGGGTCTGGCAGCAGGAGGGCAGAGCAGTGAAAAATGCTCTTGGCCTGCCGACGGTCTGCTGGATGACGTGTCTGGCACGTCACTGGTGCGTTGGAAATGTTATTTACCTCTTGATTTCATCCTTCCTAAGAATTAGCCTTTGAGTGTTTGGGTTAGCAGCTGGCAGGGCTTAGCGGGCTTTGGGGTTTGTGCTGGAGGGTCTGCTGGTTTTTGGGAGGCTGCAACGAGCTTGGGTGCTCACCAGCGGAGCTCTGGGGTGCTGGGATCTGTGTGGCTTGTCTGGCAGCACCTGTCCTCTGTGTCTGGCATAGGATTCCCTTCCTGCTGCTCCCTGGCCGGGCTGGGGCTGGGCTGTGTTGCTGCTGAGCGCCGAAGGGCTGCGCGGTGCCACGGAGCTGGCCGTCACGTCTGCGGGCACACAGCGTGGGCAGAGCTCTGCAGGGCAGATGTTGGCTTGGTTGGGGCCCCTAGGTGCTCCCGCAATGTAAATAAGCAAGGAAATTTTTGGCAGTGTTAATGTCACACCTCTGCAGGGCCGTGTTTGGGACCCAAGGACCCAGAGGCTGCTGGCTTAGTTTTGTTAGGAGCAAGATGACCTGCTGGAGGTGCTCCCGCAGGGCTGTGCTGTGCTGGTTCCTGCAGAGGATGAAGCATTTGTCCTTACCAGACAGTGTGGTGCAGTGGAGACAGGATCTGTGGCAGGAAAAACCTGTGGTGCTGCCACTGTGAGTAAAGGGGGTGCTCTGCAGGACGTCTCTAGCCTTGGCTACAGCTCTGAGCCTGCTCCTCACCTGGGTTTGGGGTCAGGTTGTGCGCACAGCAGGGTCTGCTGGTGAGCAGCCTGAAAAGCAGAGCCGGCTGGGGCAGGGCCGTCGTGCTCGTACGGCTGTCATCAGCGGCTGCCTCTGCTCATCCAGTGGAGGAGAGATGGGAGAAAGATATCTTCAGTTCCCACAGTCTTTCACCCTGAGAGAGACACGTCTCGTTAGAGCAAGCAAGAAGAACAAAGTGAAGAATTCACCACTTGAAGGCTTTGTGGAGCAGGACTGTTCTTTACCCATTTAATTTTCTAGTGGGTGTTTTATTCTGGAGCAATCTCGGTGGTGGCCAAGTTCTCTCTCTTTTATTTAATTTAATTTAAACTTATTTTTTCTGTTGAGCTGACAGACTTCGGTGCCCTTTAGGAAGGTGATGGCTGGGGGCTCTGGACAAAGCTCACGGATTGCCAAGCAGGTGGCCGTGTAGCTGTGAGGCTGTTTTGGGAACAAACTGCAGTGGTTTGTGTACCTCTGCTTTCATCTTCGTATCTGCCCACTCAGGATGTGTAACTGTGAAGTTTTCCCAACTAGCAAGTCAGTTTTTTCCTGATGTCCTTGCATTCCTTTCCTTCAGCTCTCCCTACTCCGCCCAGAAGAGCTGCTCTGTTTCTTATTGACATAGCTGCTCAGAGTTTGTATACAATTTGAGTTGGACAAATTAAATTGCTTATATACAGGGAGATTGAGGCCACCAAATGCTTAAACACTGCATAAACTTCTTGGCTAGACCCATGCTGTGTTGACCTCCCCTCCAGGCAGCCTACATTGTAGTGCATGGAAGAGAAAATCCCATCTTGTGCGGCCCTCTCCAGGCCTGTTGCCTCACGCTTTTACTGGCTGTCATCAGCTGAAAATTACCTGAGCTCTGTAGATATCCAGATGTGGTTTGACTGTCAGTTGTATTAGAAGTGCATCTGCCTGCTGGAAGGTTTTGTCTTTGCTGCTGTTTGAAGGGCTGGAGCTGGGCAGGATTTGGGGCACGGGTGGGGGCGATGCTGCTGCCTGCCCCGTGCTGGCCCCAGCCCCGCATCCCCATGATTTTGCAGCACGATTTTGGCAGTGCCACGGGGATGCCTTGAGGCAGCCCTGCTTAACCAGGCTACCTGGAGGGTGTGGAAGGCATTACGAAAAGTTTTCCACTTGGGGACTAGGGTCTGCTTAGAGCCTTGGGGCTGAGGGGTGTTGTAGGCTCCAAGCAGATTTTCTTTGGGAAGGTGAAGAATTGCGCCTGTGGCCCATAAAAACCCAGATAAAATGCGTTCGGTCTTTGTTTTAGCAACACAGACTGACTGCACGCCAGGTTCAAGGTGAGGCCTTGTGCAAAGGGAAAGGCTTTTTGGTATCTGGAGCAGCACTAGGGCTGCTTCACTCTGCTTCATCCAGAGAGGTGCAGAAGTATTTATGAATGAAGACGCAAACACGAGGTGAAACTTGTCATCCAGTAAGGGCTTACTCATGGGAGGCCACCCTTCAAAACAAAGTGATTAACTGTGAACCAAAACCAACCTCTTATCTTGATCTGGAGTCTTAGAAGCACTCTGGTGGTGGTGGGGCTGTCTGCAGCGCTGAGGGAGTTGTCTGCTTCGGCATGCTGAACACGCGGCAGCTTTGATTTTATTTCCAAAACAGCAATTTGAGCGTGTTGGGCTGGAGTGGAAATTCACTGTGCCAGTATAATTCAGCATAATCTCTGTATGCAAACTAGGAGGGTTTTTGACAAGAGGTGATCTATTAGAAGGATGATATCTGATAAATAACTAGATTGGGACTCACAAGTCCTGGGTTCAATCTCTTGCTTTGCAATAAGCTTCCTGCGACTTTGGGCGAGCTATTTAAAATTGCTCAGTGCCTCACTTCCCTTTCTGTAACCTGCCGGTAACAGCATTTCCCTTCCAGCCCAGGAGTGCTGTGGCAGTGGGAAGGCAGTCAGAGCCTTTTCCGTGGTCAGTGAATGAAGAGCCCAGAGCAGAAGGCACAACCATCTTAGGGGCCTTTCTTCTGTTCTCACAGGGAAAAGAGAAAAGGATGATCCATTTAAACAGCTCTGTTGGTGCCCAGAGAGCATGCTCTCACTTTGTGAGAACCTGCAGCTCCCTGCACAGCCACAGACGTGCTACAAAGGCATGAGCTCCCTGAGCGGAGAAGTGTTCTCCAGCATCGCTTTATTTATTTATTGATTTATTTTATTTTTATCCATTAGCTTTAAATCAATGGCCGGTTTTGGTAGAGCAGGTTTCTGGTGCTCCTCTGAGCTCCTCTGCATGAAATTTTCCTTTAAAGTATTCTGCTTTTGCTCCCGCACTGCCTTTCTGCTTTAGGCCCTGGCGGATGCTAGGGAGAGGTGATGGCTTTGAGGACAGAGATGCTGGCACCTGGAGCTGCTCCCCGCTGGAGCCCACGGGACGTGCCTTGGCCAGACCCTTTTCTCTCTCCATGCCTGTTTACTCTTTTCTAGAGCGGGATTAACAGTGCTGGCCTTCCTCTTACCAATTCCCAAAGGGTAAAAGTGTTAGGGTTCCCCACATCCCTGGGAAGTGGGAGGGCAGGGGAGGCAGGGGCTTGCTCTGGAGCCCCTCGGTGTTATAATCCAAATCGCTCCTTCTGGTTCTGCAGCTGGGTACGAAGGCTGGTGCACGCCGTCGAGGAGCCCACCAAAGCAACCGATCCGCAGGCTGTTAGGAGCGTAGGCTGGGGCCAGCTCTTTCATCTGCGGTGTATTTATCCTGCAAAGATGTTATCGTCTGTGAAAGAGGCATGGCCCAGGAGCTGGGAAAGCCCATCCCTTTTGGAGAGAAGTTTGGCTTTCATCTCAGCCCTGCCTGGTCAGTGGAGGGGCACTGTGTAGTATGTGCTTCTGCGTGTCTGTGGCAGCCCTTCCCAAAACCCCAAACCCTTTCCTCTCCAGGGTACCTTTGCTTGAACTGTTACATAGTGCAGCCCAGTTTAGAAGGTGGGAGAGGATGGGAGGGTACAGATGGGAGCCGCTGGCCCTGAATTCTGAGGGCTGCCCCTATGGTGAAGTCCTTTGGGTGAGAAAGGAGATGGTCTGGAAGGGGCTGAGGCTGGGACTGTAGCTCTTTGGTGTTTGGGGCGGTGTTGCAAACTGTTTTTCCACCTGTCACTGGAAGGTATGTACAGTTTTATGGCATTATTCCAGGTCGAGTTCCCTTAACGAACCTCCTGATTGTTTTGCCTAATGCTGGCGACTAGAGCAAGCGGCTTGATACAAAGGTTTGCGTGATTGATCTTAAGGACGCTGCCCTTGTGGGATTTGACTGTGAAGCTGCCTTGTGTGCTTCTGAGCAGACCGTTAACGTTTCCTCCCCTTGTTCCCCTGATATGCAGGGGTCCATTCACTTAATCTCTTCCCGGCAGGTGATTATGGGCTTGTATACAGGAGGAATTCCTGCTGCCCTGAGCTTTATCCACTTTGACACCCTGCTATGCTGCAATATCATTGAGGTGCTTCCAAGTCTGCCTCTCTCCCAGCCCAAGGAAGAAAACAATTGCCCGGAGAAACAGCATTGGGTTGTTGTTTGCTTCCTTTGTCCGCAGTGTCTGGATTTTTTTTTTCTTTCCACAATTGGCAGTAGCTAAATAACTTCAACTTCTGGGCTTTCAAACTCTAAGCAGAATTAAAATGAAGTAACATTGAACAGCTTTGGGACAGTAACTGAGAAAGTGACCCATTCTTGTGAAACGTAAGTCCTGCAATGTTTTTTCACGGTGTATTTTGTGCATCTGTTTCCCTGTTGATTTGCATGACAGCCGGGGTGCCTCCAGCTGCCACGTGGATCTGGGGGACCGGGAGCTGTGGGTGCAGCTGCTTGGGATTGGGGTGCCCAGGCTGCAGCCCCGTGGCCTCCAGCACTTGCACTCCTCCAGATGGACGCCTCTACAAAATGTCCCAGCCCTGGGAGCCAGGACTTCGGGATGAAAATCTGTGGGGCAATTCCTGGGTACATCTCAGCAAGTGCTCGTCCTGCCCCAAGGACTGGGAAGTGACAGGCGATGTGCTGCAGCAGGCAGAGCTGTGCTGGGCTTTGGACGGGTCCTGTAAATTCACCTTGTCTAGAAGCGTGCCTTCATCTCCGTGAGCGTGGCTCTGATTTGAACTGCTGACCTAGAAACAAGCGGCTCCGTCACGCTGTTACCAAGCCCCTGAGCCAGCCCGATCCCTGTATTTGCAGACAGCCTGCTGACACAGCACCGCCCTTATTTTGGCGTTGTGCTCCCCTGTGCTGACTCCTCCCGCAGTGTGGTCTCTCGTGCTATTTTCCGAGTTGCGTTGAACAGAGTTAATAATTTATACCGTGCCATTCATCCTAATGATGGTGGGGAATGTTTTAGGCTGCTGTAATGAGACTGCCCTCCATTTCTCTCTGAAAAAGAAGCGAGCCTTTTGGAAAAAAAAAAATAATAGTCTTTTTTGCTATTCCCTGTTTCCCTGAGGCAACAGCATAGGCTGTGATGCTTTGGGTGGTATAGACTGGGATTTTGCAGTGAGAACTTTTCCACTTTCACTTGAGAGGCTGGGAAATTCTAGACCCCTGAAAGACAGCTTTTCTTCAAGCTAGCTAAATCAGTTCTAATGAAATGAGAGCTTTCAGATAGGCAAAGTGATTTTTAAATTGACTCTCATTTCACTTAATTCCCTGGTTATTCCCTTATTCCCCTCGAAGGACGTTGTTTCTGTCCTGCATCCCATCTAGTCCAGCTTGCACTGTTGTTTGCAAAGGGTGGGATGGTTTCAAGAGGACAAAATGCAGCAGTCAGCTCTTGTTTAAGCAGCATCGTGATAGAAAACAGGCACAAGCCCTTTCTCTTTTTTCTCCCATCACTCCCCCTTGTCACCTGTCTGCATGTCTGATTTGGGCAAATCAACCAGCTATTAGTAAGCTCTATTTGTTTTTGTCACTGGGAGGGGTAAAAAGTCCTGGAACCTGCCTGCCTTTATGGCTTTTTCTGTGTTTTGCTTTTTTTTTTTCTCTTTCTTTTCTTTGTTCTCTCTTCTCTGGGCAATTCGTCTGGATTTTGGAAAGAAGTATTACTTAATGGTCTCTATAAATTACACAAGTGTCCAAAAAGCAGTTCTGAATCCATGCAGCAGGAGTTTATAGGAAACAAGCTTGGTGCTGTTAGGAAGCCTTGCCTGCCTGGTGATGTTTGATGGACACTCTTTACTCTGAGTGTGGGGTTGGACCAGCTGTCCTCCAGCGGTCCCTCCCAAGCCTGGCTGTTGTATGTTTCTGTGACATCCATGGAGGCCCCAAAATAGGAGCTCAGGAGATGAGCCAGCAATGCGGCTCAGCAGCTGCCTTAATTCTGCAAATGGGGCTGCACAGAAAAAGCATAACACTTTTGAGGTGAGCCAGTACCTGTGGGGCCGAAATGAAGATTTCTGCTGCTCTTGGCACTCCTGCGGGCTGATAACATGGGAACAAGACCCAGATCCCAAGCGTAGTGGGGCCTGTGGGGTTGGCATGTCGCTGTTAAAACCCACGGCTGCCTGACTGTCTGCTGCTACAGGCGATGGATGAGCTGATAGCAAGAGGTACATGCCTCTCTGCGTCCGTGTGAACAGAGAAAACAGTGAGTACTTAGAAAATACAGCTGTTGGAGATGTGCTAATAACTTCACACTCGGCTGCACACGCAGAAAGTGGGGCTTTCCTGCTTGTGATCTGTGTGCGTGTAATTTCAAAACCTATGGCAGAGACCTGAGGACAGGTTCTGTATGGCTTGGCAGTAATTGGGCAGTATTTGCATAATGATAGTAATTTCCTTGTTCTCATTTCCTAAATTTGGTTTGTGAGACCATGCTGCAATGTGACTTAGAGCTGTAAGTATTTCTCTGTTGGCAGTTGGAAACGAAGTGTTAGCTGTGACTACTTACAGAAATAAGTGTTCAGTGTTAGACTAAATTGAATAATATGGTGGTGTTCATATCTTAATCTTCCAAATAGTGCTCTTAAATTCGCTACAGTCATGTCTGAAAAGCTTAAAAATAATAAACTCTATTGTATAGAGCTTTGAATGCAGAGTGGAGGCTTAGTGATTGCTGGCAGTTTGTGGGTATAGTCGCTAATGCATGGCAAGGAAGCAATTCTCCCAGCATGCCTGAATTTCTTAACCGAATTTCCTCGTATTAAGGCCTTGTGATCCACAAATTAATTAGTACATCAATATTTTGAATAAAGGCTCGCAGGAAACCTCAGTCCCCGAACCAAGCCCCTTTCCTTAGGCTGTCATACCACCTTAAAACACCTCTCGTTTTCCCCGCGTGGCTGCCAAAAGCTGCTTGCATCCAGCAGCTATTCGGTAGCGTACGTGAAGTGGGCTGGCGAGCTCATGTTCCACCCAGCGAGAGGCACCACCAGCTGACTTTCGGCAACGAGCTGAAGTCCCGAACGAGCCTCGGCATCTGATTTTTAGCCCGTGTTCCCTGCAATAAGGTAACGAACCAACTCCTAACCTTGTGCCATGAGAATAGTCAAACTCCTGGCGATTTATTTATTTTAACGGTATCAGGAACTCAAAAACTGAGGGCTCTGGGGAATCAAGAGTCTAAGGGAGAGCTTGGAAAAGAGGGTTCTGGCTTTGCTGATTTTTCTCAGAAGGCGTCTGTGTTGCTCTGCATAATTCCCCTGCATCCTTGTGAACGGATTTTTAAATGAGGAGCTGCAGAGGGCAGCTTCGGAAATGGCCGGTGAGACCAGCAGGCAGGGTTTAACGATCCAGCAGAAAAAAAAAAAACGGAAGGGGGAGGGGAGGAGGACGTGATTTGTTTATCACAACTGTACTTGAAACTAATTTTAAATGTCTGTCTTCAGAGAGTAAGGAAATTCCTTCAGCTTCCAGCAGTAAATAACTGGGATGCTTTTAGCTCACAGCTGACCTACAGAGGATGGTGAGCTTTCAACGCAAAAAATAATTGCCTCTCCGTGGATAATCCATTCCAAGTCTCACTAAACAGCCGGAGGAAGTGAAGAATCCTGACAAGCATGGTTCATATCACAAATAACCCTTGAACTTTGTTCTGTTTCTCTGCCTGCTGCCCAGAGCGGCTTGACAAATGGTTTGGAACAAATCTAGTTTTCAAACCAAAGAGCAGGTGACAGGGATTGCTTTTGGCTGGCAGGTGCTCAGTTGGGATTCTGGTATCTCCAGCCCATGGAAATCTAGAATGAAATCCCCAATCCATTTTTCTCTTGGTGCCAATCCTAAAAGAGGTAGTGATTGTTTTAAAGAAGGGGAGAAGAAAGGCTGTGTCGTGTGAGCAGTCTGGGGTTAGTGAATGAGGGTTGGGTGGTTGGGCTATATATATATTTCTCCATAACCTCTCTTCTTGGTGGTGAAGTACCTGGTGCTTGCTGTGTTGCAGACTTCTGAAGCTCAGCTTCCCACCAAGCAATTCAGCAAAGGCTTTGGCCATTTGGATGCTGAGCTCTCTGAATGATCTGCCCCGCTGTATGCCAGCAGAAACTGTTGGGAAGTGGGGACTTCTGGAAGTCTGTCACTTATGTAGGTACTGAAAAGGAGCCGGGCTCTTTTTGGAAAACTCTGTTCCAGCTGAAGGAGCTGAAAACTTGCCAGTCTGGCCATATGCTTCTGAAGTTCTTGTGGTTCAATGCTTTGGGCCAGGATGTTGGCTATTTAAGGCAATGGCAGAAAACCCTGTGCCCCTCTTGCACAGTAGGTATGTGAACTCAAAGCGTTAGGACAATGGTGACTCTAGAATTAGATGGTGTCCCTAATTTCCCTCTTCAGTTTTAAGTGGATGCAGCATTCTTCACTTACAATCTCAACTGTTGTGTTGCATTGTTGTATGGGGTTGAACATCTGCCCCTTCCAGCCACAAAAGTGGCTGTGTTCCAGTGGCGGGTGGTTTCTTTCTATTCAGGGATCCTCTGAGGCCTGGAAAAGCTTAAGCATTAGGCATGACATACTGTCAGCTGCTGCAGAGCCCCGTGGCTCTCCTTCTTTCAACATCCACGGGACCAGAGCTGGCGGTCGTGGCTCACCTGTGCCCCGTACCTGGCACAGACAGACCCTGGCACTGCCGGAGGGGGAGCGGGGCTGCAGCAGAAGCCTGGTCATCCATCACAGAAAGCGTTGGTGGTCCCAGCTCCCACAGGAGCAGAGGGAAGCTCTGTTGTCAGCTCCTCTTCGCGAGATCTTGATGCAGAAGGAAACATAAGCCAGAAGTTGGAGTTTGAAGACTTAGCAAAGCAGAAAAATCGGCTTTGTCACCCTCCGGTGACATCCCTTTAGGTAGCTGTGCCCTGTGGGGCTGCAGTCATACCACTCACCCTTTCATTGCTTGCAAGCAAAATGAAAACGTGGCTTGGAGCCCAGCAAGGGCAGCGCTGCTGGGAGCCTGGGGCCTGACCCTTCGCTGCTTGGGCAGCAGCCCTGGGCTCACCTGGCCTCTGGGGGAACGGCGGCGGTGTGGGCCAGGATGGTGGGGCTCCAGCAGACAGGCATCTGCTGGGATGGTTTGGCCTCTGCCGGGGTGGTGGAGCCCCACCAGATGGGCTTCCCCCGGGGTGCTTTGCCCCGCATTAGGGCTGGTTGGGGTGCCCGAGCTGAGCAGGGAATGAGCTGCCAGTCCCCCGTGCGTTTCTCCATGTAGTATTTTCTTCCCCCAGCATTGTGCTGGTGATTGACTGGTGTTTTCTCGGCAAAAGCCTCCTGAATATTCATTTGGCTGATGGGAGATGGGAGTATGGTAGCGCCTGGAAATCAGCTTGGGGAGGGGAAGCGAGCAAAACTGCCTTTTTCTCGCTACTGTTGCTACTCAAACTGTGTCAAATGCATACTTCACACCAATAAATGCTTGCAGAGACCTGAGCCTACCCTTGTAAAGCAGAAATTACAGCTCAGGCATACTTGCCATCCTCATTCAAAAGCCCATTCCTCATTATAATGACTTTATGCATATTATTTCAGCTCAAAATGCCATTCCTCTTCTCCCCACCCATTTCCTTTACTGGCTGTGACATACAGGAACTACACCCATGGCTTGACTAGCCTCTCCTGACCTTTTGTAACTTGGCTCCAAACTCATTTTTTTGGGTCTTTTGCAAAACACTGTCAGAAGGGAAAAATCCTTTGTTAAAACACAGCCAACTCCTGCCTCAACGTGGAACAGTTTGTTCTGCTGAAAGAATGAGCCAGTTCAGTGAGCAGAAAAACATTGCCATAAACCAGCGTATTCAATAAGCTGCAAAAGCGATCGGCTGCGCTCCGCGTCTGAAAGGACAACCGAAGCGGGATCCGTGGGGGGAGAAAAACCCACGATCCCGACCTGCCAGCCCTGTCTCCTTGCTCTCAGCTGAAGCGTTTTGCAGCTGTCTTTTTGGTTATAGCGACTGTAAGTGGGGAAATGGGAGCTGATGGCGAGCCAGAACGCGGCGCAGCTCACAGAGCTAGCATATTGCAAAAGGGCACGGGGAATGAAGTAATCCAACAGTGCTCAGCTGGGAAGGGGATGCGGCGCTGTAATAGTCCGCAGTCGATGCTGCAGATGATCAGCTCCAGCACCCCGCGTTTGGTGTCTGGTACTATTTAGTAGCTCAGTTTAGTGCTTCCCACTCATGTCCCACATCTCATTTTAAAATCTGGACCTTGGAGTGCTTTACCCTCCACTCAGTTTCCCTGGAATCATTGCCTTTATGTGGCTGCTCAGTAACTGGTGATCAGCCTGTCTTCAGCAAGCCTTTCTTCATTGCACAAGAGCCTTGGATGCTTGGTGAGAAAACTGTGTGACCCTCTAGCAGGCTTTTGTTTTTGTGGTCCTGCAGTGGGATCGTTTCAGTCACGAAATAAAAGCTGATGCTGGTTTTCTTGTAGCAATAAATGTTGTGATAGTGCCTAGAGCTGTGGTTCTTGAGCTCGGGGTGGTGGCCCCCAAGTAGGGTCACCCATCTGGAAGTGGATGTGCAAACCTGGAAGTGGGGTTGTGAGCAGAAGTGCTTGGGAAATGCGGTTTAGAGGCTTCCCACAAATGACCTGGTGCTGGGCTGAGAGCAGAGTGGGCTTGTGTGCTTTGTCTGCTCTCTTGCCGTAGGGGGCTCAGGCCTGTGAACTCTTCTTCAGTTTCTCCTGGCATCTCCTGCTGATTTAGAAGACTCAAGGATTTTTGCCAGAACCGTAACAGTGACCAAGCTCTAACTCTGGTTCTTGTTTGGCTTTGGGAACCATGAGTCCTCACTCCAAGCTCCCCCAGTTTTTGTCTTGGAGCTCATCGACAGCTTCCAATAATAAAAATACAGAGAGGTATATTTTAGTTCTTAATCTGTCCATTTTCATGTGGATTCCAAAGAGCTAGGTCTACCAAAGCTGATCTTGCTCTGTCTAAATGGTGATACTTGACAGTAATGTCTACCTGTGCAACTCCGGACACGGTGTGACAGAATATTACCCTGTTGACCATGTGTGGCCATTTTAGATGTCAGTGATCAAGCAGCAATCACAAAGAGATCCCTCTCACAATTAAAGCAAAAGCTGACCTCCGAGAGAAAGCACAAGGGACTGAAATCAGAGCCCCTGTGCACTTGTAAACATGACTGGCCCTGCCTAGGCACAAGCCAACCTCCTGGTATTCACCAGCCGAGTGCGAGGTGATGGGGGACGCAGATGCCGATGAGCTGAGGGACTTCTTGAAGCCCTGCTAATGCTGTCTGGTGTCCTCTGCTGGTAGCGTTCACCTCCGAGCTGGCTGTGCGGATAGATGATTGTCTGTCTGCCAGATCGTTTCCTTTGGGGCAACGCCAGGAATGTTTTGCAACATGGACAAAATGTGAGGATCGAAGCTATGCGTGGAGGTGGGTCCCCGGGACGCTGGGAGTGTAAACCCTGCTGAGGTAGTGTGACTCGGAGCAAAGCTGTAATGAAGCCTGCATGCTAAAAGAGATTTTTGTTTGAAGATGTCAAGGGTGTGATTGCATAACGTTTATTTGGTCCTTGGTCAAATGGATGGGAGCAGAGGAAAAAGAGTGAGTGAATTAGTGGTGGTAACGTTCACACAGAAGCACGCAAAGCTCGGAGGGATGATCATTGGTTTTGTTTTGATGTGTGGTGTGTTTTTTATTCCTGACGTTCTATTGAAATATAGCACACAGGCTTGTCTCTAAGGGGGGCACGTTGCCAGTAGTCTAAAGGTTATATTATCCTAGTGACCTATTTTTATACTCTAATCGCGTTCTGTTTCAGCCACCCCTCTCTAGCCTTCCATCTCGCTCGGGTTTGTGCTCATCTGAAAAAAGCTGAGATAATTACCATTAGTCCCTGAGCGCTAATGGAGAGAAGCAGCCTCTACCCAGGTAACGAAGACAAAGGCAAGTTGCTGCTGTTCTGACAGTACGAGACCAATCCGAAAAGGTGGCAGGTGGCTCACAAATCGGTGATGACTTGAAACAGGTCAGTGCAAAGTGTGGCAGGGTAGGGGAGAGGTCTTCTCTTCCAGGCATGCTTTAAATGGAGAGGTGCAGCAGCGTGTAGAAGGACGAGATTTTAATGAATAGCTCTGTTTAACTACCCTAAATGAAAATGACGCTTTTCTACTTCGGGCCTGCCAAGTAATGGAGAATGACTGTGATTGTTCAGCCAGCCAGCCTCCATTGCCTTTAAACTGTGCGCGCATTTGCAAAGCCAGGCGTAAGCTACAAAGCACCCCGAACAGTCGGCATAAAGAGAAATTGTTCCTTAGCACAAATGTTGACTGTGCGATGCTGCTGGGAGCTTGAAACTGCTGAAATCGGTGTGTGTGTTTGTACATTTGCGTGGCACCGAATAATAAGATATGGAGAGGCTTTGCTTGTCTTGGGCTGCTGCTGTTTTACTGCTCGTGGCTTCCCCTGTTATTGCCGAGCTCACCTGACAGCGGAGTGCCCGCAGCGCAGCAGCGATCTGTGCCCAAGGGGAGAGCCCCGTTAAGCGTTCCCTCACGGGATCTGGCAGTCCTTTGCAGGGTTAAACCCCTGCAGAACGAGGTGCGTGGTGGTCTCGGTGCGGGCTCTGGGTGGCAGAGAAGTGGTGGGCTGACTGCTCCCGGGCAGGTGGTACCTATAGGCGCGCAGCCTAGGCGATGGCACGGTGTGGGGATGCGCGCTGCTCGCCTGGGTGATGCTCTGGTGCTGGTGCTTTTAGGCTGCTGGAGGAGATCTATGCCATGAGCGCCCTTCCAGCTGCAGGCCTTGCAGTCCCAGGGATGCACAGCCACAGACCAGGACCAGAGGAGCTCCGTGGGCTCCGTGCTGCCTCACAACCTGCCCAATCCTGCCTTTTCTTCTCTGATACAGAGCCACACTGGCACAGCTAAAAGGGACATCCCATCCGCGCCCAGGAGGTGAGGTGTGCTCTGGAGAGGTGGGCTCTTCTCTCTGGGTCTGCCCGTGCTGAACGCAGGAGTACTTAGAGAGGTCTTCGCCAGTCACTGCCATGTGTCCATCCACATAGCACGTCCCCGGGATGGATGAGCAGGGTTTGTCTGGGTGGTGCTGCTGCTGCGTGCCCTCGCCCCATGCTTTGTTGTGCTCTTGTTGTACTCAAAGCCCATGGCTCCAGGGCTGTGCAGAGGAAGCCTTGGTTAGAGCTGCTGTGGGACAGACCTTCACCTCTCCTCTTCTCCTCTCAGTCTGGAAACTACAGCAGGCTCCAGCCTTCCTCTTTTCCCACCAGCCCAAGCAGGGCATGTTTTGGCAATAAGCTGGATAATTAATACAACCGATGAACTCCTACATAATTTCTCATGAAGGGACTCGAAATGCAAAACAAATGTTAATGACTAACCCAAGAAAAAGAGTCCTGGGACTGCCGTGGCTGGTGGCAGCAGAGGGACTGTGCCCTCGCTGCCGCACAGACCTGGTGTTCCCTCGCCCTCCCGAGCGCCCAGGTAAATGCGCCCAGTCCCAGCTCTGGCACCCGGTGCTGTGCTGCGGGGTCACCCGCTCCCAAACGCGCTGGGATCTCCCTCTGGGCTGCTGGATGGTGGGAGGGGGGAGGCAGCTCACCCCCCGGGGTCTGGTCGCTGCCAACAGCACCGGCTCTGGGTTGCTGACCCCCAAATTTTTCTACCTGCCGTCCTCTGCTTGCTGATTGCTGGTGGAAAGGTGGGGAGTCCACAGATGGCTTCCCAAAGGAAGGATTGCATCTTCCGGGCCTTGCTTGCAGGTAGGGCATAAAGGGAAGGGAAGAAAACACTCAAATGTCAACTTTTTTCCTTCTTTAATTTTTTTTTCCATGTTATGATATCAACCAGGGCCCGCAGAGTTTGAGCTGAAAAACAAGCCGCTTTTATTTGAAGTGCCAATATTGTGCTTGGCTCCCTATGAGACAGAAACATCAACTTTGTCCCTGACCTGGGGAGTGTGTCTGCCTGCCTAGCAGGCACAGAAAGCGTTGAGAAAACTGTTATTTTACTTCTATTTTGGTGTTGATCTTTTTTTTCCCCCTTTAACCGAGCACTTTATGCTTCGGCAGAGCTACATTGAGCGCCGGGGTCCCCACGGCAGGATTTTGTCATCTGGGACGTCGGTGGGGAGCACGTCCCTGCTGGGAGCATCGCTGGCGTTTGCTGGGCTGGGGGCAGAGCTGCTGTCCCCGTATGGGATGGGGGGACCACAGCTGCTGCGGGGCCGCGCGCTGGATGTCTTTTGATGCCACGTGGTGGGTTTCCTTGTTGTTGTTTCTAGGCGAGGTTTGCAAAAGGTCACAAAATTAATCTTCTAACTGGGGACCTTGGCGCTGCGCAGAACGAATGTTTTGCATTAACAACCTAACTCATTAATTCACTGAAACATTTAAAACCAAACCAGTTGTATCCAGCCAAGCTGGAAAAAGCTGAAAGTTCATACTCAGCAGTGCCGATTTCGAAACCTCCCTTTGTTAATCTCTGCAGAAGTAAATTTTCTGAAGTTGTTAAGCTCACTTTGACCAGTCTCTCGGCATTGTTTTCCTCAGCAGACCCAGAGTGGCTCTGGGGCGAGCTGGTGGCACGTACCTGGGCCTGCTGTTGGGACAGGAGCTGGCTGGGATGCCTTGTGGGGGAACCCTTCGAGCAGAGTTTGGGGTTCAGGGCTGGTCAGAAATGCTGTGCCATGTTCACAGACAGCAATCCTGAGTTTAACAGTTTCCACCTTCCTCCTCTGTTCCTCCTTTCCAAGTCACTAGGGGTGTTTATATCGCCGCCCAGCACGTCTCGGGGAACCACAAGCCAACCTGAGCCGCTCGTCTGGCTTTGTGCCTGCCTGGTGCAGAGGTGCCAGGGGTCCCCCACATCGCAGGACCACGTGTGTGGGTCCCACCTCGGAGGTTGCATCTGCCCCCAGTCCCCTCCTGATGCTTCGTTGAGGAGGTGGCCATGCCTGCAGACCCAGTTGTTAGTTCCCTGCGAGCATCTCGGGTGCCAAATCCATTGGACTCTGCCTGAAGTCATTTTTCCTTCAAATTTCCAGCAGCAGGTTTAAGTACACAGGTCATTTGAGTGGTGGCTGCCGCTCACTGCGCTACCTCTCTATTAAATTAGCAGGAGTCGATTAAATAGGGACCATCAGTTGAGGCACGATCCCTTTTTCTTCCTGTCGGCAGGGTAGCTGTTCCATGCAGCTCATCTTTCTTCCAGTTAATCATAAAGTAATACGTAGCAAATCGTGTTCTTCACATGTGGCTGTGCAGACTGGTCGGGGGCATTCGCAGTGGTGGTGTACCGAGGCCCGCTGTAAGGCTGGTTGTTAATTGAATAATTTTTCTGCCGTTAATTTAACCTACCCGTTAAACATCTTTGCTTGTCCCAATGACAGAGATCAGCGAATTGTGCGTTCTGGTATATATTAGTGGTGTATTAAAGCCTTAGTACATTCCAGAAGGTGAGCGGTGAATAAAACATGCTCTTAACATGTGGTTATGCAACTGTTCCATGGAAATGAAACGGACAAACAGTACACTTGATTAATTTTTTTCCTAGTAAATTGGCACTGTGATTCACTTCCAGCTAAATTTGCAATCTGTGTTCTCAGGTGGCATTAATATTGGATCCCCAGCAGGAGAGCTGTGTTGGCTGGTGCTGCTTTGATTGCATTTTTAACAGAACTTGTTGGAGAGCGCACTGAGCTTGATGCAAATGCACGGGTAAATGAAACGCGGAGCTTTTAGGTTCTCTGTAGGTGGGTCAGACCGTTCACATTTACCCCAAATAATTCTGCCTGCGTGCTCTGAAGAGGCGCTCCGCTAAAAGGGCACAATGGGGGGCTTTGTGCATCTCGATTGCTCTGTATCAAATTCACCCCGTCGACAGATAAAAACAGGCTTTTTGTGGTGCATCGATAACCACGGCATCAGATCCATCCGAGACTTGAGCTCCAGTAACAGCGATGCTGGAACTGGATCTCCACTGGCAGTTTGCTGGAAACCAAAGACCTTGCAAAGTGCCCAGCAGCTTCTCCCTGGCCTGCATGAGAGCTGCAGGATGAGATTAAACCAGCGTCGGTGCAAACCTGGTGCGGTAAAGGAGGGGAAGGCGGCTCTGCAGATCTCCGTGCAGCAACAGAATTCACTTTTACTGCTGCCTCCATGACACCAACCTCCTTTCAGCCTTTAAAGCTATATTTTGTAGCCTTCAGGCCGTTCTCATTGTTTTTTTCCTAATTGACTCAACTTGGAAAGGTCATCATACCCTGCTAGATTGTGTAATATTTAACTTAGCATCAAAAATGAGGATCTTGGGATTGGTGTCAAATTGATGCTGTTCCCTGCTGAATAGCAAAGCCCATTCATAGTCATCCAAGTATTCTGCTTGCTAATGCTCATGAATAACTTTCTGGCCCTCTGCAGAGGGAAAGACTAACCACGAGAAGGTGGGAAAAGAGCAGCATAAAGCAGGTATTGAGAGCATGAAATTCGCACCGTCTAAATCCAGGTCACAGCTTTACTGCTTTTTTTATTTATAGATTTTTTCAAGTTATAATTTCTAGCTTTTCATGAAGCTTTAGCATAGCAGTCTTTTCTGACGCCAAGTTCAGTGATGACTAACGCTATTTACAGGGCTGTTTTGTAATCTCAGATCAGCCCACATTAACGGGAAGTTACGTTTTCCCATCAGTCTTTTAAATTGTGCCGGAGAGTTGCTGAGCCCAGAATTGCCCAGCCGGGCTCTCCTATTTGCAAGCTGACATAATTTTTTCCAGAACAGTATTTTAAAAAATTTCAAATGGAGTTACAGAGGTCAGATCGTACTTCCTCAGTCTGATGTTCGCTTTAGGATCTCTCATTCCTCTGGTCTAAAAGCTACAAAAATCAGGCAGAGTCGCTCTTGCATAAGCACCACAAAGTCATTTTCCTGGTCTGCATTTCTCTGTGCATGGGGTCAGCTCGGCATACCTGACATGAGAGCTCCGGGTGCACAGCTGCTTTAACTGGTAGGAGTTGGCTCTGGGGTCATCTGGTAGGATGGTAAGTTGTTTTTTTTATAGTTTAAGTTTTTACGAGTGTTTTTATAAAGCTCCCTCTCTGTTATTGTAAATCCCAGGAAAATCTGGCACAGAGTCTTTGTAACACGAATCAGTGCATCCGTGTGCCTCCGAGTGACCTTGCAATCTGGAAAAAATACAGTTTTATCCGAGCGTTTAGGACAAAAAAAAAAAAAAAGCAGAGTTGCTGTAAGAAAGGTTGGCGAGGGGGTTAAAGCAGCGACGCTGCTCGGTCAGACGTGCTGCCTTCCCTGTCGTCAGGACCCGTCTTGGCAAGTGCCTCCTGGTGCCAGTGACAGCAGCCAGCTTTGCTGCCCTCGGGTCGTGAGCTCAGGCATGGAGCATCCGCTGCGCAGATTGCACAAGCCCAGCAGGCCGGCAGCACGGCGGTGGCTAGAGCTCTTTTGGGGGCCTTACCTTCTCTTGCAGTTCCAGCCAAAGACCCAGCAGATGCTGTTAAAACAATACGAAAATGTGCGTGGAATGGGGAGGGAATCTCAGAAATGATTTGCTGGCTTCCTGAGCGAGGATGGCTAAAATAACGCGGCTCCAGCTGCAGCCTCGCTGCCGGCTGCAGTGCAGCTCCAGGACTTTCTGCACGCAGAAGCCTTTGGCACGGGCACGGTGCTTGAGCTGGCAAGCAGCTTTCCGACAGGATGGTTGGAAAGTGCCGATTTTGAAGAAATTGCAGTGTTCTGTGGGAGCATGTTGATTTTCATCCGGTTTTTCTGATGGGAAGCAGGCAGTGGCTGGGAGCCCGGCGGGCACCCAGGCGTGCAGGGAGCCGGGGCAGTGCTCTCCCCACAGCACCACTGGTGCTGGGGCTGGCAGGGCATGGCGAGGGGACGTCCCAGCCCGCGTCCTCCTCAAAGGAGAGTTGGGTAGAGGCTGTAAAACAGGCATCGCATGGCTGCGCTGCGTAGCTGGGAAAATCGCTCTTGGTTTTGCTGCTCGCTGTGTGGGAGCGCGTGAAGCCGAGCAGCGGATGGGAGCTGTGCACGCACGGCACC
This sequence comes from Aythya marila, assembly GCF_965140915.1. Taxonomy (NCBI): domain Eukaryota; kingdom Metazoa; phylum Chordata; class Aves; order Anseriformes; family Anatidae; genus Aythya; species Aythya marila. The sequence goes on from NC_139057.1 coordinate 10,362,662, forward strand.
GCGAATACCTGGCATTCTTTCACAAGTAAGAGATTTGGGGGGAAAAATAGCCCTGAGATCTGCCTTGCGACATCCAGCACTGGTGTGGGTGGAACTGGCTGCTTCCTGGGTTTGGGGGTAAAAGGATTGAGCTGGAGGAGGGGAAGGGAGCTGGGGCTGCGAGCTGGAAGGGGAGAGCGGGCTCCAGGGAGCAGCTGGGGGGGAAGGAGGCTTGTGGTCAGCTTCTCCCCGCTGCCACGTCACAGATGGCTTCTGGCTTTGTGTGTTTGCTTTCTAAACAGGTAATTCACAGACTGTGCGTATGAAAATGTGGTAAATCCAAGGTCAAGTTGAATTTTTCCAGCAAAAGACACTGAGAATGATTTATTGAGTGAAACAGTTAAATAGCAGGATAGCTGTGCTTTGTCTCATGCCAAGGGAACTAACCCCTCCTCCTTCTCCTTGTCCTCAGGTTCAGTGGTAAATATGAACATTTGTCAACATTTGACAACAACTCCTTGGGACATCATGAATTTGCTGGAATCTAGACCACAGAGCACTTGCAATAGCGCTTTTTAAATTCTAATTTAATTTAAATTAAAGAAAAAATAATCTCATCCGGATTAATCGTAGTGATGGCTAGCAAGAGAAAATCCACGACTCCCTGCATGATACCAGTAAAAACTCTGGTGCTTCAGGAGACTGAGCTGGAGGCTGCAGAAGACGATCGTGAAGGAACACAACAAGATGCTCCCGCAGAAGGGCCGGCAGCCAGCGATGCTGGTGCCAGCAACAGCAACAGCGGAGCCTTGTCTAACGGGCACCGCGGCATCGCCGAGGGCGATACTTTTGTCTGCAAGTCTTGTGACTTCGGGTCTCAAGACGTTCATCATTTCTTCGCGCACCTGGACTCTGAGCACTTGGACTTCAGCAAAGACCCCGCGTTTGTGTGCGTTGCCTGCAACTTCCTGGCGAAGAGCCACGAAGGGCTCTCGCAGCACAACGCAGAGGCGCACGCTGGCGAGACGAGCTTCGTCTGGAGGCTGGCGAAGCAGGACAATCGGACGGCTGTGGAGCAGAGTCTCAGCGATGCCGCCAGCAGCCACGACCTTCCGGGAGAGGTCCCCGAGGAAGTGGCGGATGGTCAGTCTGAAATTATCATCACCAAAACCCCCATCATGAAGATAATGAAAGGCAAACCCGAGGCCAAAAAAATCCACACGCTGAAGGAGAATGTGTCCAGTCAGTTGGGCGGAGAGTCGGAGACAAAAGACGGAGAGCCTTCCTTCGCGAACGGGCCTGTGCCGGTCAGCCAGCCCACCGCGAGTTCGACAAAATCATCTCACGTAGTGAACGGCTCCATCCTCGGAAACGTGCCCGTTCTGCCAGCGGGTGTTGCCCAGCTTGTTTCACTGCAGCAGCAGCCACCCTTGCACCAGCAGCTACCCACATCCAAGTCCCTTCCCAAGGTGATGATCCCCCTGAGCAGCATTCCCACATACAACGCAGCCATGGACTCCAACAGCTTCCTGAAAAACTCTTTCCACAAGTTCCCCTACCCCACGAAAGCTGAGCTCTGCTACCTGACCGTGGTGACCAAGTACCCAGAAGAGCAGCTGAAGATCTGGTTTACGGCCCAGCGGTTGAAGCAGGGCATCAGCTGGTCGCCGGAGGAGATAGAAGACGCCAGGAAGAAGATGTTTAACACGGTCATTCAGTCCGTGCCGCAGCCCACCATCACCGTGCTGAACACGCCGCTGGTTGCGAACCCCGGCAGCGTCCCGCATCTCATCCAGGCCACTTTGCCGGGCCACGTGGTGGGGCAGCCGGAGGGCACGGGGGGACTGCTGGTCACACAGCCCATAATGGCCAACGGCTTGAAAGGCACCAGCTCCTCCTTCACCCTGGCGGTGACGACGGTTCCCAAGCCCCAGTCGGCGGCACAGCACAGCACGGTGAGCTCCGGCAATGCCTCGGCCGTGAAGGTGGTGAACGCGGCGCCGTCGGTGCTCACTGCCTGCCCCGCCATATCCTCGCAAACCTTCCTGGACCCCAATGTCTACAAGAACAAGAAGTCCCACGAGCAGCTGTCGGCCTTGAAAGGCAGCTTCTGCAGGAACCAGTTCCCCGGCCAGGCTGAAGTCGAGCGGCTGACCAAGATAACCGGGCTGTCCACGAAGGAGATTCGCAAATGGTTTAGTGACAGGAGGTACCATTACAGGAACGTGCGAGGCGGCAGAGCCATCTTTCCCGGAGACAGTGCTCTCGATTCTCTGCCCGAAATACCCTTCGACGTGCCGCCCAAGGGAGCGGAGCTGACATCTACAGCCGCGGCAACGCCTGTCACCCATCACCCGACGCGGCGGCAGGCCTGGCACCAGACGCCCGACTTCACGCCCACCAAGTACAAGGAGCGCGCGCCCGAGCAGCTCAAGGCCCTGGAGAGCAGTTTTGCACAGAATCCTCTTCCTCCGGATGAGGAAGTGAATCGCCTGAGGAGCGAGACGAAGATGACGCGGAGGGAGATCGATAGCTGGTTCTCGGAGAGGAGGAAGAAGAAGGTGGCGGAAGAGAACAAAAAAGCAGAGGAGGCAGTTCAGCAGGAGGAAGAGGAGGCTGAAAACGGCTGCGGGGAAGGAGAAGACTCCTCAGATGACCTGAGGGCCTTGAGTGAAAACGGCTCGCTCGATGCCTCTACCAACAACCCAAACTCGGCAGAGCGGAAGGTGAGCCCCATCAAAATCAACCTGAAGAACCTCCGGGTGACTGAGTCCAATGGCAAGAACGAAGCGCCGGGCATCGCTGTGAGCGAGAAGGGGGACGGCGGCTCCAGCCGGCCGCCCACCCCTCCGAAAACCAAACTGAACTTCAAAAAAACCGCCCAGCAGCGGCACTTGCTTAAGCAAATGTTCGTGCAGACGCAGCGGCCGACGAACCAGGAGTACGACGCCATCGTGTCCCAGACGGGCTTGCCGCGGGCTGAGGTCATTCGCTGGTTTGGAGACAGTCGGTACGGCTACAAGAACGGGCAGCTGAAGTGGTATGAGAACTACCGGCGTGGCATCTTCCCCCCGGGCCTGGTGGAGGTGAGCCCGGCCGGCAGGGAGGTGCTGGAGGACTACTACAAGCAGCACAAGGCGCTGCAGGAGGACGACGTGCCGAGCCTCTGCGAGCGCGCCCAGCTCAGCGCCCAGCAGGTGAAGGTCTGGTTTGCACTGAAGGCGGAGGAGGAGACCAGGGGCGCCTCTGAGGATGCCCTCTCCAGCACCAGCGAGCAAACGGGAAGCCAGAAGGGGCCGTACGACGCCTGCTCGGAGGTGTCGGAGAACAGTGAGCCCTGGGAGCCGGGTGGCCCCGAGGGTGGTGCCGAGCCCCCCGGTGCCCCCGTGCAGCCACCCGCCACGCAGCTCGGTAAGGGCCCCCGGGCAGCTTGTGCGAGGTCTCCACGGGCAGGGTTGGGTGAGCACGAGGCACTGAGTGCTCCAGGTGGGGGTTTGGTGCCCGGGCTTGCTATTTGGGGTTTAAATCAAGGAAGCAGTGAGGGACATCCCCCCGGTAAGGGGGGATCAGGGAAGGGGGAGAAGAAGGTCTGGCAGGGTGCCACAAGCTCTGTTCTGAAGCCAAATCCTGGCTTTAGGAGCAAAACCAGGGGGAGTGCCCTGTCCCTTCACCTACCCTGGGGGAAGGTGGCCCTTGGGTTTATTTGTAAAAATATTTATTTGTAAAAATATTTAGGAAGGAAGGGGTCCAGCTGCTGTTTCCCATGTCTTCCCCCGGCTTCTCCCATGTCTCCCCCTGGCCCCAGGCAGCACGGTTAGCCCGTGGGTGCTCTCGCTTCCTTGCCTGTGCAGACAAAAGCCTCCTCCCTTCCCTCTCCTGCTGCCCACTGCGAGCTGCTGCCGGCTCTCCAGACGTGAGCATTGTCATTTTAGCAGGGCTTGGGCAGCGCAGATAGAGACTGCAAGGAAGGAGGGGACAGGGAGAGATGGAGTGGCGTTTACAGCTGCTGGCCCTACCCCTCCTCCAGGGCTCGTTTTTGAAAGGCGTGCGTGGAGGAAAGGAGAGGTGGTTTCCAAGCCCTCTGTGGGCTCTTTGGAAATGCAGCTGGGGGCTGTTTCCTCCCTGGCAGAGCTCCCACCAGATGGGGATGGCCGAGGGCTGCACTCGCCCTGTCCTGCTGCACAGCCCCTCGCCAGCCAGCATCACCTCCTCCCACCAGCATCACCTCCTCCCACCCGCTGCTGCAGCCCCGCTGCATGGCTTTGGGTCCTCCCACACACCCCTGCCAGGCCTTTAAAAAAAAAATAGTAAAAAAATCATTGGTTCCCTTCCCCCTGTAATTCAGAGGAAATGAAGTGTGGGTTTGAGTGGGACTTGCCTTTATTGCAGCTGAGAAATCTGGATGTGCATCGCCGGGAAGCAGCTGTGGCCAGAGGAATGGGCTGGGAAGGCATTGCAGCAGAAGGTTTGGGGAAGGGTTGGGGGTGGCTGTGTCCTTGCTAGCACCCTCCAGATGTGGCTTTTTGCCACCAGAGTGAGGTTCTGTGACCCCACGAGGCTTGGAGGTGCTTGGCAAGGGCGTACAGCTCTGCAGGCTGCGTTCCTCCTCCGTCCTGCTGCTGGCCAAGACTGTGGCCCTGCTCCCACAAGGATTTCAGCTTTCCTGCCCCCATCCCAACACCGAGCTGCTTGGGGCTGGCTTTGCTCTGCAGCTGCCTCCATCAGGCCTCTGCTTTTGCTATCACGAGGTGCACCTGCACCCCCTGCTCCCCGCCCGGCACCGCTGCCTGCATTGCAGGCACCTGCGGCGTGCTGGAGCATCTCTGACACCTGTGTTGTTGTGTTTGTTTTTTTTTTTCCAGAAACAGACTGAACTCAAACCACCTGCCCCAGAGGATCCGCTCTTAACCTTGAGAAGAAGTTTTTTGGTCTTTAAGACCATGGGCTGGCCTGATACAAACCTCAGGAGCAGGACACGATGATAAAGCACTGCCAGAAATGAGACCTTTGAGTGCAGCGCACGAGAGAGAGTGCGTGCAAAAACTGGGCACCCAGTGCAGAGCTCTCTGGGCCAGCCTAGGAGACAGCTGAGAGCTGGCAGAGGTGGGGGCCGTGAGTTGAGCTCGCACCCAGGAAATAGGATGCTCTTGTTTGCTTTCCAGTGGACAGACTTTCAGATTTCATACTCATATACCGATGCCTACAGCTGCCTATACAAGCATAACGAAATCTCAGACATGGTGTAAACAAGGTCATTGCTTAGATATGGACTATCATGGCACAATACATTTTTTTTTTTTTTTTTTCATCTGCCCATTAAGGTGTTTGTTCTCTAAAGGCTGGCATGGCTGCCTCGATCCTCCCTGCCTTTTTTGGTCCTTAAGCCCTGGCAAGGAAGGGTTGTGCAGGGTGTGTGTGCACAGGTGTGTATGTGTGAGCGTGTGCGTTAGGAAAGGAAAAGGACCTGAGAAGAAAGCTGCCAGTCTTGCATTAAGTCAGGTAGGACTTCAGTGAGGCGTTCATCCACACGGATGAGGTTAGATTTGGCATTGCATTACTCTCCAATAAGTAGCAGGTCCAAGACCCCGAAAACCAAGGAGAGGCAGTTCGGTGTCATTTGCCCCTTGTTGGCCAAAATATTTTTCCTTTCGCTCTTGGAGACCGACTGCAGCAGGCTGTTAAATCTCCAAGTCTCCCTTTAATCACTGAGAACTAGCACATAATAATTTTTCCATCCTGACCTGGAATCCTTTTCATTGTTCGGAGAGAACAAGCTGTTCTTCAGAGAACAAATAGGGAGAATATGCAGAGTTGCTGTGAGTGGTTCAAGTTATTGTTGTCTCCAAGGGATCTGCGAGGCAGCAGCTCTTCTGCAGTCAGGAAGTTTCCCTCTTTCAGCCCTACACAACTGATCCTCCAGCAGCAGCAATGATAACTTCAAGTATTTGCTCCGATATTTTTTTATTTCTATTTTTTGGTCCATCCACAGTAGTTTTGGCCTCGTGTGAAATAGCAAAACAATTTCCCAGTTCGCTTTCCTGGTTCCCAGAACCTGTAGCTTTTTCATGTGCCCATGTTGTCTCGGGTGGTTGCTGCATGATGCAACTTAAGGCTTTTTTTAATATTCCTTCCTAATAGAAAACAAGGTCTAGGAGAGCACTCTTGAGCTATGAGTCTAGCCAAATGCTGTGTCAGACCATCCTGTCATAAACTAATCAAATCCCAGCTCAAAATTGGTTCCATGTCTTGCCTTCGCTTTTGCTCTTGGAAGGCGATTCCAGAACTTCACTGCCTTTGAATGGTTAGAAACTAGAAACTTTCTTTAAATTTCTAGTTTGAATTAATTCGTGGCCAGTTCGTTCCTGGTTTGTTTTGGAGCCAACATTGTCCTTTAACTTAAATAGTTTTTGGTGTTTATCCGCTGATGTATTTATGGAGAGTAGTCATAGCTCCTTATTTTTGCCAAGCTAACTCAGCCAAGCTTTTTCTGTAGAAGGTTTTTATTTAGTGAGAGCTTTTTAATGTGGGAGACTTTATTGTTGGTGGTAAATGATATTTATTAGAAGGGTGGGTAGCAAGCCCCAAAGGATCAGATCCAGAGATTTACAAAAAATCTGTTTTAAAAACAAAAAGCTCTTTCAGAACCTCTTCCAAAGATGGTGTCTGATTTCTACCTTTAATTGCTTTTGCTTTTCTTTCTTCGTCCCCTCTTTACGAGGCTGCCTTACTGACATGTTGGGAGAGGCTCCATCTGACAAGCGCTGCAGGGAGCGTTTCTCTCACCGACGGTACGTGCCTGCCCCGTAGGTGCCTGTGCTCAGACGCCTGCACTGTAACCGCCCTTAGCAGCCAGACGAATCCTCCCCAAAATGCCACGAGCTGACAGCAGGCTCCCTAAATTTCTCTCTTTAGCAGCACTGCTGCCGGCTGTGCCTCGGTTCGAGGCAGGGCCAGCAGCAGCACCACCTCCGCCTCGCCTGGGCTCGTCGCTCTCAGGCTCCAGACCTTTTGGGTGAAATCCTTCCTGCCCTCAAGCTCCACGGGCGATGGGGGAAGCAGGGTGGTGCTAAAGCCGAGGGTGCTGGGCCTGGGAGCCTTGTGGCCTGAGAGTGTGCGTGTGTGTTCACTGTTGCCTTCAGAGAACAAATACAGGTAGGTAATTTACTCTCTATTGCCTATGTACATGCAGGTTTATTTAAGTACACATATATACAGTTCAGATATGCCATAGATTCTTTATCGCATTAAGATGTACATTAAAAATGTACACTTCTACTAACTACTTGCTATATAAATATGTTGGAAATGTAGTTTGCCCATTCAAGGTGATTTTCTGTGGGATTTTTGGTGTACACTTTAAAGGCCTGTGGCTGAGTGGAAGAGTGGTCCCCACTCCATCTACAGAAATGCTTAAGGACGATGGTGTGAACTGGTCCCTTTGAACCTTTTTTCCATGCACTAGCTGAATGTTTTGCACTTGGATTGTATTGGCCAGTTTTCCAGAAAAAAAAATGAAAAGAGAAGTCTTGTGAGCTGGAGAGAGAATTTCCCGGTGTACACAGAAAAAACAGCCTTGAGGGTTGGAAGCTGCTGAGGTTTTTGAGCTTTGTCTGCATGCATTCATACAAGCACAGCAGGAGTTTTCTTTCTTTTGGGTCAGAGGAATTTAAAAAAGTGGTTCCATGCAGGCTCCCCTCGTACGCAAAGGCCGAGCAGACGGGCTGGCAAGGCTCGTTGCGTGGGGAGGGTGAGATTTAGGGACAAAAATCAAAATCAAAAAGTAATCGTTTGCTTTCTAACTCACACATTCCTTGTTATCTGCATTTTTAGTTGACTTGAAATCTCTATGAAAGGATAAGCTGAAGCGTTGAGGGTTTTAGCTCTGTGGTCTTCTGTTTCCCTATCACACCTTTTTTGAAGCTGAAGAGAAGCAGGTGTCATCTCCAAACAGACTCAGGTTTTGGTGCAGGACATTACAAATAATATGTTTGCATCTGAAACTGAAAGAAATAATTGAGAGGTGCCTCCACAGTCCCAGCAGCAGCTCTTCTGGTGGTAAGAGGAAGCATCACCACGATTGTACACTTAGTGTCAATTTTTATCATCATCTAATCAAAGATGACTATCTTGACTTGAAAGGAGGAGTGTAAGATAGAGGTCATGTAGCCAGCATCGGTAAGGAAGGGAATTAAGTTCTTCACCTCCATCAGCTGTGTGCGAGCTCAGGCTTGATAAGCACAGTAGTAAGCATCATTTTTAATCCACGTGAATCTTGTTACTTCTGTCTCTGAGGCTGCTTAGATTAAGGTCACAATCCAATTGCTTAATAACCTGAAACCCTGATTTGTGCTGTGCCTGGCTCACTCACAGAAAGGGCTGCTGGTTCTCCCAATGCAAGGAACAGAGTTGCTTTATTCATCTGTATCAGCAGGCCAAGCTGTTTGATTTCTAGCCATAGCTCTGTGTTCTATTTGGGTAGCTAATTTTTCTGTTCCTTAAGTAGCATCCTGGAAATCATTATTTTTATTTTATTTTTTTAAGCAGAACACTAAACAAACCATGATTTACAGGCTTCTATTTCCTGAGAGCCATTATTCCTGTTTGCCTGAGAGCAGAGCTCTGCTGCACATCAGGCTCGCAGCCCTGGCAAGAGGAGAGGACACAAGTGCTTGCTTCAGTGCACGGCATGCTGCGGTCAGCGTCAGCACACAGAGCTCCAGCTGCAGGTATTTAACGTATCTGCTGTCCCCTCCCTGCCGGGGGCTTCTCTTGGGCACCAGCAAAACCAGGAGCTGCTGGCAGCTGTGATTTGAAACCCCAGTCAGTCGCAGAGCTTGATGCAGAGCCTTCACCTGGCAGAGCAGCACTCGTGCAGAAGCTGGAGCTGCGATGTGTCTGTTCGGATGATTTTTGCTAGGCTGGTTTTCCATTTAGAGTTTTGGCTATTTTTATTTTTTTTTTAATGCAAAGCAACAATTTCTGGTCACAGGGAGAAGTTTTTGCACTCCTCCCTCCCCTTCCGTCCCTCTTGTAGAAACAGTTCAGGGGAGCCCTGGTGAGATGATGGTTGGAACCTGGGGTCACTGGGAATCAGAAGGGAAAGATGATTTTCAGCACTTAGGCACAAATTGGCAAGTTAAGGTGATATTACACTTGTCAAATGGGCAGTATTTAAAAGGTTTTTAAACATCTCTCTTCTGTTTCCCAGATTAATTTTGGCTCCACTCTTTTCAACTCCCATCGGTGGCCTGATGTGATCGGCTCACTGCAGTAACCTCCATTTTAACTTGTCAGTTGATCACAACCAAGGGGGAAAGATCAGGCAATACTCAAAAGTGGGTGTGGGAGGGACTTGCAAGCTGTACCTTTTCTTGCAAGTTTAGTTTCTGCTGTATCTTTTACTGGCAGTGCTCCCTGCCAGGAATGCTGGATTGGCATCACAAAACTTTAAAGCAGAGCAAGCGAGCGCTGTTACCTAAGAAGGAGTGACTTTTATTTATATTTTTTCTTGTTGCCTGTTCCAGTAGAGTGCTCTGTTGGCTGCCCTTGGCCATATTTTGATGGCACTACTAAAGCCAGTTTTTCCCTTTACCGATGGAGGGTGGTTTTAGGAGAACTCTTGCTCACTGGTGCTAGTGAAGGTCAGGCTAGGAATCCATGGCATAGAAAACTTCTTGCTAAAAATTGCACTTTCTGTCTGCCCCATCTGGCTGGTGGTATTATGGGTACGTGGCTGTGACTCCCCTTGCACATACTAACATTGCACTAAAAGAGAGACTTTGGGAACAGCGTGTTGATCACTTTGTTTCTCAGCAGACCACAAAGTCAGCCTAATGGGGTCTCTTTTTTTTTTTTTTTTTAATTATTATTATTTAGAAATCATGCTGGTGCTGAATGACCTGGAATTTTTTTTTTTTTTTTTTTTTTTTTGCTTGGATTTATCCAAAAGAAAAATGTAATTGTAGCTGCAACGGGACCTTTCATAAGGGTGGCCGTGTAGCTGGGGCGCGGAGCAGCGGCTCTGCTGCGTGAAACCGTCTTTGTACCGGGGCGGTGCGGGGGGTTCCCGGGGGTTCTTATCGTGTTTTTTAAGACCACAATTTTTGTTGGTCACCTTGGCAACCGTGTGAGACAGGAAATAGTTTTTACTTTTGGTAAAGGTTTTAAAGAAGAGAAAAAAAAAAGTGAAGCTGCCTGTGATTGTGGGCTGTGGCTATTACTAGGGCTAGGGTAGCTTGTACCTGCTATGGACTTTACCTGCTCTTATTCTGAGGGCACAAACTCCCTGTAGCAACAATGCCACTTCTGAGAAGTGAACGGCAAGTTTCCCTTCCTTTTGTATATGTGGATGTGAGGGTGGGCGAGGGGAAGCGCTTGCTTGTACAGTTTGTTGAAATGAAACCAGACATTTTTGGTTGTTCCTAAATAAAGAGCGTAAAATACGAGCAAGAGTTGACTGGTGATTGCAGGCCCGCTTGGGCTGTAAAGGTGACACAAAACAGAGCAATCCTTCCCCCAAAACCTCCCTGGGCAACATCCCCTGCTCCTGCTCTCACCCCTTTGAGTGAACAGCGTTGAATCTGGGGCTATTTTTTTCCCCATGGCCTTAACCTCAAGGTGAGGGCAGGGGCCTGTCCCACCGCTGGGGCAAACCACCAGGAAACGGAGACAGCAGGCGTGTAATACTGACACGTTTATTGTCGTTTAAAGCTAGAGCGGCCTTGTAAACGTCGAGTTTCACTACTGGCCCCAGAGGCAGTGGCTATACGGGCCAGGCACTGCAGGCCGCAGCCCGCAGCACCCGGCCTCCAGCCGCCCGCGCCGCGCAGGCTCCCCGCACACACTGCCAGCGCCGAGACGGCGGAGGGTGGTGTGCTTTTTTTTTTTTTTCTCCCCTTGTTTTCGTCTCGTTCCTTGCAATTATAGACAGTTTTGTCTCTCACCTCGGCGGCTGGCAGGCTGTGCACATCCATACACTTCATTAAGGGCTTCGTGGTGAAGGTTGGTGGGTGTTTGGGGTGGTTCGTTGGTTGTTTTTGTTTTTTTTTTCCCGATTTTTTTTTTTTTTTTTTTTTAGTTCTCCACTCAAACACACTTCAGCGGAGAAACTGGAAAAGCTGCCTGAAAGTAGGCCATAGCAGTGCCGTTTCCATAGAAACCAGTTCACAGCGTGCCGTGAGACTCACAGGCACGGGAGGTGCTCCCGGGCGGCCGAGCGGCGCTGCAGCCGCGTGTCCCTACAGCCGGTTGTCCCCGTTGACCCTGGTCCGTCGCAGTACCCTGCAGGGGGCACAGACAAGGGGCACGGCGCTGGGAGGATGAAAGGTGCCAGCTTCCCCAGCTACCGTGGCCTGGTACCCTTGGGGATGCTCTGGCCCAGGGGGCTGGTGCTGCAACCTCCCCGTGTCTTGCTCCTTGCCTTTTTCAGCCCTGTCCCTCCCTCCCCAGCTCCCACCAGCTGAGATGTTTTTTTCCAGCCGGGCTCTCAAGCCAATGCTGTTGCCACCTCCCTGCCCGAATTGCAAGGAGGGGGCCTGGCACATTGGCCATGGTGGGGAGAAGCTGTTCGGAAGCTCCTCTGAGGATGGAAGAGCTCCCGGCTCCTACAACACCCCCTCACCCTGCATCCCACGCCCTTACTGTCCCAAAAGCAGTGACTCCCCCCCACCTCACCGCACCTTTCCACCTGAATTCAGTGTTTCCATAAGGCTGCAGCTCAGGCCTGGGCTCCCACTGAGGAGCCCCAAAACGCTCAGGGTCTTTTCCAGCCATCCTACCTTCGCTCCCGGCTCTCGAAGTGGTCAGCCAGCTGCTCCTGCGAGACTCGAAAGTCCTCGAATGGCTGCTGGTACCGCACCTCGAAGGAGCCCTCCCTGCCTCTGCTGGCCAGCAGCTGGCTGGCAGCATCCCCGGCTCGCTCCCGCAGGGCTGAGGCACTGAAGAGGTTGATTTCGCCGTTCTCCTGCTTGGATGGGAGCAGACAGAGCTGTGAAGGGCTGGGGATGGCGCGGTGCCCTAGAGCAGGCTGTACGGAGAGCTGACCCCCATGGGGGTCCGGGGCTGATGGGCTCAGGGTGTGCAGGGTGTGTCTGTGCTGGCCTTAATAGTGGTGGAGGAGTGGTGCAGGTTGGAAAAAAAACCCTCAAGGTCACCACATCCACCCCTCACCCTGACCTACCAAAACCATGTCCCTTAGTGCCACGTCCACACCTCTCTTAAATGCCTCCAGGGATGGGGACACCGCCACCTTCCCAGGCAGCCCATTCCAGTGCATAATTTTAAGTGAAGAAATGACAGAATCATCTGTCTTCAAGAGCTCTGCCACCCTATCACCCCCATGGTGCCGAGCTGCAACGTCCCCAGAGAGTGAATGGGAACTGGGACAGCCACAGCTGCCTCCTCCAGCACCAGTGATGGGATTTAGGGAAGACAAATGAAGCCTGGGCCAGAATCTGCCCCAAACAACCCTGCTGAGGGGGCCCTTGTGTGTGTGTGACCCAGTTACCTTGCTGGGGAAGATATCGATCTTGACAAGCAGGGAAGCCAGCTCCAGGTTCTCACTGTAGTTGTTCTTCAGAGGGACAGCTCGGAAACCTACAGCGGAGCCAGCCCCAGTGTTATTTACAGCAAAGCCAACGTCTCCCTTCTCGGGATGTGGGCAGCAAACTGGTGAGGACCAACACAACACACACAGCTTCCCCGACCACGTTACCTGTTTTCAAGCCTTTGACCAGGAATGTCGCCTGGGCCAGGAAGTTCTCATCACTGAACATGTCCTCCTCGTACACCACGAAGCGGAGGAAGGCGAACTCGGGGTTGCTGACCTGGAAGTGGAACTGCTTCGGGCTCCACAGGGGGTTCAGGCCATTGTCCGCTGGGCAAAAAACACCACAGTCAAAAAACAGCACCAGCAGGGGTGACTGATCATCACCCCCCAGCTGCTGCAAAACCTCCTAACGATGCAGCCAGGAGAGAGGCCAAGATCTGGGGGAACCCAACCCGTCCGCGTCACCTCTCCTGCCACACTCACCCACTATCTCAGTTTTCTGCTTCGCGTTGTCGTACTCTGCGCCGGACACCTCCACCTCCACAAAAGGACAAACGATTCCTCTCCCGTTTTTGGGAAGGTGCCGGGCCCCCAGGACCTGGGGAAGAGAACAGGAGGGACTTTGTTACAGATGGGAACAAATAAAAAAAAAAAATAACTTGTTTGCATACCGAGACATTTTCTTTCCGGCTAAACCACCCTGGCTGCACCAGGTGGTTAGAGGTGAGATGTTTCATCTCCGTGTGGAGAGAAACAGCTCCCAGACCTGGAGGCTGTGATGTGCTCCCGATCCCCAGTTTGACGTGTAAACCATCAGCCAGGCAGCCAAGCTGCCCCTGGTGCTGCCTGCAGCCTGCCCAGCTCCTCCAGCCTGCGCCTCCTCCTCCAAGCTGGGGCTCGTGGCCATGGCTGGGGCTCGGTGTCGGACACCTGCGGCTTTGTCAGAGCTTCTCGGCCTCACTGCCTTGGCTTGAGGAGGACGTGGAGCTGCTGGCCTCGAGCACAGGCTGTGCTCAGCAGAAAGGCCGACCTGCTGCCTCGCAGGAGCAGGAGATCCCCGCTCCCCCGTGCCAGGGCCATATGTCACGCCGGCACGCTGCTGTCGCAGGGGAAGGACGCGCTGCCAGCGCTGGATCATGTGCCTGGAGCCGTGCTGGGCTTCAGGCGGCTTCTCTGCCTGTGGAAGCCGGCCTCGGAGGGGACACGGGGCAGTTTTGCCAGAGGACAAAAGGCTGAGCCCATCTCTTAAAGGAGACAGCAGCAGGCTGCAGCACAGGGACTCCTGACACCCGGAGGGTGCAGCTCCATCCTGAGGTGCAGGAAGAGTTTGGGGAGCAGCACTTTGGAAAACAGGAGGTGTGCAGAAACGGGGCCAGGAATTTTTAGGGAGTTAGGGGCCGATGGGACACAGTGGGGTGTCCTCCCCTGCAGGGCAGTGGCTCTCTTAGGTGGGATCACTCCAGAACAGCAATGCCCTCGGAGGAGCAGGAGTTTGCTCGTGCTGTCAGAAACCCGTGAGCACTAAAGGCAGGATCCCCACTGCCTCGTCCCGAGGGCTGCTTGAGACAAAGGGACTTGCAAAGGAGGCTGCCGACCCAGATACATGAACAGTCAGCTCGGCTCTGAGGCCATGGGGGCTGTCTGTGCAGGGTAGCAGGACCGCTGTCGGTCCCGACATGGGAACCGTCTGGTTTGGCTCTGCCACCACCTCCGCACCCCTCCAGGAGCTTTGCTGCGTGCCTGGAGAGCTGCCCCGTGCCCCTGCAGTGCGGCTCCGTGAGACAAAACCAGAGCAGTTCAGCCCCAGCCCTGCAAGCTCAACATCTGCAGCCCAAGCCCTGCTGCCTCCAACCGTCTCCACCAGGAACGGGGCCGAAAATCCCACCCCAACCACGAGCAGCTTCCCGAGAGGAGCTGAGAGCAAGGGGACACGGCCTCATTGAGCCTGGCTCTGTCCCTCTCTGCCCCTTGGCAGCCCGGGGAAAGGGCTCTGCTCTTGTGCCACCTCCCTGCGAGCCGGGGCTGGTGGCAGGCCCAGGGCACCCACGGCGCGTGGTTGCCACCTGCTGGCTCCGAGACCCTGGCCGTGGAGGCTGCCGGGGTGGATGGAGCATCCCGCAGGGCTCCCAGGAGACGTCCTGGGTGCCCCTATCCCGAGCAGCACCCCCCGAGCAGCACCCCAGCCCTCTCCTACCCTTAGCACGTGGCTGGGGCTGGGTGCAGGCGGGCACTGACCTCGATGGAGATGGAGAGCGGCTCGACGCCCCGCAGCGTGCTCTTGTCGAAGGGGTCGAAGATGTCGTCCCGCATGTTGGTGGGCTGCAGGACGTACCCGCACTGCCCGCTGGACATGAACAAGGCCTGGTTCATCTGCATGGGCTTGTCTGGGGAGCACAGGGAGGAGGTGAGTGGGGGGTCCTAGGCCCCTTCCTTTTTTCCTGGGGTCTTTGTGCCCTGCAGGATGCCCTTTGAAAGGGAACCCAGCTCATCTTCCCCGAAACCCCAAAAGCCCTGCACACGCTTGGACCATGCAGTGACCTTCTCATACGTGGTCTGCCCAGCTACCCCGTGCCCCATGGCCCGTCCCCTTTTCCCCTTCCCTCTCCTTTCTGCTTTCTTGTGCTGCCTCCAGCACTTGCCAAACCAACCTGCAAGATGCCTCAACTCACAAAAGCAATGAAAACCCAGCAGGAAAAAAAAATAAAATAAAAATAATAAAGTTTTCTAGTGCATTCATCAGCTGACCTGGCTCCCAGTAAGGGTGGCACCCAGAGTGGGACCTGCAGAGCACATCCCGTTGCCAGGATGCGGTAAGGGCACTGGGTGCTGTTACTGGGGGCTCGTGGGGGCCCTGACAAGCCCACCCACCCTCCCCTGCCTGCTGCCCTCACCGGGGGTCTGGAAGTTGAGGGCGACCAGCTGGCTGCCGCAGATCCACATGGGCAGGGGGTCGTAGTTGGAGGAGTCGAGGCGCTGGCCCTTGGGGTAGATACGGGAGAGCTGCAGGCGGTTGTACTGCAGGAACTTCTTGCCCTTGATCTTGTTGACGTACTTCTCCGCCTTGGTCTCGGGGAAGGAGGACATATCTCGGTAACAGGCCCTCTCTGTGCCGATCTCTGGGAGGAGGCAGAGCACAGAGTGAGCCAGGAACGTGACTGAGGCCAGGCGAGGAGCTCGCGATGGGAAAAGCGCCGCTACAGAGAGCTCTGGCTCCCAGGCACAAGCACATCTCCGTTCCAGACACTTCAACCACTGCGTGCCCCTTCCTAACACTCCTCTCCTCCTCCCCTGGCTCAGACACGGTCTGGCCACGCAGCCCCTCCTCTGCTCTCAGCGCGTTTGCTGGGTGCCAAGGGCAGGGGGCTGAAGGCACGGGGACGGCTCTGCCACCACAGCCGCAGCGCGACGCTGCCCAGGGGCTGCTCAGGACGGGGCCAGATCTCAGCAGCAGAGGGATGGGGAAGGGAACCTCCACCCTCTGGTGGAGGATGTGTTCAGAGCTCTGATTTAAACTCATTCCAGCTTGCTTTGGACACCAATCCTCAGCTGCAAGCTAGCCAAAGGCCAGGGCAGCACCCTGGGGGCACACAGCGGGGTCTGCGACGCCACGGGGTCTGCCTGCGGTGGCACGAGACCAGCAGATGCTCACTCTCTTCATCGAAGGGCACGGGTCGGCAATAGACAACCAGCTCCGAAAGCTCCAGGGCAATCTTCTTCCTCCTTTCCATCATCTTCCCTTCGGAGAGCTGCCAAGAGGGGGACAGAGAGGCATCAGGGCCAGTTGGGAGCGGCACCGCTGGACATGCAGCGGTGATGCCCTCAGCATCATCCTTGATGCCCCCCATGGATGGAGGTGCCCCAGCTCTTGGTGCCCACCCCACAACCCCTGAGGGAACCTTCCCAGGAGCAGAGATGTCCCTGGCTCTGTTTTCTTTGCAACTGCTCTGCCAGGAGTTGCTGGCAGCCACCTCGCCGCCCTCCCCAGCACCCCAAACCTGCTCCCTCGGCCTCTCTTTGTGCCAGTGGGAATTCCCCAACTTTGCTACCACACGACGAGACGCCTCCCCTGCTGAGGGCTCTCCAGGCTCACCCGTGCGTCGGCCGTCTGGGCCGCCTCGCGGATCTTCTTCACCCAGTCCAGCAAATCCTCGTGCGTGTCGGCTGCCACGTCAAGGGACAGGCGCGACACCGAGGCCATGCTGATGGAGAAGACGAACAGGCGGTTGTTCTTCCCCTCGGGGCGGATGGCTGTGCGGGGAAAGGGGCAGAAGAATGGTCACAAGCAGAAGCTGGGCCGAGTCCTTGGGAGGGAGGGGAGGTTCAGGGGAGCGGAGAGGGATGATGGAGCAGGCTGAGGGTGTGCTGGAGCAGCGCAGGGTGGCCCCAAGGGCTGCTCGCAGCCACCAAATGCTCCTAGGCTGCAGTTGGGCTCCAGGGAGATGCCCAAACCCAGCAGCCGAGCACACCACAAGCACGCACCGCAGCCGTGCGCTCAGTTGCAACAGGCACGGGGGCTCCTGGAGGCAGACACCAGAGGCCCTCCAGCCCACAAACCCCACAACCAGCACGTGGCATCTCCTCCGTCCCTCAGGGCACTCACCGATCTGGCAGGACGGCACGTCCAGCACGCCTCCCAGCAGGTCTCCCAGGGGGCTGTTCTCGTCCAGCTGCTGGTGGGAGCGAAGCGCAGGCACGGTCAGGCCGGGCACCACGCACGCGCGCTCCTCCCCACTGCCCTCCCCAGCTCACCTCCCGCTCCGGCTCCAGGCTGCTGGGACTGCTGATCTCCTCCACGTAGTTGGAGGGGAACCACAGCTGCTTCTTGCCGCCGTAATCTCCCCTCCACCTGGAAGAGAGGGAAGCGTCAGCACCCGCCGTGGGGTCACCGGGTCACCCTGGGTTGGGATCCCAGGTGACTCGAGGGTCCTTCGCCATCTGGTTGCAGGCTGTGGGAGAACACGGTGGCTTCGGGGGCAATCCCCACCCCAAAGGGGACACACCATTGCATGGATGGTGACACCATGGTTTGACCCTGTCCCTCAGGGAAAAAGGAGGATCGGGACCAACTCACCAGCCTCCCTCCTGCTTCTCCACGTTTTGGATGATGGCGTTTTTGGTGAAGGTCAGCTCGTCCTCCCGCTGCGCCTTGTAGTCAAACAGGGCTTTGACTGCGCACTGCAAAGAGCAGGGGTCCGGTGAGGCTGGGCAGCTGGCACCGTCACAGGGACACGGAGGCCACCAAATCCCACCGTGATGAGGGTGTGGAGAGGGCTGAATGAGGCATGTCTGCCACCAGACCCCACTGATGCAGACCAAATCAAGACCCCCGTTCACACCAAACCGCAGAGGTCAGGAGCCTGGTGTGGCCCTGCACAGGCACCTTCCTCTCTGCAGGAGCCACTGGTGGCTTTGGTAGGGGGAGTTCTGAGCAGAGTCAGCACAGCCAGGGAACCTGCAGACCCAGCCTAGAGCATGCCCACCTGCATGGTCTAGAAATAAATGTGCAAAATAACAAAGCTCTTGGAAAACAGAGACACTTGGGAAGTGCTCAGGCCCCACAGATGCTAAACCCTACAAGAGGCTGGGGAGCTGGTAAGCTCTGCAGGAAAGCCAGTCCTCATCTTCCCCTGAGCTCTTGGTAAGAACAATGCTTCGTTGGGAGTGACGCTTGGCAGCTTTAAAAGGGAAACAGATGGTGGCAGAAAGAGGTGGGTCTTATGGTCTTATCTAGCCCTATGGAAGGTCCTCCTTGTCCTTGCCTTCCCCAGCAGAGACCAGGAGATGGGGCAGGAGGGATGCAGAGGATGGAGAGGGGCTGCAGGGAGTGGCGCTGGCCCTGACAAGCAGTGGGAATTACCTTGAAGGTCGGCATGGGGTTGGCCTCCACGTAGAAGCCGGGGTGGCGTCCCTCGTAGAGGGCTCCATAGTCCGGCTCCTGCGAAAGCAAAGGGCCAGTGATGAGAGCTGTGGCTCAGCAGAACGGGTCCCCTACCTTGGGGGAGATGTGGAAGATGCTCAGGGGAGGGTGCGACCCCACAGAAGTGACGCTGAGCCCAGCAAACGGGTGTGCAGCATCACTCCTGGCTGTCACGGGGCAGAGGGGCAGCAAGAAGCCTCACTCGAGCCAACATGTTCCCAACAGGTGACAACAAAACAGGAGGGGCAAAAAGCCCCACGTGAAGCAGAGACGGCTCACACGATGCTGCTTCGAGGCATGAGCTCACAACAGACCTCTCCATCACCCTTAGGCTTCGCCCTTCCACAGAGCCTCACTCACCGCTGTCCCGATCTTCTCCAGGGTCTCCTCGTTGATGGGGTACCTCAGCTTCATCTTGCGGTACAGCGGGTGCTTTTCGTAGTAGCTGATCAAGTCGACCAGGCTCTCGAACTCGGAGTTGCCCAGCAGCACGGTCTGGCCCTCCTGCTGCACGCGGCAGTGCTTGATCTTCCCTTCCGCCCTGGCACGTGGAGAGAGAGGAGCCGCTGGGCACGCAGCACAACACGAGGCTCTCTCCCGACGTAAAAACAACCCAAAAAAGGTGTCCCCAGGCTGGCTGCTGTGCGCAGTCGTCTCCCTTTGTGTCACCTCGGGGATGTATCTGCATGGCTGCAGTGTGGTACAGACCCCGGCACCAGAGCCTGGCATGCCCCACACCATGCAGGGCAATGGGGACACGCAGCCAGGTGACACTTTCCCTGCAAAAAACAGGGATACAGGGCAGGGAGAGAGGCAGAAAACGGCATGGCCCCACAGGGTTCATGAGAACCAGCGTGGCAAAGGAGGAGCGTGGCCCTAAAGGCTTACACAGGCCATCCAGGCCAGACAAGAGCTCCGGAGGGGCTCACATGAGGCCAGAAATGCTCAATCAGCAGCGTGCCAGCTGCACTGTAACACGGCCTCCCACCCCTCTGGAGCAGGGCTAAACAGCCCGCGGGCACAGCCTGGGATAAGGAAAGCACAGGGACAACCCCCCCATGGCTCCTGCCCCCTCCCCGCACCCCGTCCCACCTCGCTCCTCCCAGGACGCACCGAAAGGAGATGGCGTAGGAGCTGGGCTCGCTCCTCTTGCGCACCAGGAAGGCTCCGTCCCGCGGCACCCTCATCAGCATGTGCTCGGCTTGGGCACGGGTGAGGTTGGCGTGGTACCACCTGTGGGGAGGAGAGGCGGCGCTGGGTGTTGGTCCCCACGCACCCAGCACGGCTCACAGCACGCAGCGCCGCTTCCCCTCCGCCCCCTGAAAGGCTGCCTGGGTCCAGGGAGAGGAGCCCACCACACAGGGGACGCTGCAACCGGGGCTGTCTTCTCCCTTTGTGGGACGGGCAGGGGGAGAGATAGGAGCAGAGCTGTCTGGTGATGTGTGGCACAGGTGAGGGAACCTCAGCCAAGCCTGACAGTCCTCTCTTTGCATAGGGACAGCCAGCTTTGGGAATGACGGAGCTGCTGTGACACCGGGGAGTGAGGAGGGGACCACAGAGCCCCAGCAGGGACTGCAGGGAGACCCGGGAGGGCTTCCCATGGGGTCCCAGCTGCCACGGACGCAACTCGCCCTCCTCGCCCACGCACTCACTCTTTGCTCTCGTGGGCATTGGTCTGAGGCACCGGCTCCGTCAGCCTCATCTCGAACTCGTTGCACCTCAGCGGCACCTCCTGGTAGTGGGTGATGAGGTCGTAGAGGCTGTCGAACACCAGGTTGTCGGTCAGGAAGAACTTGGGGCTGCCGGCGTCCTGCCGCGAGTGGATCCGGCAGTGCTGCACCTTCCCGTTGCGCCTGCAGAGGGATGGGATAAAGAGGAGGGATGGGGTAAAACCGGGGTTGTCCACAGAGAGACGACACCAACCACCCCATCTCCAGCCCGGTGCAGCCGAGGAGGACGCTGTGCCCCACTGGGGACCCACTGCCCAATGCTGCCAGCCCACTGGGACCGTGCCGAGGCGAAGAGCACCCCAGCAGCGCCACGCAGAGCAGCTCACGAGGCCTTACCAGAAGGAGAGGGTGTAGTCCCCGACAAAGGTCTCGCTCTCCCTGACGAGGAAGGAGCCGTCGGGGGCCCCGGTCTCGATGCAGTACTCCGTCAGCAGCCTCTCGGCTATGTGCCGCCCGTCGCGCCCCGCTCCCAGCTTGCCGTGAAACCACTTCTCCGTGGAGTGCAGCTCCGTGCTGTTGCTCACCTGGAGGGAAAAAGGCACAGACCGGGGTCACCGGGGGCTGCTCCGCGTGGGGGGCTTTAACCAGGGTCGGTGGCTTTCTGAACTGGCTCCCACCTTTCCCACCAGAGCCTCTCCCTCCAAAGCTGGCAGTGGAGGTGCTCAGCCCCTTGGGCAGCGAGGTCCTTTCCCCAGGGGAACAACTTACCGTCACACAAGGGAGCCCTCACCTCCTTCTGCTCTTCCTCATCCTCGTTTCCTTGGTCGCTGGTTGTCTCCCCCGAGTAATAGATCTTGCTGCTGGTCAGGACGAAGTAATGTGGGTTCCACTCCTGCAAGGAGACAAACTCTGGGCAAGAGGCCCCCTGAGGAAGCGCCGAGCTGGCCCAGCACCCGTCGGTGGGATCTTCTCTTCCCGATTAGCACAAGCAGTGGGGGGTGATTGGGTTTGGGAAGGAGAGTCAGCAACAGCTCCGGTTTCAGTGGAGAGGAACAGGAGCTCCCAAGGCATGCCCCTGATCTGAAGCATGGGTTTATCAGCAGCGAAAAAAACCCGCACGTGACGGGTCTGACACACGAAGTGACTGCAGATCACGCTGCAGCCACCCCAGCGTGCATTAAAAGATGACCAAATGAAGAGCAAATCAGTGCAAAAAGGAAACATTGGGCTTGGATTCAGCAGAGGGGCTATCAGAGAGGAGGGTAACAGACGGCTGTGCGGCTTTACCATTGCACCACTCTTCTCCAAAAAAAAAAAAAAGGCTCTTTTATATACATTTTTGCCTGAAAGATCCTCATCAAAGCAGCAAAGATCCTCATCATTCAGCAAAGCAGCTGAAGAAGCAGACTGCGGGTAAGTAAACACACCTGCTGAAACGAATGCTCAGCGCTTTACGAAGCAGAATGCTCCTTTAGGTGCGGGAAGCGTTGGGCTTGCTGCAGGAGCAGCCAGAGCGTTGCAAGGGTCGTGCAAGAGCAGCGAAGTGGCTGCCGTGCACCAGCCCTGAGCTCCCTGAGCTCAGCCTCCTGCCGCCAGCAAGGGCCGGAGGGAGACATCGAGGGGAGAGCACAGGAGAGAGCCAGCATCAAAACTCCCCCGAGCATCCCGTGGCGTCATTTACGGAGCCTGGGGCAGCGGTGGCGGACACGTACGTGGTTGATGGGGTCTTCCAGGTAGAGGATCCCGTTCTTGATGGAGTTGCTGATGTCATTCTCAGAGTACATCACGGAGGTGGGCAGCTCCTCGTAAGCACTGCCCTCGGCCAGCTTCTTGTGCTGTGGGACAAGAGAGTGAGTAAGGCACCTCGAGGCGAGCGGGCACCCAAAAGCAGCACGGGTTTCCCAGTGAACAGCCTTGAAACTCCGGGTCTGCTGCAGCGGGTCCCCCCAGACTGAAAGGACCAAGGTGAGAGACTATCTGATGGCACTGCAGTGCCACCCTGTCTTCCCAGAGCTGATTTCTGCAGGAGAAATACCAGTATCCTCCCAGGGCAGCACCCAGCTGCTGGGCTCACATCCCAGCAGCTCCTACAAAGCAGAAGCAGCTCTTTGTCCCCCCGTGTCAGCCACGCAGACGGTGTCCCTCTGTGGCTGGGATGGGGCCACGCTAACCCCAGAGCGAGAAATTCCAGCGGTGAAGCAGGCAGAGGTCATCACCCACAGAACGGGGCTACGGGAGGGACCTGAAGCCCAACTGCCCTAAAACGTTGGGGGAATTCCCATCTGTATCCAGACCCAACCCTTTTTCTCAAGGTAGAATTAACCAGGGACACTGACATAAATACAACCACGGCTCAGGGTTCACGCCACAGCCAACCCCTTCCAAAAGCAGGCAGCTCCCCATGGTCCCAAAGCCAAACCCGCCCCGACTCTCTCCATTTATCAGCCCCGCTGGGGAAGGGAGCTCACCTTGATGAGAATCTTCCTCTTGAGCTGATTTGGAGAGGGGAGCCCGTCAGCAGAAATATCTACTGGTTTGGTCAAGAGCATGTCCCCAAAGACCTTCTTGAAATTCTGAGCCATGTTCCTCTGCTGAGCGATGCTGCAGTGGTCCTCGATGGACAGAATGACGGGGAAGCTGGCAGGAGGAAAAGAGCTGCCACTACTGGAGCTGTGCCTGCAGGAAGCTCTGCTGAAAACCTGGCTCCTGTGCCCTCCGAGAGCAGTTTGCACCCGCACCTCCCCGTGCTGTGTCTGCAGCTGTGCTGTCTCCAGCCTTCAGTGCAAACGGCCTCCAGCAAGGTGTCCCCACCACGGGCTGTGGGCAGGGGACCAGAAAGCTGCTGAGGTTTCCCCACAGCCTTCCCTCCCACGAGACTCTTTTCAGGGTGAAATCTGCCCTTGGCTGGAGCCACAACAGCACGTTCTCTTCCCTCTGAGTCCTAGATGTCCTGTGCCAGCCCCCTGGGACAGGTGGGCTTCGCCTGGCTGCAGGTGGTGCCTGCCCACTCCTCGCCTTCCTGACAGCTCTGCCCGTGGAAGCCCGGGTCCCTGCGGTACTCACTCGGAGGTGACAAAGGCGTGCTCCTTGATAGTGACCAACACGTCAGAGAACTTGATCTTGGTGGTTAAGGTGTGCCCGTGGTAGATGACCGGCATGCCGTCGGGCCCGTCCCAGCAATCCACTGAAAGAGACCCACGGGGGAAATGAGCCCGGGGGCTGCCATCTGGGCAGGACACGGCCACGAGACTGGGCGCTGCTGGGAGCTGGCGTTGGGTGGAAATAAAGGAGGGAGGTGCAAGCCCAGCCCGCCGCGGTGGTGGCAGCGGTACTCACGCTCGATGCAGCGGCACCCCATGCGCAAGCAGCGGGCGTACGCCTCCAGCGAGGACTCGCTCGAGAATTGGTCCCCGGTCAGGTACCTGCCCCGTGAGGGAAGATGAGCACGTCAGCCACAGGCAGGGCGGGGATGGCTCCTGGGACAACGCTCCTGTACCCAGTGCCATTCCCACAGTGCTGAGAGCTGGTCCAGCCCCTGCAGGCTGGAGCTCAGCCACCGTCTGCTCCCCAGGCTCTCAGTCCTTTATATTTGGGCTGATGTGCTGCCACTGCACTGGGTGCACGGGGAGCACAGCCAGCGCGCGTGTCCCTTGGCAGGGAATGCTTCCACCAGCGGAGAAGCAAATGGCCAACTTCAGCCTGCCCGTTTTGTAGCACCTCTCCTCCTACAGGCTGTGCAAGGTGATGGTGCTTGCGGGTGGAAACTGCCTGGGACCTCAAAGCCCAGTCTGTGCAGATGTGCTGTGCTGCCAGTGTCAGAGCACAACACGGATGGCTGAACCATGAAGGGAGGACTGGGACACCAAGAGGAGGGTGTCTGAAGTGCTGATCCCATGTCTAAAGGGCTGCTCGGCACCTCGCTGGGACCAGAGCCCCCCAGCAGGGGATGCTGGGGAGGGGGGTGCTCAGGGAGCCACTCCAGGGTCCTTACGTGTTGTGCGAGGAGGAGATCCAGTAATGGGAGAGGGGGTTGTTCATGTTCTCCGGACACACCATGTCCAGCTGCGAGTTCCAGATGCTGTTCTCTTTGGAAAACAGGAAGGTGAGAAACTGCTCAGGAAGAAACAGAAGCGTGTTACTGATGCGGAGGCTTTGGGCGCTGAGGTTCAGTTTCACACACACGGCTCACCCTTGGCGAGGGGCTACTTCCTAAGCTCAGCACAGCCCGCATCCTGCCACGCCAGGTGCCGACTGGCTCCACCAGGACCAGGCAGCAGGGGCCTGACCGAACCCTGCCCAGCACACAGCTACGTGACCCCGTGTGCCTGAGCAACACAGCTCCAGGCATTAGCACCGATCTTCTGCACCCTGCTAGATATCTGCGCACAAATCCTTAAACTGCCCCAGCTGGAGACAAATAAATAGCTCTGCATTTTATTTTGCAGCTCACACGGCAGCAACAGCTCCCTACGGCCACGTGGATCAAGGGACTTCTGGATGGGACTTGGCCCAGAGGGCCTGTGACACGGTGACCTCCAGCTGTTTTTACTCTTTTGTTGCCAGCAAGGCTGGTAACAAAAAGTTCCTTGCTTTGAGAAGATCTTACATGGAGCAAAGGGACGTGTACCCCCGTGTAACCTCTCACTCCCCAAATGAAGTGCCTGAGGAGGGCTCCCAGCCGCACACATCCAGCACCAGCAGAGCCCCCAGAAGTCGTTCCCTGTGCCAACCTTCCCTTGAGCAGCTCAGCAAACGGCTGCCCCAGGGGATCACCCTGCTTACAGCACCCTCCCCTTGAGCACCGTCACGCCACGAAGACGCAGCCCCCTCCCCTGGGCACCTCCCACCCTCCCGTTACCCATCCGAGGTGCCGTACCTCGTCCAGGGAGAAATACGGCTCGTCGATCTCTCTCAAAGGATCCCGCAGGAAGTTGAACATGAATTCCTGTACCTGGAGGGTATCTGCAGCCCAGAGCTCCTGCAAAGCCCAGAAGAGACACCAAGGAGGAAGCGGTTCAGGAAGCGTTATTCAAAACCACAGCAGCTCGCCCAACTAGAAGCTTTAACCATCTCTGCCTGGGAATTCAAGCAGCAGCACAAGTACCAGGTAGTGCACAGCTGCAGCAATCTGGCCCCTTTTTAAGTGGTCTGCATCGTCTCAGCATTGTGCAGTTTTCTTCCTGAGAGCTCCTTTGCACACATTTGCCCTCCCAGCTCCCCCCGCAGCAGAAGCCAGCACGGCTTCCTTTGGTTCCTCTCTCTCCCTGGCTGTCTTGCATGAAGTCACCCAAACGGCTGCGTCTCTGCCGCTTCATTTTGTCCTCTCTGCAGCTGTGGGAGGTGGGAGCATGGCGCACAGCAGAGGCTCTGTGCTCCCACCCGAGGCACGGCACCGTGAGAGGCGGCAAGAAGGGTCTGCCCGCTCTGCAAACAGGCTGCGGGCACCCACACGTGTGTCTGAGCACACACTGAGCTCACCGAATGCCTCCAAAAGATGGCTTTTAGAAGCAAAGGCAGCAAGCAGATTGCTCAGCTGCTGCTCAGGATGGACCAGGGAGCTCTGCCTGCCTTCTGCACCAGCCCCAAGGGCTTGGTGAAACTCCAACCCCGCGGAGAAGCAGCTCCCTACGGCTCTCCCCTCCCCTTGCCAGTCCTGAGCTCACCCTCTGGTACTCCAGGAGGAACTTCTGGAACTCCAGCAGCGACACCCTGAAGTGCTCGGACCTTTCTCCACCCCTGGGAACACAAGGAGAGAAACGTCAGTCACTCCTGCGACGCCTGCCCGCAGCATCGCGCCAGGGGCCACCCGCAAGGCGCACGGCACAGCAGGCGACCCACGCCGTGCACCCTGAGCACGATGCAGCAAGGCACGATGGCAAACACACGGCAGCTGAGCTTCCACCTCCTCGTCCCGTGCTCCTGGGCAGCCCAGGGCTCACAGCAAGGGGCTGACGATGCGAAACATTGCTCAAGGGCCGTGAAACTCCAGTCAAGAGCAGCTAAAGTCATCAGAGGGACTGAGTTGTACAAAACCAGGGTTTCTTCTTGTATGGAAGAGTGAAAAGAGCTAAAGAGGATTCGGGCTGCCAAGGGTGACTGCGGCCAGGCCAGACCTCCGGGTATTCAGAGGCCGGGGGCTCAGGGAGGCAGGGCAGGGCTGTACCAAGCTGTAGTGCACAGCCAGGGGCCATGCCTGGGACCAAGACAAGAAAACAGACACGGAGCTGGCAGTGCTGACTGCCCTGGGGCAGAGGCATGAACCTGCTGGTCGGCTGAGGTCTGTCCAACTCTTTTTTTCCTGTGATTGCAGGAAAAGAGAGAGGAAACAACAGGAGATTACCTGGACAAGTCAGTAAGCCTTTCATTCTTTAGCTTTCATGGCTAAATTCAAGTTGCCCCTTTTTTTTTTTTTTTTTTTTCCAACCAGAGCCAGGATGTGCACAGCTGAGGGAAGGCACTGCCTGGAGAGGAGCCCAAGAGCAATACACCGCTTACGGGCACAGCACCCAGTGAGCACCAACCATGAGGGTACCTTTGGGGAAACTTCCAAGGGGTCTCATTACTCCACAAAAAAAAAAAACACAATATTTTTTTGGGTGCAGCTGACCTGAGCTGGCTCCCAGTGGGGGCATCTGGGAGGAAGAGAGCCCCAACTTGACCTGAAACATCTACGGCAAAGGTGCTTGTTCACAGGGCACAAAAACACAGACAAGGAGCACACCGCATGCCTCGTCCCAGACCCACTGCTGCAGGCACCACAGCACGCGATGGAGCAAAAAGCAGCAGCCCCTTCCCCCACAAGCACGAGAAAGTTATCCACCTTTCTAGGAACGGGACGTCCATCTGCAAAAGAAGAAGCACAGGCATTAGGAGGGCTCTCAGGCAAAAGCAATAATTTACGTGCTCGCTGCCTTCCCTAGCCCAGAGGTAGGAAAGAGGAGCTATTAGTGGAGGGAGGCAGGGCTAAGAAGGCAATTAAGAGGGGATGCCCGGTAATAAATATCATCTCTGCTTCCCCTGCCCCACCCTGGAGAATTGAGCTCTTACCATTTTCTGGGCACTGAACATCAGGCTGCGGTAGAGCTGTGCAAACTGCCCGTACGTGATATCCCCGTTCCTCTGCTCCACGTCCTACAGCCAAAAAAAACACATGAACAGAGAGGTTTTACAGGGCCACAAGCACGGGGACTGCACTCCTGTCACCTGTGGCTGTCACCTGCTCCCAGGATTTTGCAGAGGAGGGAAAGGCCAGAACAAGGCCTCAGACTTTGCCTCCTCCCTCCTTATGTCCCCAACGGGACCCTGACAGCACCCAGGACGTGGGCGCATCCTAAGGCCCTGTTATGTGCTTCCCTAGGCTCACCCACACAGGAAGCATTACGGCTTACTTGGATAGTTACAAAAAGACTGTTTCCCTTTTTTTGGTGGCAGGGAATATCCACAATATCTAGAAACTGCAAGAGACAAGGTGCACGTTCCTCTTTGGTGGTGACCTGACCCGTGGGCAGGCAGCGGTGCCCCCCAGGGACCCAGCCCGAAGGGGCCGCGTGCTCACCGTCAGCCGCTCCCGCAGGAACCTCATGTTGGGGACGCGGTAGTTGACCTGGGACAGCATGTTCTTCAGGTCCTTGGCGGAGATCCTGGCAGGGCAAAGAGGGAAAAAGCGTTCAGAAGCTCTGGGAACCAAGGCATCAGCTGTGAGAGGCGAGGACGGATGCGCAGCCCTGGGAGCACACCAGGGTTGGGACCCAAAGGCGAAAGGGAAGAATGTTTCACATTTTTGCGTATATGCTGTGCACAGAGCTGGGACAGGGCTGCCTACATCCTGCTGGGAACTGCAGACAGCTCCTGCAAGCCGCTGGCACTGCGGGGCAAGCCCCAGCATCCTCACCCCACGTGGCCCCTGGGAGCCAAGGCTGCAGCGGGCACACAGCGTCTGGGAGCGACCAGGCAGAAGCATCTTTAGAGCATCTGCACCCCAGCGTGGAGGTTGGGAGACCAAAACCTGACCCCTGCCACACAGGAGGAGGTGGAGGTAGCGCCTGCATTGACAACAATTCCTCCAGGTCTGCCCAGCCATCACCAGTGGTGCTTTTGTGCCTGAGCCTCAAAAAACCAAGCGGGAGCCGGGACCCTGGAGGATGCTGCCCCATCCTGCAAGGCACAGGGCAGGCCCGGCACTGGGAACGCTCACGGACTTGGGCCCAAAGAAATACACCAGGGACAAGGTGATGTGTGCTGGTTGTGTGCCATGGGCTGTCCCTTCCCCGTGATGCTGAGCCCACAAAGGAGCTTTGGCAGGAAGGAAGGGATGGGACGCAGCAGCAGGAGCCCTGCCCCAGCACCAGTGGGTTGTTGTCCCCAGGAGGTGTTGCACCAAGGCACTGCTCATCGTGGTGAAAAAACAAGGAGAGGAAAGAACAAACCGTGTAAAAGCTCTGAGCAGCATTTCCCCTCTGCTTCTGGTAGGAGGGCAGGGCATGGGATGATTTTATTTACTGTGTTAGTAATAAGGTTAAAGTGCTGGAGAGCTTGGAAAAATAACTTGGTACTATTTTGAGACTAGAAAGTTAAAAAAAAAAAACCAAAACACAACACACGCACAAAAACTTTCTTCTTCTTCTGCGGAAGTTTTTTTAAGGGCTTCGGATGAAGAAGCCGGAGGACGGACCCAGCCCTCTCCAAGGGCATGAAAACATTCCCCGCTCCTGGTGCTCTAACTCTGCTCCCAGCCTCGGGCAGCTTTCCTAGCCAGAGGTGAAACGGCCTCCCCTGGAGTAGGAAAAAAAGACCCAGCATCCTGTTATCCTCCTCTTCCCACCTAACCTCCCCTGGAAAAACAAACACCCAGAGGCACGGCCGCCAGTGCAAACAGGCAGCATCTGCGCGAGGCCCGCAGCTGGGTGGGCTCCGGCCAGGGGCACGCGGCCACCGACCCCAGCAGGGGGTGGGAGTGGGGGACGAGGGTTTCAGCTGCCCCAAACCTGCCTGTGCTGCGGGTGGTTTGTGCTTAAAGAACACCTCGTTGCCTTTTCAGACCCCGCTGCCCAGCTCAGAAGTAAAAGTGACACCAAAGTCAGGGGAAGATATCATCCGAGGGTCTGTCCGTGACCTGTAGTTGCTGTCTCTGCTTTGCAGGGAACACACGGATGCTTGTAGGACGGGGAGGCCTGAAACCTTTCTGTTTTTCCCCCTCTACGCTGTGGCATTTCTGTTGTGCGACGCTCGCAGCCGGGGCTGGAGCAGCAGCTCTTTCAATTAAGTGCTTTGCATTTAATCCCCTTCCCTTGATTGACAGATAAAGAATCCACGGCCTTTTCCTGGCTTAATTCTAAATGCTAAGGCAAAGATGATATTAAGAAGAACAACGGGGGAGATGTCAGAGACTGCCTTTCGGCTGCTGAGCGTGCCTTGGGCAGCCGAAGCTGTACCTTCAGCCTCTTTTGTCCTGCCCCGGTGCCATTTCAGCAGCGTTACTGTGTAACCGGATGAGAAAAAAGGACCAATTTTTTCCATTTCTCTTGTCTTCACGCTCCAACCCCCCACGCAGCCACCCCCACACGCGTTCCCCATTGCTGAATTCAGACAGCTCTCAAACAAAGGGGGTCAGTGATGCACGCCAAGGACCCGGCTGCAGCGGCAGGGCTCTGCTGGAAGGAGCCAGCCAGCCGCACTCCTGCCTCCTTCCCCCGGTGCCCAGTCCCCACAAACACCAGTACGACGTGCGTAAAGCCTGAGCCGGGATTTGGAAGGTGTGTGGCACGTGCGGAGCAGCTGCAGGGCATTAAAGGCGCCTCTTTCCTTCCCGTTCTGCCTCAGAGAGGATCTACCCCTCCTCCACCAAACCCCGGCGCACCGAGCTGCTCTCGCCACGGCACAAGTCCTTGCAAAGACAAAACCAGGAGGGACTGGGGGAGTCGCTGGTGCCACGTTCCTGGTGAGGGCGGGCTGTTACAGCATCTAGCCCGGGTTTCTCATGACCACCACGTCCCTCTGCGAGCAGTGGGGTGGGGATGGTGACCTCCAGCACGCTCCCCCTCTGGTGAGGACACAAGTTAGACCCTAATTTTGGCCACATCAGCTCTTTGCTTACAGGGCAGGACAGACGGTGCCTGCAGCACTGCCACCCGCAGGCACCTCCCCTGCTGACCTACGCAGGGGGAGCAGGAGAGGTGAGGCTGCCCCGGTACCCGTGGGGCTAACAGCTGAGAGCATCCCCTGCGCTGGGACTGCAGCAAGGCACAGCACTCCTGGCCCTCAGTCCCGCTGACACCTGGAAGGGTTTTTGGTTCCCAGCAAGGGGCTCTGCTTCCAGGGCAGACAGCCTGGGCAGATGAAGGGCGCAGCTGGGTGAGCCACAGGTCTCGAGGAGGATAAAGGAGCTCTGCTCCTTCGGTGCTGCCAGCTGGGGGTAAGGCTGTTTCACAGCTACAGGGTCTCAAGGGCTTCCTGGGTCCAAATCGCTGAGAAGCAGGTCAGGGAAATGAGACAATCTTTTGATTTTATTTTTTTTTTTAATTTGGTGAAAATGAGCCAGGGTTTTGGAGCTCGGATTGGAGCTCGGATTAACCTTTCTTGGAAGTGAAAACTAAAACCCTACAGGACCCAACAGAGACCCCAGCCTTTGCTGATGAATTTTTCAGCCAGAGCTAAGTGCTTACAGCTCAAGCCCTCTCTTGCAAGCACTGCAAACCAGGGGCCTCATCCAGCACCCAAACCAAGCAGAGGCTGGGGTACCGGGGGGCTTTCTGGGGGCCCTAGCAGCGCTGCATGGCTGGTTCGAGCAAGGTGGGCTTCTGTTAAACACGGGGACTCTGGCACTGGGTAGGGTGAGGCTTGCTTGTACAAACGTGTGTGCAAATGAGTGTTTTCTCTCCATTTTTTACCTGTCCTCCCGGTTGCGATCCAGCGAGTAGAACTGCTTCCTGAGCCACCTGAAAGGAGAGGCACGGGGTCAGGCTCTGCCGGGCCGCAGATGCCGTAGGAGGGCAGGTCAATGGGATGGAGCCCCTCATACAGCAGCACCAGGTCACCGTGGCCCCTGGGGGAAGGAGACCTCATCGCCCAGCCCGGCTGCTGCGGACACCTCTGGCCACACGCTGCTGTACAGGTCTGAGCCCAGCACGGCGCTCCAGGGTGGGAGCAGCACCGCAAGGGATGGAGAAGGGAAAACAACACAAGCACGGGCCAGGGACAAGCTCCCCACCTCTCAATCTGCAGCGGGGTGGCAGCTCTTAGGGTATCTGCCACCAGCCAGTTCAGCCCCTTGATCCACATGTTGACCTCCTCCTCAGATGTGGCTGCGGAAAGAAGGAAGAGGAGAAATGGGAGGAAGGGACACAGAGGCTGGTCACCAGCCCCTCTTGGGGCTACCCCCGATGTCCTGAATGCCTTCCTTCTTCCTTCACCCCCTCCCAACAGCTCCCACCCCTGCAGACGCTCTGGTGTGCTCCTCTCCCTGCCCAGCTCCTGCTCCCCCCGGGGATGTTTGTGGCTAGGGCTGGGCGTCACCTCTGTCCCCAAGAAGCAATGCCCAGGCTGGGCTGGGTGCCAGGGGCCAGCAGCTCCCGGGGAAGGTGTGCCAGCTCCTCCTCAGCCCCCCCGGCTCCCCCTGCAGCCTCCCCGAGGGCAGGGGGCTGGCTCTGTCCCTGCAGGCTGCAGCACAAGGCAGATGTGCCATGGATATCAGGGGTCAGCACGCCTGCCTGCGTCTGCGCTTGCCTACAGGGGTCTGAAAGAGACCCACGGGATGCCTGGGAAGTCTGCGAAGGGGCTGCCCGCCCTGCCCGGGGGCCGCGAGCGTTTTACCTTGCAGGCTGAGGGTCTTCAGCCTGAACTCTGTGCCGTAGAGGACAACGAAGCAGTGGGACTGGTCTGGTCGGAAACACGGATCCTCCTGGTACCGGTCAAAATCACGCGAATTCTTTCCCGGCCGAATCTCTTTGATTTCACGAATGTCCACTACGAGACAAAGGGGGAAAGGAGTTCAGTGAAGAGCTGAAATCCCCAAGGTGAGGCTCTGCGGATCCTAAATGCCACACCGGAGTAGAAGGAAGGGCATGGACTGTGCAGCTGGACCGCCACGGCTGGTTCCCCAGAAAGCCTCCCCAGCCTGCCCTGTCCCTATCTGTCCCCGTGTCCCCAGGGAGGCTTCGATATTTCACCCAGTCGTGAGGAGCAGAGGGCAGAGCTCTGGTTCCTGCAGGTTCCTTCACCCGTCAGCTTCACACCTCACTCCTCCTTCCTCTGCTCAACCTACGCCTGTGAACTGCAAGGTGTTTTTTGCCTTTAAGAGGGTAATTTTGTTTTCTTTTTCATCGAGAGCCTTTCTGCTGGGGTGAAACCTCTGGGGGCTCAGCCTTCTGCCCAGCTCAGCGACACCCTGCTTGCAGCCTCTGCGTCTTACAAACAGCATGGCTTCAAGCTCCACTCCTATCCAAATTCAAGTTTGATATTGCAACCTGAGTGGGTTCCTGGTTTAAACAACTCTAGGACTCCTCTTCTTCCCTTTTTCCCTTTCCCCCTAAATTATGGCTGCAGTTTCTGGCACCTTCCCCTGCCCCGACAGCTCTCCCATCTCTTGGGAGGTGATCTCCTGTCCTGCTCCAAGTGGTACCAGGACCCCTGGACCTGCCCTCATCTGCGTGAGTCCCACGGGCTTTATTTTAACAATTCCAGCTTCTCTTTGAGTCCAAGGCTGCCGCAGAGTGGGCAGCACCAGCAGTGACCCGGGAACAGCGCTGTCCTTTGGATATTCCCAAGGCTGCAGGGCTGGTGTCGCAGCTCAGCAGCCATCCCCTGGAGCTCCCCCAAAGGTGACGCTTGGGCAGCAGTGCGACAAGGAGCGTGGCAGGGAGGTGGGAACCAGGCTGGGCACAGCTACGGCTTCCCCAGCACTCAAGGAGGAGGAGAGCAGCAGCTAATTTGCCCTGGTCACCGTGGCCAAGGAAAGCTGCGGTGGGGTAGAGCGCGCCAGGATCTTAAACGCGGGGCGAGCCGAAGGAGCTGGAGGGATGCTGAGGAGAGAGTGCCTCAGCCTCCTCCCCAGAGGAAATTCTGGGAAAGGACGCTCATTACCATCAAACAAAGAGAACACAGCAGCAGCAACAACAAAAAACCCCAAACCCAAGAATCTTTGCTTCCTGGAAAAAGAGTTTCTTAAATGCTCGGGGGAATCAAGTAACAACAGCTCTGAGTCACGTTTCCAAAGCAGACGATGCTTCAGAGCAGTGTGGGATGGCGATTACTGCAAACCTGGCGTGTAATTCATCCCAATTAAACTCCACTTAGGGCAGTCACTGTGGATCGACTCGCCTTTCATTGCAATTTGCTGTAGTTTAGAGCTAGACAGAAACGTGAGCTGCTCAGCAGCCGCAGCAGAGGCCGGCAGCGCTGCACCAGCTCGCGGGGGAAGGGGCCCGCTCCCAGCAAACAGGACAGCAAGCTGGGAGATGTGGCCTGGTATGGGGAGACCTGTCCCAAACCTTGCACAAGGAGCCTGGGGAACCTCTTGAAACCACTGCTGTTGGAAGCAGTCACAGCAGCAGCCTCGGGTGCTTGCTCTGAAACCATCTTGTGCTGGCTTGTGCGCTCTACACGTGCACCAAAACACATCTAAAGAGGATCCCACTGAAACCGTGTCAAGGGGGCTTTCACCCCAGGGCAGGCCACACCACGCAGCACGGCGGTGTGCATCCAGGCACGATCACAGCCCCCTCGTTTCCTGATACAGACAGACCCCATTTGGCCACTGTAACCAAGGACAAGTGCGCAGAGAGACCCAGCTCCCTGGGCTGTGAAGAGCAGCTGAACAAGCTCCCGAAAACGAGCAGGGCTGTGCCTTTCTAAGCATCACCTGCCCTTTACAGACCTGCTGTCCGGAGGTTCAGACATTAGCCTGCCCTGTTGTAATCCATCCACGTGCTCACAGCCTTGGCGGCATGACATGTTTTTATCGCTAGCATAAAAAATGCATCACAGCTGCGGTCTTTGCATCCATCACACGCACAGCAAAGGCTATTCCTGGCGGAGGACTTGACAAAAGCAGTGGGAAAGAGCTGGTTTTCATGGTAGGCAGTGACCACCAGCATGTGCTGTCTCAGCAGCCTCCTTCCAAGGGCCTAACCCCGCACCACGGCGCTCTGACTGTGCCCCGCATCCACCTCTCACTGCAAAGTGCCCGCGGGGATGTGAAGGTCGTGAGCTATCCTTACAAACCGCATCCCCCAAAATCCACACCAGTGAGAGCCCCCAGAGCAAACGGGGCAGCCAACGAAGGCGCAGGGGTGCGGGCTGCCCCCGGGGTGCTCCGCCGCGAGCACCAAGCACGCAGAGGAGCAGGTAAAGAGCTCCAGCCCACGCGTGCCTGCAGCTGCTTGCTCATCTCTCTCATCCTCCCCAACATGCCCGCGTGCGCCGGGGAGAAGGCGGTTCGGGGTTTGGTTTCTGCAGCTCGCACCTTGCCGCGCAGCAGCACCATCATCCCCCTCCAGCCCCATCACCTCGAGTGACTCAAACGCCTTCCCTGCACCCTGCAAGGAAATGACTTCAGCAGGAGGCACAGCGGCCACGGATGCCACCATCCCAGATCCGCGAGGTGTCTCCACGCCAGCTGTGCCCCTTCAAGCCCCCGGCACCAGCCTGGGACCAGCAGCCAGCCGGCAGTGGGGAGGGGAGGAAAAGCCGCCCCAGCTCTGCTTCAGTGGAGGGTGCAAGCCTACAAGCCACGTCTCACAGCTCCTCTTTCCCTCTGCTTGCACCAAAACCCTGTCCCACACGCCCCAATGCCACGCTCCCAGCCCTCCCCACCAGCGCCAAGGCCTGGCACCCTATTCCAGACACGAAACCAACCCCAGCCCATAAATATTTCCAGCTCTGCTTGCGAGGGCCACAAGTAAAACACAGACACCTCAGCAAACATCAGCCACCCTCCGGAAGGCAAACACAAAACCCAGAGCCTGCTGCCACCTCCCTCCATGATCTTGTGAGCTTGGGCCATCCACTTTTCTTTTTATTGCCCCAAAGCTTGCCTCAACCACAACTGCTGTGGCAGGTGCCACCGAGAAGGAGGTGGCTTCCTTGATGGCCACCATGCTCTCCCCTCCTGGGCTTCCCTCAAGGACAGACAGACGGGGAAGCTCGAGGTCCCACCACACAGTGTGGCTGTGCTGGGAATGCTGCCTAGGGGAAGAGCATCTGACACGTGCCAGGGCAGAGGAACAAGTGCCAGATAACCCTGGATAAACCCGTCAAAGAAAGGCAACCCATTACCGGGGTGAACCACACCTCATTGCCCCACTGGTCTGCCCCAGAGCACGCTGTGGGATGGAGCAGCCGCTGCAGAAAGCAGGCGCTGGTCTTTGTCCCATGTGGATGGCAGCAGGATGAGGGAGAGAAACCCTCGACCTCCACGTGCCTTTTCAGAAAGGACACGGTTGCGTTTCTGGGCCAGCAGCCTTCCCTTCCACAGGAGCAGGTCACACCAGAAGGAAAAAGCTGGCCCCAGACCTTCCCCCTGCAGCACTTAGGAAAAAAAAAATCCCCTCTGGTTAATGAAAGCCAGATCCAGCCTTCAGCTGTTCACAACTGGAACTTCACCCAAGCCTCACTTACAACCAGTGATGGACTGGGCATTGTAAGGCGTGAGGATAAGGACACCCTGCAACGGGCTCCAAGGGTTGCAAAATCTCCACCTCCGGAGGGTTTTTGGAAAGATGTCAGACTGATTAAAAAAAAATAAAAATAAAAAAAATAGGATTTAGGCCAGATTACCTTCCAGGATGGATTTGTCAGGGACCCACCCACCCCCTTGGCAAGCATGTCTGGGTGCAGCGTGGCTGCGTGGGGACCAACACGCAGGGAGAGCCCCCACGCTCACGCTCACTGCAGCCTGACCTCGGCTGGCACGGGCTG
Source organism: Aythya marila (assembly GCF_965140915.1). Taxonomy (NCBI): domain Eukaryota; kingdom Metazoa; phylum Chordata; class Aves; order Anseriformes; family Anatidae; genus Aythya; species Aythya marila. The sequence continues at coordinate 10,398,687 of NC_139057.1, forward strand.
ATCCTGTCCTGGGGCGGTGGAGAAGCCTTTGGGTTTCCTCCTCCAGTACAAAGCCAGCAAGAAATGTCTTCATGCTTTTTGGCAGTGTACCTTGCCCTGAACACAATGATTATTTCTGGCCTTCCCATCACTTGCAGGAGGGCGGTCCGGCACGCAGGGAAAGTGAGAAGTGAGGAAAATGGAAAAAAAAAAAAACCCGACTTGTAAGTGTGTGTGGGGGCAGAAATCAGAGAAATCTATTGTGTAACAGCACGGGGAATAAAGCGGTGGTATTTCCCTCCGAATACTTCAATAGGAGCCCACTGAACGTGCTGCTTGGGCTGGTGCTGGCTGCTGCAGAGGTTTGCAGCAGGAGGCTGGGCTGCCCTCGCCCTGCCTGGGCTGCTCCTGGTGCGCTGTCTGCAACCGAATGCCATGCGGGGAGATGCAAAAATCCCACCGGGCTTCAGAGGAACGGTCAAGCAAGCACTAAGTGCTTTGCTGGAGCGGGGCCAGAGCCTCTGCACCTCGTGGTCTGGAGCCAGGCGCCGTGCCCCGCAGCAGCCAGCGAGCCCCCTTGGTCTGCAAGGCTCCACGTGAGCCCGTCCCGTGTCCACGCGTAGATCCATCTGCCAAAAAGCAGCCACCTCAGGTGCTGGGGGTTGCACGATGCTGAAATCCTCCTGATGGCATCTGCTGTGCCGCATCCAACGGGGATGATGCAGGCATCTTGCAGACAGCAATGATCTGAGCTTGAACCTGAGCCGCAGTCGATATTAAGGCGGCTTTTACAAAACCATGCTGCGCCCCTGGTGAACACCAGAAGCGGGCTACAATACCTAACATCCCACCCAAAAGAAAGCAGGAACCTTGCTGCAGTAGAAACCTATCTCAGAGGGAAGAGCCACGCATCTCTCATTAGTACAGGTTTTCAGAGTAACAGCTCAGCCTTAGCTCCACGAGCTTTCCTTAACAGACAAGACGAAACCATGCAGTGCAACGGTGAATTAGCAGTGTCTGCGCACGGAGGCGCAGCACCGGGTTTCTGCACCCTCCTCCTGGCCACGCCGCGCTGCCATCAGCGCTTCCGTGCATCAGCTCTCAGGTTTCTGGAGGAACACGATCCCACAGCATTAGCAGATGGCTGCTCCAGCCAGAGAAACAATAAACCAGCTGGGGCCTCGAATCCGACCTGATGGCTCCTTTGCGGGGCTGAGGCATCCACGGAGACCAAAAGAAACACTGGCACAGCAGAGCCCTATGCCCCAGCAAGTCCCTGGTCCCTTCTGTGAACCGAAAACGGATGTGCTGCCATTTTAGTGAGGTACCCGAAAACCCTGCAAAAAGCTCTCTCACTGCCACTACTGCCCCAGGGAGGGACATGGCAGCCCTGCTGCTTGGGGGCCTGTTGGGTCCCAGTGCTCTTGCTTCTGCAACGCACATGCAGGAACCTCTCCGGTCTCAGGAGAAGGTGAGGTTAAGCTATTTTCCCCTCCAGACTTGGCTCGGTTGTGCCTCAGATTGCTCCAGCAAGTCGGTACATCTCACCCGCTACCCGCAGCAGCAACCTGCAGCGTTTGCTCTGAAGCAGTTGCTGCGATGGCTCTGCTGCAGAGGCAGCCGCATCCACAGAGCGCCTTGGCAGGGAGGATGCTCAGAACAAACAGCTCGGATGGGACAAGGGAGTTCCCAGTCCGCCTGGATGGCCGGGAATAGCCCAAACCCGGGGCCCAGATCCTGGCTGACCGCTACTGGAGGGATGGGGCAGAGCGCTTCGTGGGACCCACCCCCCCCCAGCAGCAGCCCCCGCAGCAGCGCAGGCAGCACGTGGGGGCCAGCAGCTGCTCTGCGGGCACTGGGGCTTCCTGCCCTCGCCTCGAGCTGCCGCTGCCTCGGCTGCACCTCGGCATCACGTGTGCTGCGGCTTCTGAGCTCCGGTTGCTCCCCCACCCTGTGCCCCCCCTCCCCGAAATCCTTATCGTGGGCAGAGGAAGTGACAAGGAGATGCGCAGGGGCTTGGAGGTGCTTCGTAGAATGGCTCAGGTTGGAAGGGACCTTAGAGATCACCCAGTTCCAAGCCCCTGCCACACGCAGGGATGCCACCCACTAGGTGAGGCTGGCCAAGGCCCCATCCAGCCTGGCCTTGAGCACCTCCAGGGGTGGGGCATCCGCAGCTTCTCTGGGCAGCCTGTGCCAGTGCCTCAGCACCCTTACAGTGAAAAATTTCCTCTTAACGTTTAGTCTAAATCTATCCCCGTTTAGCTTAAGACCATTCCCCCTTGTCCTATCATTATCTACCCACGTAAAGAGTCCTCCAGCCTTTCCATAAGCCCCCTTTAAGTATTGAAAGGCTGCAGTGAGGTTTCCCCAGAGTCTTCTCTTCCCCGTCTCTCTCTCAGCCTCCACAGCTCTGCAGCCACGCGGTCTGGAGCAAGACACGAGGAACTGCCCGCCTGTCCTCCCTCCTGGCTGCTGTGAGCTGGAGCAGGGAGGCAAAGGTGATCTCAGGGCATCACCCTGTCCCTACAGAGCAGCTCCCACCTCTCCCAGGCAGCCCCAGCCTCACTGCTCCACCAGCTCTGGCCTCACGCAGGCGACCTTCAAGATCTCACAAACATCCTCCTGCTGCTAGCAGCAGAGCTGGCTGGGGGCTGACAGCGGCCTATCCTGCATCATCAGCACATCTCTCCAGATTACTCTCAGCTGCAAGAAGGCATGTGTTAAAAAAAAAAAAAAAAAAAAAAAAACACACAACCAAAGCTGGTCCGCCAAGTGAGCAAAGCAGGATGCTGCTATCTCGCGATCTCTGCCCACAGCCCAGCAGAGCGGGGATGTAAAGGCTGGCAGTTTCCACCGTGCCTGTCTCAGCCTCCGAGGGCCGGCTTCACGCTCGGGAGCTGCCTCCCTGCCCCGCGGACCAGGCCACGTCCCCAGCACCGCCATATGGCCGAGCAGGGCACCAGCTCTCACGCCAGGTAGCGTCCGCTTCTGGTGGGGTGCTCCAGCTCCTTCCTCAGCCTCTGCTGCAGTCCCCTGGGTGGCACCCATGGGGACAGGCCACAGGAACCCCTCAGCCCCCAGCACCTCCCGCTGTGCCACGCACATGGCAGCAGCGGGCCCATCCCTGAGCCGGGGCGGCCAAGAAACCACAGCAGCAAGCAAAGCAGGGGAGCGGACATGGCACACCAGCCCTGAGACATAGCCACTTGTTTCTGCCACAGCACGAGCCCCTGACGAAGCACCAGGAGCCCACAGATCTGCAGGCAGCAGTTCCCCAAATCCTTCTGTGCCTCATGAGCCTCTGGGACCTCGGGGTGGAGACATCCCCTCCTGCCCATGGGGAGGAGGCAGCCGGATGGCATCCCCTGCTCCGGGGCTGCTCCTGGGCCCCCTCTTGTTCTCCACAGAAATTATGTCCAGGGAAGCTGGGGGTGTTGTGCCAGGATCGCGCTGAAGCCAAAGCTGTCCATGTTGTGTCCATGGTGCTGGCCGGGCCTGCTCCCCAGCACACGCAAGCCCAGCACCATGAAGGCCCCCAGACTTCTTGCACCCACACCATGCAGGGCATGGGAGCACGTCCATCCCAAACAGCAACACCAGCCGGGCTGAGCCCCGGGTTTTTCCTGCCTGGACACTGCTTTAAAGAAACGCGTCCCTTGTCCTGATAAATGACAGCCGGCGGTAGCCCTCAGTCACCGGCCTGCTCTGTTTGAGAGGCAGAAGCTTCCACTGACTCACATGGAAAGAGGAAGCTCCGCAGTGGTGCTGCTGGGTGGCTGGCGGGGCCGGGACAGCTCCACGAGCCACCCCAAGGTGACCTTCTCCTGCCTGGCATCGAGGACTGCGTCCCCTCAGCCCTGCCCCAGCTAGGAGCGTAATGGCCTTACAGAAAGGCAATAAAAGGGTGGGAGGATGGGGGAGGCTGAAGAGCTCCTCCAGCCTCCCTGCAGAGGGGACGTGCAGTGGTAACCAGATCCGAAAGGTACCGCAGAGGACGCGGACGGATCGATGGAGGGGAGGCACCTGACACAGCACCATGTCTGCGAGGCAAGGGGCCAGGCGGCATCTCCACGTCCCTCCTGGAGCTTAAAGTGATGCTTTAAGACACCCCCACGCCTCCCCCCCACTGCCAGCACAGCCCTCAGCACCATACACGAGGGGAACAGGCCCAGCTGGGAGCCATGGCGGAGCTGGGTGCTCGCTGCAGCTCTCCAGGGGGTTTTGTGTTCTTGGCTCTTGTGCCAAGAGCGTCACGGCTCACCACAAGGCACATGGAGACAAGAGTGACCACAGGCTGTCCCCAGGATGGGGACTCCTCACCCAGAGGTGAGGATTGGAAACTGAGGACTTGTCACACTCCCAGCAAATGCCAGCGCTGCTCAGACACCGTGACTCACTTGTCATCCATCCCACCCCTCGACGCAATCGAGTTTCCGTGACAATAAATTCACAGCACAGATGACTGCTACCCAGAACACTACATGAGCACCAACGAGGTGGCTTATTCCTGTCGCTGCAACTGCTTCAGCTCCTCAGTGCCGGGGTAAAATTGGGAAGGAGAGAATAATATAAAGATCCTGCCTGGTGCTGAGTCACTTGTGGTGACTGGAGCAGCCCGGCACCTGGGCACAGCACCAGGCAGACACATCCCAGGACGGGCGCTACCTTCAGCTCACACGGAAGAAGCAGGAGCTCTTGGTGCCGGTCTTCACAGCCTCACAGCCAGGCTCTGCTACTTCTTGTGTTTTTTTAAACACCACCTGTGAGGTATTTGGTTCCCAGCACCAGAGACCTGCTGCTCATGCACTGATCTGCGCCAGGGTTAACAGCAACCCCTTTTTTTTTTTTTTTTTCCCCTCAGAAAGAGCAAACTTTCTGAGGCTTCACTGTGAGCTGAGTTGCGTCCCAGCCACAGGAGGATGAAGGAAGCCTTCCTCACCGGCCTGGCCCTACTGACGAGCTGCTCATGGGCTACCTGCCGTGGCCTTACTCAGCTCAGGCCTTTCTGAAGCTTGCCCTCAGCTCCTGCAGAGAAAGGCCATGTCGTCAGGCAGCACCTGAGCACTTGGCAAACAAACCCGGCCCCGTGCCTCTCCGGCAGCTGGAAGGCAGATCCGTGGGGTGCAGGCAGGGCGCGGAGGGGTGAAAGTCCCCTTGGACACCCTGTGCCCACCCCGGGACCCCGTACACTGGCTGTGAGAGCCACAATGATCGACAGAGCAGACCCTGCAGCCAGAGAGCGGAGGAAGAGGAGGGAAATAGAGCAGCAGGCACGCAGCAAAGCGACCAAATAACCTGCGCCATCTTTATGACGCTCTGCAGATGCAGCGACAGCGTGACCCCACAGACAGGGCCAGGAGGAGGAGGAGGACAACGCAGGCACAGGCGGGAGGGATGTCTTTTAATCACCACGTTACCCGGCACTTCTTGGAGTGAGTAAACAGGAAAAAGCCTCTCGAGCAGCTGCTCTACCCAGCGTCCCCGCGGGGAGCAGCCCGCCTTGATGTCTCTCCAGCACGCGCGCGCTCGTGAAGGCTTCTCGGGGACAAGGAACACAGAGAAACCGCTCGTCCTGGCACACAGGCCCGACCTGCCCGCATCACTTCATCCAAAACCAGCCCAGGCGACCACTGCCCTGGGCTGGCAGAGTCACAAAAGGAGTCAAAAAGGTCTGCAAACCAGGCGGCACATTCCTGCCCCACGCAGGGGGCGGCAGCCAGGGCCCACTGTGGAGAAGATGCTTGCCAGGAAGGCGAGCGACCTTGGTTTCAAGCCCTGGCTGGTGTGGTCCCAGCACTGATAGATCCTTACAGGGTTTGGGGAAAAGAAATGGGAATTTTGCAACATGCCTTGGGGTGAGGCAGGGGACTTGTGGCAGGGACACGACCGGGCGCCGGGTGCTGCAGCAGCCCAGGGGCATGGCAGCCAGGTGAGGCTGGTGGCAGAAGACAGCGTGGCAGCGCCACATGCTTCACACCTGAGGATGCAAAATGATACCACGGAGAGCACGGCAGCCTGCGGCAATCCAGGAGTGGGGATTTCATGTGTCAAGGCAAAAAAAAAAAAAAAAAAAAAAAGTCACGCTCAAGAAAGTAAATGCCTTTGCAACAGGGGTGGGGGAGAAAAATAGCCCAACAGGCACAGTTCTGACTTCTCTGCCACAGCGCTGCCACCCTCTTCATCCTCGAGGCCTGCAGGCAAAGTCAGCTCAGCAAAGCATCCCCTTTGTGGGAGCTCACTTGCCGGATTGCGACCTTTGTCTGGAAAATCTTTAAAACAACAATGCGGGCTGGTTTGCCTGCAGAACACCAGGCACGCTCCTGGGCACCGCATTAGCAACACGAGAAGGGATTATTGACTGAAACCTCAGAACCACAAGTTTTTGTAAATAGAAGGTACGAGCTGCAGAGGAAAGCAAGAGGAAGGTCCATTTTCGAGTCTGGATGGTTTTACGTGGCTTTCCAGCCAGCTAAACCCAGAATGCACAGCTCCAAATGGAGCTGAAAAGCCACCCGACCACACACTCAGCACGAAAAGCAATTTAAAATCCCAGTTTTGGTGAGACTTCAGAGTGCAAGCTGTCAGCTTCGTAAAGCTCTGCTGGCTCCTCCAAGACTTCACGTTGCCAGCTTCCATGAGATGCTCCATCCCTCGGCCTTTTGCTGTTTAGGGGCAGAAATGACTTCACCCCAGAAGCCCTGTTTCATGCTGCAGGCTGAGTTGTGCCCACCCCTGCCCCCTGCAATGCTGGCAGGGGCTGCAGCTCCATCACAGCTGGGAGAGGGCCCCACACCACCTCAGCATGGCTTGGGGCTGCACTGAGGTGCCTGGAGATGGGCAGTGCCAGGAAAGGAGGGATAAAAAGCAAAGCCAGCTGGGCGAAGGCTGCCCTGTAGAAGTGCCACCCCACCCTGCAGCCTTAGGAAGGGCAGAAAATTTTCAGAAACCGAAGTTTCTAATCTGAATCAGCATCAAAAATCTCTCTCAAAAAGAAAAAAAGAAAAAAAAAAAAAAAAAAAAAAAAGGCTGTTTCCCCCGACAAGCAGCTCTTGGTGCAACACAAAAATCCTCAAAGCACAAAACTTAAGCACTAAAACCATTTGGAGGAAAGAAACTTTCTCCAGCACTGCCAAGCCTCCTTGGGAGCGGCTGCTGTCACCGTGCCCCCTTCCTGATGGCTCTGGGCAGGGGGACACCTCGGCGGCAGAAGACGAGCAGAGGAGAGCTGCGAGCACACCAAAGCCGTCCCTGCGCGTGGCAGGGCTTCATGGCTGCGCAGAGGATGTGAGAGATGTTAGGGCGATCCCATACATGACACCAGGAAGAGAGAGCCACCACCAAACACGGAAACGAGCCGCCCAGCCGCCCCAGTACGAGCTTGCTCGAACGGCTGCAGGTTTCCGTGAGCATCCAGCTTTCAGATACCAAATAATTTTCTCCATACAGCCGCAGGTACCTGTCAAATGCAGAAACCTTTCTGCAGTACCTGCTGCCTTCATCCTGCTCCAGGCACGCGTTGTGCCAGTTGCTCTCTCGGAGCATCCTTCCACCACCAGCTCTCCGAATTTGTCAGGCCAAGGGGAAGGGATGCGGGTGGGAGGGGGATAACTTTTCCAAAGCACTTGAAGGGCTTACATTTTCATTTCACTGATTTCCACCGCCCTTAAACCTGAGAGCACACCAGAGAAAGAAAAAAACCACCCTTCCCCACTGATTTCACCCATTTCCTTCTATTATGCAATAAGATTTAGCCAATGGTTTAAATTCCTGGCCACGCATTCTTTCCTGCGATTGAAGCCCTGCACCTCCCCACCAGGGGCTGTGAGCTCCTCCTGGACCACGTGCACCCTTCCCATAGCCCCCCACTTTGCGCCAGCTCTCGCCCAGGAAGGGGCACACAGCACGCAGCACGCCCAGCCCTGTCCCCGCTGGTGGCAGCACTGCTGGCTCCTCTGACCCCGGGAACACCCGGAGGAGATGCCCAGCGCTGGTGCTTGCAGCGATCCGAGTGGGATCCCGCTCTGGGCACGGACACAAGGATGTGCTTGAGCTCCAGCAGCCTCATCGCTACTGTCCACTGCTGCTGCAGCCCTTCAGGGCAGGACACCAGGAGAAGGTTCAGTTACAGGGTGCGTGCTTGCACTCGCAGGGCTCCTGCTGTGCTCACAGCACCGTGGAGCGTTCACACGGTGGCAGCTCAAGGTAAAAGAAGCTCCCTGGGAAGCTGGTGGCTCGTCCATGGCACCTCCTCTCCTGCTCCGCATCTTCACAGCAGTGACAAGCTCACGGCTGCACTCAACACAGGAAGCCAAATCCGGCCCATGGATGACTCCGAGGGGATGCGTCCCTGTTCTGTGTCCCCATCGCAGCGCAGCAGTGTCACTTCGGTCACCTCCCAGGGGACACAGCAGCCCCAGAGCTCAGCAGGAGAACGTCTCAGCTGAGGAGGAGCAGTGCCTGCGCTCCCAGGGCCACAAAAACCAGACGAAGGCTGCACCTTGGCTACGACCCGGTGGCCAAACCCGCGCTGCCACACGCACCGCCTGGGGACGGGGACTTCAGCACCGACTCCCGCTGAGACTGCGGGCGAGCCTTTTCTCCTCCCCCTGCAATCTGCCAGATAGGCAGGAGGCCGCCCGCCTGCTCCCCCGGGCCTGGGGGCCGGCGATGGGTATTGCCGGCAGCCGCAGGCCAGCGGGGTGCTCGCAGCGCCCCGATTAGATAACAGGGCCGAGCGAACGCTTTGCCAGCACCGATAGGAGCGGCCACCCCGCGCTGCAGACCAGGAGGCTCAGGAAAAGAGCAGCAAAGGTCACCGGCCGTGCTGGATGAGTGCGAGGCTCACGGGCAGGGCACGTTAACAGCCACGTAGGAAACCCTGCAGTGGAGCTGCCCCTGGAGGTGGGAGCTGATGGCACCAAGAGCACGAGGGGCTCCTCTGAAAGGCACTGTTCAGATGCAGCTCCTCTGGATGCTTCTCACCATGCTCAGCACCCCACTGCCTGCCCTCGGAGCGGGCTGGCCTCATCGCTGCTCCTTAAAGATGGGAGTATTGGGGTCCCCAGCCTGGCTGCCGCTCACCCTCCCAATGCTGCACAGAACCTCCCCAGCACGTCTGCATTAGTGGGTTTAAAACCCATAAAAAGCCCAACACATTGCACGGGGCCGCCTGGCAAAGGAAGGAGCCAGACAGACGGACACCACAAGTCCACGGCAGGAGCACAGAGCACAGGTCTCAGCACACCGACCCGGGCTTCCCCACACAGGGCCCACTCCAGAGCCTGCTGATTCCCCAAAGCCACTCCTGCTTGAATCCCAAAGGCTCCAAACCCCAAAGCTAATCTGGATGGCTTAATTTTTTTTTTCTTTTGCTGTGCCTTGGTGGGTTAACGAACGAGGCACATAGCTCCCAAGGACGAGGTGAGCTTGAGCTGCCCTTCAGCCGCTTTGTAGTATTTGTATTTTACTGCTCCTGCCTTTTCTTTTGCACTGGCCTGGGCTTGGCGTGATGGCTTCCCTCCACCTCCACGGGACTGAGCTCATTTCACTGAAAGCAAGAATGCATCCAGGGTTTTCTCGAGGTGTTTTTTTTTTCCCCCCTCTCTCTCCCGTATAAAGCAAACATCTGCTCCAAATTTTCAGCTCGCTCTCTGAGCAAGCTCTCTGAATTTTCTGACGTGTTTCAAGGAAAACAGATCAATTAGAAACCGGCCTCTAACCCCCCAGTACGTGAAGTTCTGAAGGCAGGACCCTTTTACATTAAAAAAGAATTACATAACGCAGGAAGTTTAAAAAAAAATGCATAGAAGACAAAGGACTCAAGGGATTAGCTCTACTTTGCTTTGGATGATTAGCAAAAAGAAGAGAAAATGAGTAGAGCTCTTCCCACCATAACAGCCAAACCCTCTGCAGAGGTGATTAGCACGAAAGCAACGCGCTGATAACTCGAGCTGACTGAAACCACTTTGGATAAAAACAAATACGAATTGAAAAATGACAACTTTTTTTTTTTTTTTTTTTTTTTTGCAGGAACCGGGATTGCTTTTCACCCATCGTTTTGGTTTCAAAACCGCCCGGGAGATGGAAGTCATGGCTTTATAAAGCAAGCTGCTCCCCCAAGGTCTCCCCCTCCTCCTGCTCCATCAGCAGCTCCCGGCCATGCAGGCGGCAGGGCTCGGATGGGACAGGAGAGGTTTTTCATCCCCGTGCCCAGCTTGGGGATGCCAGTCCCCGGGGGGACACGTGCCGACGGCCAGCGCTGCCCGGCGCACAGGGTGGCTCTTTATGCAGCACACACAAAGCGCTACACAAGGGTCACGGAGCGAGCGTGGAGGGGGCTGTGCCACCAGTGAGGGTCCCCCCGGCCCTGGCAGCGTGGCCAGCAGGCAGGAGGAAGGTGACGTGGGTGAGTCTGGTGGGGACAACGAGGGCACCCGCTCGTCTGCGCCTCTGCGCACGCATCCAGCGCTCAGCAGCACCGACGGCGATGCCACCCCTGAGACACGAGCCCGAGCTCACTGCCACTAAGAGCACGAGACACTGCGGGCTTTGCCACGGATGCTCTGAACCTGGAAGCACCGCACCAAGGAGCACCAAAGGGCCGTGCCCATGAGCCCTCTCCTCCTGGCACGCCACAGACTCGGTCCACATGCCCAAGGCCACCCGGGGACGAGCCCCCTGCCGCTCCTCGCCCTGCCTCCCACGCAGTGTGGGGCTTCCCCAGCTGCAGCCCCCGGTCCTGCAGCGAGGTGGGCGGTGGAGCCGGGTCCCCTGGCACCACCGCCCACTGGGCAGAGAGCATGGATCCATCTCCGCCGGGCAGAGCATGGATCCGGCACACTGGGGTGCTCGGGGAGACAGGCCCTGCACCGAGACACAGAGCCTGCACAGATGCAACCCAAGTCTGAGACCTCTGTGACACAACGCAGACGCTCTCCTGCTCCAAAACAGATAAAAAACCACAGGATCATTCCTACTTAGACAACCAACTTGCGTCCAGGGGCATCCAAAGCTCCTCCTCTCCGCTCTCCATCCCTCAGGAAACACAGGACCGTTCATCCCTGACCCACGAGCTCTGCAGTTGGTGACCTGCAGACCCCCCGGCGCTGCCCAGCGGAGATGCTGCTCCACGCCCAGGCACATCACACCTCCTGACAGCCGCCTGCTCGGCTCGGCTCACAGCTGCACACACATGGGAGCTACGTCCCAGGCAGTACCCCAGCAGGGACCGATCCCCAACCCTCCCGTCAGCCCCAGCCTCCTGCTCCCAGCCCAGCCTAGTGGTCAGAGCTCCCTGGGCTGGAAGCTTTGCCCCGGATCAGCTCCCCGTCCAGTTCACGCCATGGCCACGTGAGCACTGCACTGGTTATGGGTGGGATGAGCCAGGAGGGCAGTAAGCCAGCCCATTTCCCATGCCAAACGGAGCTGGGTTTCCCCAGGCATCCCTTTTCCACCCAGAAACCAAATCCTATGATCTGGGGGAACTGGCCAACTGCCTGGTAACGCTGGACACCAGCAGCATGGCACTGCCTGGCCTGCCCGCACACCGTGTCAGCACAACGGGCACTATTCAAGCACACAACCCCTTAAACCCACCTGGAGCTGCCCCGCTTCCCTGCAGGAAGTCCCACAAAGGCAGCAGGGCAAGAGGAGGGGCTGGGGAACACCGGAGGAGCCCAGCCTGAGGCTGGGGAAATGGCAGCTCCGCCGTAACGCCCTCTCCCACCTCGCTGTGCCAAAAGGTTACGGCCATCGTTGCTGCTCCAGCTTTGGTACCAAAGCCAGAGCTTCACCCCGAGGTGAGGTCCCAGCCCCCCTGAGGCTCCAGCAGGTGCTGAGGTCTGCCCACAGGAGGCCAGCAGGAACGTCAGTCCCCCATGGGCACCACCATGAACTGGTGGCTTTTAACCATGCCTTAAAAATGGTGACATTTAAACGTGCTGTAACCTCAGGCTCCTCCCTTGCTCCTGCTGCTCTAAAGCTCCTCGGGGAGCTCGGCATCACCAAAACATCGACGGGGCCCATGTCTCCTTCCAGACGAGCCTGGAGATGCTGCTGGGGAGACGCCAGAAGGCTCCCAGGTGGGCAGGAGAACCGAAGCCCCAGCCTGGAAGCCCCGGCATTTCGGGGTCCCACTGCAGAGGCACAGGCAGCGCCTCCACCTCCGGCCTTCGCGGGAGGCCCCGCTGAGACTCCAAGTTTCCAACCTTGCCACTCGGGGCCAGCAGAAGACACCGACCTCCACTGAGGCCAGCACCCCATCGCCGAACAGGGACGCCTGGGGTGGGACGGGGAGTTCAAAGAACAAAAAAACCAAAAGAGCAAAGCCAAGGAAACCGAGGCTGGAAGTTTCCTAGCGCGGGGCCTCCCTCCTCTCCCCCTTCCCACCTATCTCCGTGGTTTCACGCTCACGGCTCTTACAAATCCTTTCCCCTTGCTCTGCCCCCATCCCCGCACCGCCACCACCACCCCTGACCCCACAGCATCCCGGGGCAGATACAAGGAGGCAGCAACCACGTTACAGCCCTTGGGGGTGGTCGTGGGCTTTCTGCTTCCTCCCATCTGTTGCTCCGAGATGCAACCCCCAAAGAGCTCCAAGGAGTGCCCGTGCCTCCTTTCTGTCCTTGTCACAGCCCCGAGGTGCCATCAGCAGGGGCAGGGTGCCCGCTCCGTGCCCACCCTCGGGGCTCAGGGCCGCAGGAGGCTGCTGGAGCCCGCTGGAGGCCTTTGGGCACCCCCCGGGCACCACCAAACCGCGGGCACCACCAGCATCCACGGTCCCCATCATCGCCTGCTGTGCCCCGCGGGGATGCCGGGCGCGCAGCGCTGCTCGCTCCTTTTTTTTTTTTTTAGGTTTTGATTTTTAGTTTTTCCTCCCTTTTTTTCCCCTCCCCACCGGGGGCAGCTCCGGGGAGCCGAGGGGCTGCGTGTGTGTGTCCCCCCCCAGCCAGGAAGCAGGAAAGCCTCGTCCCTGCTTTTCCTGCCCTGTGCCGGCTCCCCCCGGCCGGGGGGCGCCGAGGGAGCCCGGGGGGAGCCCGGAGAGCCCAGGGGGGATCCCGGGGGGTCGAGGGGAGCCCGGAGGGAGGCTCCGCACCCCCCCCCCGCTCACTCACCGGCTCCCTCGGTCTTCTCGGAGCCTCGACTCCAGGTGACCTGCCGGGTCTCCAGCTTCACCTGGAAAGTTTTCCTCTCGGGCCGCTGCGACTTTTTGGAGTAGAAGAGGGTCATGACGGTGCCCACCTCCAAGCTGCGGCAGAGGTGAGCGGCCTCCGCCTCGCTGGGAGCCCCCCCGGAGCCGCTGCCCGGCCCGGCCGCCATCGGCACCCGCAGCCTCCAGCCGCTGAGCTCCGAACAAAGGGGAGCGGGAGCGGGAGCGCCCGCAGCGCCGCCGCCGCGCCCCGTGCCCGCCCGGCCGGCGGGGAGGAGGAGGAGGAGGAGGAGGAGGAGGAGGAGGAGGAGGAAGGGGAGGAGGAGGAGGAGCGAGGAGGAGGAGCGCGGAGCCCTCGCGGCGCGCCCGCCCCCACGCGCGGGGAGGTTGAGGCCGGGGAGGCTCCGCGCATCCCGCGCCGCGCTTGGGGAGCTCCCGGGGGTGTGGGGGGGACACGCGTGGGGTTCTCAGGGGGCCGTGGGGTGCGCGGCACAGCCGGTGGGGGGCTCCGGGGGGTGACAGGGTCCCGCCGCAGCCTCCTCATGGCACTGGGGGGCCGCACGGCATCGCCCCTCGGTGCAGCCCCCGGAGCTTCGCGCTCCCATCCCAGCGCCCCTCGTGCTCACGGGGGGCACGGGCACCCGTGGGGGGCCTCAATTTTATGGGGACACTCAGGGAAACGGGGGGCTGCAGGTCCCCAGAGATCCCCACAAGCATTGCGCCGGCAGCTGGACCCAAATCGGATCTTTTGGGGGACAAATGGGGGGGCCAAGCTGCTCCTGGGGACACTGGGAGAAGCAGGCGGCGGCACGGGGGTTGGGGCAGAGCCCCCCCAAACCCCCCAGGGAGCCCCCCGGCCCCACAGCCGGGCTCAGCTGGCCGGCAGATGTGCGGCTGCCAAACAGCTGCAGGAGCCGTGCGGGACCACGGCCGTGCCCCATAGCGGGGGGCGGCCAACGGGGCCGCTCGGCGTGGGGGGCCTGGGCCGAGGCGGAGGGGACACAAAACCAGGGTTTTGCAAGGGAATCAGTTGGATTCGGCAGCGTTTCGGGGTGCTGTGCTCCGTTTGTGTGGTTAAAGCCCGCGGTTTCCTGGGGTTTGGTGGCCGGCAGCAGGCAGCGAGGGCGAGCACGGCCCCGGTGCTGGAGAGCAGTGTGGGGTGGGCAGGGGTCGGCACCGGGGGAGGTTGACGGGATGTACCCCCGCGTGGAGGCTTCACAGGGACACGCATGAGCAGCCCTACAAGGTTCACAGTCGTTTAGGATCCTACCCAGTTTAGGATCCTACCCAATTCTAGGGCATTAGGAAGGCAGGAAAGGACAAACAGTGGGATAAGAGCCTGGACCTGCCCCACAACCTAACCGATGTGTGACGGTGCTGGCGAGGCAGTTGGGTGAGCCCCCAGCCTGGGGGGAGGCCCTGTCCCAGCCCCCTGCTCCCCAGGGAAGCTGCTCCTTGCTGGTGGAGCGGCCCCGCTCGGGACCAGCAGGAAGCAGCCGGCTCCCAGAGCCCTTAAAATAGCCGAGCGTTACGGGCACACCCTTGTTTTTGAGGGCAAAACCTGAGCAGGGAGCGTGGCCATCAAAGAAGCAGAAAAGGTGACCGCCTTGCTCCCAAACACCTCCTGGGCTGGCTCACGGAGAGCGTCAGCAGATGCTGCCGGGGAGCCCGAGCCCCCCGTGTCGCCCCCCTGGCCCCGCAGACCTGGCTCGCTCCTGCAGGCGGTGGTGCCTTGCGATGAGGTGTCTTGGCTGGGATTTTTTTCTTCCCCAAGTTTGCCTAATCGCTTTGTAGGCTTGCATAATCTTCCAGCGTCCGCGATGCTGCTGCGTGCCGAGGAATTTCACGGTTTAATTTTGCAGCACGCAAACCCGCTTTTGTTTGCCTGCTGCCTGCCAGCATCCTTCAGCGCACGGCTCCTGCTCCGGGCAGCAGCGATCGCCCCCAGCAGAAACCTCCCTCGGGGCCCGGCTGTCCCAGCCCAGCTGCCCTCACTGGGGTCGGGGTGCAGCGGGTCAGGCTGGGGGCGCTTTGCTTTTGGAGAAATTCCCCCTTGCACTCGCTGCACGTCTCCTCGTAGGCGCTGTCTGGAGAAGGGCCTCGCTCTGGGGCTGGGGAGCAAAACCCAGGGAAACAAAACCCTGGTTCACCATCCCTCTGACACGAGTGCCCCAGCACCACCACCAAACCCTGGGGACCACGTGCCGCGAGGAGGTGCCCAAGCACCTCGCAGTCCCCAGGAGAGGTGAACCCCCTGGGTTATTTATTTGTTCCCCATCTGTTCTGCACTGCTGCACTTGGAAACACAGCCCCCAGCGTGGGCAAGTGAAAAACCAACCCAACAGCTGAGAAAAACCACCTGGGGTAGAGCTTTTCTGGCCCCGCAGCAATTGGAGAAAGAGTCCTGGAGCGCCTTAGGGGTGGTGGTGCTGAGCTGCCCCATCCTGGGGAGCTGGCAGCAGCCACAGGGCAGCACGAGGAGGCTTCCTGCCTGTGATGGATTCAGGAGAACCACTGGGGCCATGCAGCTGGCGATGCTGGCACGGTGCCTGCTGCATGAGTACCCCCCGAGCCCGCTCCCCCTGGGGTCCCACTGCCCCTTCCAGGCTCTTCAGAGCCCCACTGGGTTCTGTGAAACACCCGAGGGGAAACCTGCCCCAGCCTGAGCCTGCTGCCCGGTGTGGCTGCGAGGCACACGCACTTTCTTTCACCTCCTGCCTTCACCTGGTTCCAATTTGCAGCCCGTAAGGCTCTGAGGGGGATGGGGCCGCAGCCAGCGGGGTTTGCAGCACACGGGGTCCAGTTTAGGGGCGTTTTGCCCCTGCTCTGGTCACGTCACCGCTCGCTGCCTCGGTTTCCTTCACTGCCAAGCACAAACCAGGTCACGGGCACAGGGCTGGGGTCCCCCCTGCTCCAAACCCACCTCCCCCCCTCCAGCTGGGAGCCGGAGGAGCCGCACGCCTGGCCCAGTCGTCCCCCAGGTGACCCCCAAAAGCCCCCTGGTGGCACAGGGAGCAGGAGGCCCCCCCGTGATGCCAGCAGCGGGGGCACCCCGAGGTGGGGGCACCCCAGCAGGCGAGGACTGGGCGCTCCAGGGCGGTGCTGGTGGGACGCGGAGCAGGACGCAGCAGCTTCCCCGGCCATTTCTCCATCAACACCGAGCCGCCAGGGGAGGGAGAAGCACTTTTCCCCTGCTCAGCAGCACGGGATCCGGGAGGTTCACTCGGGCAAGCTGTATAAATAGAAAGGATATTTTTACGGGCCGCATTGTTCCAGGCACGGGCAGGTTGGGAGCACAATGAGCCCTTTTCCTCGTCAGTTGGCATTTTCTCCACTGCACCTTGGAAAGGCCCCAGAGAGCAAACGCTGCCTGCTGCCAAGCCGTGAGGCTTCGCAGCCACAACAAAGCACCTCCGACCAGCACGGCAGGGAGCTGGGGCAGGCTGGGGAGAGGCGGCAGGGCTGGGCCTGACACCACAGCCCCCCCCCAGGGGGTTTGGGAGCCCCAAAGTGCTGCTCCAGCCTCGGGGAAGGGGCCGGGGTCTGCTCCAGGCTCGGCTCCCCAGCACCAGGGCTGGTGGAAGGCAGCAGAGCACGCCAGGAGCTCGGGGCTCACAGGACGAGGTGAGCGCAGGGCCCCAGCAGCTCTGCACCAGACGAGCTCGGCAGGTCAGGCTGCTGCTGTTTCACTGCGGTTTGCACAAAGCCAGGGAAGCATGCTGCCACGCAGGGAGAGCAGCCAAGATTTGGGAACCAACCACGGCAGCACCACAGCAGAGATGCCCACGGGGCCACCACAGCTCAGCACAAGGAGTTAAAGCACTGCAGCAACTGCTTCCAGCTGCCCTGGGAAGCCTCGTCCCCTCCAAGAAGCCAGCTGCAGCCAGCTGCTTCATTTTTCGATCCCTGGCGTCCTCCTGAACCCACACACAACTCATCCGTGGTGGAGACACGTCGCTTGGTCCCTCCCCACGCACCTTGCCATGCGCTCAGCATCCTCCCTGCAGCCCTGGTGGGACGAGCAGGGCTCCAGGGCCTCACCGTGGAGGCAGCAGCCGCTCTACGGGGCTGCAGGGACAGGGGCTCAGCCCCATTTTTGGGACCATCCGGCGTGGCATCAGCCCCCCAAGCTAGGGGCAGGACCGGGGACCTCGGCCCAGGGCCTGAGGTGAAAGAACACACGGACACCAACACTCAGTTAAGTTGTAGGAATTTATTTTAAATAACCTACAGTTGATTAAAAGGGAATTCATGATAAAAATAGAAGATACTTGTTGAGGAAAGGCTGCAGGAAATGGTCTTCGCACACACACTACGCTAACAATGCCTCTAAAACTAATGATTATAGCAAAAAAAGGTTTCACATTAAAATTCTGCTTTTTAATTTTTTAAAATTTTTTTACACAATTACAAAAGAAAAAAATAAAAGCCCTAAAATCTTAATTATTTTCCTTTTTTTTTTTTTTTGGACCGATGCTCATTTCCCTCGAAATTTATTGACCTGTGAAACTTCTTTTTACACAATAAAATCTTTCAAGTAAAAGAGGGGAGTGGGGCTTAGAAAAAAAGGGGGAAAAAGGTAAAACAGTCTGACAAACCTAAAAAGTAGATATTCTTGAAGTGTACAGAGCGTGCTCAGAACAAAGGGTGATAGGAATGTCATTTGTTGCAGATTTCACTTGTCCTCAGATTTCACACACATCTCCCTATCACGCGGCCCCCCCCACCCGCTCCCCCAATCTACACGATCTTTAAGATCAAGAAAAGACAGTTTAAATATTTTAAAATAATTAAAAGAAATAAAAATTCACATTTAAAAAAAAAAGGAACACTCAAAAGTCAGGAGGCCGATTTCCCATCACGCTTTGCTTTGAACAAATGCGGTGGATATTTGGAATTCATGTTCCGATGCCACGACTGTTTCAAGTGACAATTTAAAAAAAAATTGGGTATTTCCATGACTGTAAGTGACAGCTGTAACAGGTGCGTTGGGTTTCTTACATTTTGTTTTTTTTTTTTTTTTGTTAAATTCTGAAATGGGGCGGGAGGGGGAGGGGAAGGGCAGGGGTTAAGGAGTCCATTTTCTATTAAAATATAGAAGTTATTGCAAAACCCTAACTGTAAAAACGCACCAATATAATTGGATTTTGTATACAGTAGCTAAAGATTCCCACGCTCTCAGTGTGATGGTGAATTTGCCTGGCGGAAGGTTGACAAATCCCCCATCCACTTGCTCTGCCTCAAGAGAAAAACCACACAAACCAGACAGCTAGAATTTGGATCTCTGAAACATTTTTAAATAAGTTGTCCATAGGACAACTGGCTCAGCTCCTTTAGGATATTTCCAGGTTATGCTTTCTACAAGATGTTGGCTGTTTTATCTGATGCTCACTTGCCCCTTTCCTCCCCCTTCCCCAGTATATCCAAGGACAAGTAAGGCTCACAGTTTATCAATCTTCCTAAAAACCAGGCTACTCCCCCTTTTTTTTTTTTTTTCTTTCCCCCATAACATTCAGCTCATTAAAAACAGGTTAAAACTCATAGTCTTCCTCTGCCATGTCGATAGCCCAGGCGAATTTCTCTCGCTGGGTTTTGTTATATATCTTCTCTATAGGAATTCCCCACTTCTTACACCTGCAGAAGAGGAGATGCTGTTAGAGTGAGCACAACACAGGCCCCCAACCCCTCGTGGCGCAGCAGAGCTGCTCTGCTTCCCCCCCAGCACCTTCCTAGCTCTGCTTCGCTGCGAGGCAAACCACCCAGCTGAGCAGGAGCAGCCTCCCAGCAGCACACCCTGCAGGATCTCTGACCCACCACCTCCCAGTGCAGTGCTGGCAGGGGCTGGCATGTGGCAGCTGCCCCAAGAGATTCGTTTAAAGCTTCCCAAAACCATTTTAGCATGTCAGGGAAGGCCACAGAGCTCTGTCTCTCTGTGCACGGGGGCACTGCTCTCAGCTACAGCCCTTGTCTACCACCTGTGGGACTGCACACAGGGGAAGGAGCAGTTCCCTCCAGCACCGCCCAGGGCAGAACTTACCAAGCAACAGAGATCCTGGGATCCAGATAGTTGAGTTTGGAGGTGCCCAAGGCAATCTGCTTGTTCTCCTCCCTATCTGTAGCCTGAACCTCCAGCTTCATCAGCTGCTCCTCAATCCTCTGCACTGCTTTCTTCTTGCTCTCCACTGTCCTGGGGTGAGGGAGGAAAAATATTTAATGACTGATGTCCTACTGGGCTTGAGACAGCAGCGCTGCAGGAAGGCAAAGGGACCCTGCTCAAGGTAAGCAATGCCACCAGCCTCAAAAGGCAGTTGTGTCAGCACAGATAATGACACAAAACAATCAGCACATGCAATTAAGAATAGACGTTTTCAAAGAGGCAGCGCAGAAATCCTAAGCAGCAGTTTTGCTTTAAAGGGTTGGAAGCAACAGCCTCAACTATACTGACACTACGCCCGCTTTAAATCCAGCCCAACTTTCCCTCTCTAAAAGTCACACAGAGATTCTGCCTTCAGAACTCCCTTAACTCAGGACCCCTGTGACTATTCCACAGAGCGCGCACAACGTCTGCACTGTGAGCTTCCAACAGAGCAGAGCAGGATCCAGGAAAGTGCATTTGCAAGTGGGTAACTCCTGGCTCCCCTTAAAGATGGCAATGTTGCACGCTCGATCCATTACTTTGCTTGGTCCTGGGCAGCAGGGTGGCTACCGTGGCACTGGCGGGTGCTCAGGGACACAGTGCAGACTAACGCTAGTGGCCACATCAGGAACCGTGGTGTCGGGACACCCTATGCTCCTCAGCTTGAAGGCCATTTCTTCATGCACAGAAGAAAGAGGGGACAAGAAAGCTTGAGAAAGTCTTCCCAGATCTCCTGGATCACAGGCTGGGGAAACAGAACACAGGGCTGAAGCACCCATCGGGAGCTCAAAGTACTGGGAGCACTGCACAGCCTCGTAACACCAGCCTTACTTTTTAGACTTCTCATCCCTCCGGACCTTGGCATCAGCTTTGGCGCTTTTCAGTTCTCTCCTGGCATCAGCTAACTGCTCCTTCTTGGCATCGATCTAGGAGAGGCAAAACCAGAGGGCAGCACTGTGAACAAGCTGCAGACAACTGTGGCGGTCACCCCTGGACAGCATGACCAAGGGAGCGAGTTTGTGAGCACTGTCAGAATTTATCAGCCCTCAGACACAGTTCTGCAGCACAATTGGGTGCCTAGCCTTTCAGTTTGCTGCAAGTCCTATCGTGGTGAAAAGTTCCCCTCAGAAAACAGGGCCCTAGTATTGTGTTCCCCCAAAACAGGGCCAAAGACAAGGTGGTGCTGACAGAAAGCTACTGGAAGCTTTCTCACACAGCTACACCCAAGTGTGTCTCCAGCGTGTCCCACCAGTACCAGCTCTGATGGCACCACAGAAGGATGATCCTTGTTCCCTCAGCAGGGATGGGTTCTTGCCACCAAACCCTACAGGCTGAAAACTGTTAAGGCTTCAGGCAGCTCTCCTCTGGTAAGTTTAGAATTCAGGGAGATTTAGCATTTTTCAGCCCCTTCAACCATTCCCCAGGCTCTAAGATCTAGGGTGAAGGCAGCCATGTTAGGTGTTACAGAAGCAGGGGTCACTGCAGTGCCAAACCAGAAGTCCTTATGTGAAGGTTATTCTAACGCCAGACCAGGAACAGACCTAACCCCTTTGGACCTCATGGCCTTCACCAGAAACAATCTGCAAAGGAAGAGGTCAGGTCAGAGGGGCGTAACGCACCATGTACACAGCCTGCACTGACAGGGGCCCGGGATTCACGCAGTAGGAACAAATGTCCACTCTGGGCCCTTTAGGGGATGCAGATCAGAGCTGGGCTGCTGCCCTGAAATTTTGATGGCAGCTATGTGATGAAGGGCAGATAAAGGGTCCGGTCTTGGTCTTTACTAGTAAAAAATGACTAACTGAAGTGTGGTCCTTTCAGCTCAATATTGTGCTTCTAGAGTCTGCCTCTCCCAGCAGGCCCATCTCTAATGTAACACTAATCAATTCCTGACAGGGGAGAGCAGGCTCTGCTTCCATTTTTCCCCATCTGAAAGGAAACATGACTTGTGAGATGCAGCAACTCAGAGTACCTTGCTCTGAAGGTTCATCATGGACTTCTCGAAGGTCTTCGGCGGAGCCCTCTGGTGGTTACACAAAATGGCAACCGCTCTGTTGGCACGGTTATAGGAAAGGATCTTCGCTGGGATGTTATCATCCGCTGCAAAGTACAAGAAAGTGGTGAACAACTGGTATTCTCCAGGGTCAAGGAGTCCCAGCCAGCACCCCACCATCCCTGCAAGCTCACAGTCACTGCAGAAGTGACCTCGCTCTCTGATGGAACCGTCTCAACATGTCTCTAACCACGGTGCCAAGAGCCTGACCACTTCCATCCCAAACCCTAACTTTCTGTGCTGGTTCCATCAATAGCAACAAAGACATTTGCCACTCAGGAGGCAGGGGAAGCACATCCATGCTCAGAGTGAGAAGAGGGCAGCATGACCATACTGCTCAAGATGCTGTTGGACTTCAGTTTACTCCAAACGTGTCCATTTCGTAAAGCTGTTGAAGTTCAAGTGAGCAGTGCTCAGCAGAGAAGTTATTAATGAGCAACCAAGAAACATGGGGCTGTTACAGCTGTATCTGCCTTGCCTGCCACATACAGCCTTTTACAGCTAAGAGGAAACAAATGAAAGATTTGGTAAAAGCCAGGCATATCTTGGCAGGCAAACCACAGTATGCTCACAGATGAGCTTTGCACTGCCCCAGTGCTGGGCTGCTCAGCTACCCCAAAAAGATTGGCAGCAGATTTTTGGTCAGACTTCAGCTGTTTGACATTTACACTGGGAGAACTGCAACCAGGCGGTGGTATGCAGATAGAAGGTTAAGCTGAGGAAGGCAGGTCTGGATTGCAGGATGAGAGCTGTTCCTCTCACAGTTGCAAGGACAGGACTTACGATTAGTGAGCTCCTTGAGCTGCTGCTGTAGCGTGATGGAGGCGTTGTAAGTACGGAATACCTTGGCTGTCAGTCCCTCCATAAGGTCTTGAAGATGTTTATTTAAGATACTGGTCTAAAGAAGCAGAAAAAAGATGACAGCATTAGAATTGACTTCAGTAGTGAAACCTCTGGACCCACTGCTAATGAAGACACACAGTTCACAGCCAAAACCTAACTAGGGGACTCAGACCTGACACCCAATGTCCAAAACTTCACTGAAACCCCAGGAAAAGTGAATAAAGAACCAGCAAGTATTAGACCAGGATCAAGTATCATAAACAGTCAAATTTTCTTCATTGTAGAGGTTTTGGTTCCCAGTAGGTAGGGACATGCCTGTCCCATCCCAGGGAAGGTGCTTAAACCACCACAGTGCTCCCACAGTGCCAAATGTGCAATCAGGGATGGCATTTGAAAATCTGTCAACTCACAATCATCTTTTCTGAATTTTGAAAAAACCTTCCCATGTCAGAGCCAGCCAAGCTCCACAGGGCCAAAGCCCATCAGTTCAGGAACCTGCAGGCACAGTGAGCAATACAGACACCAGATTGAGAGAGACTCTCACTCAGGTGTGTGTCTTTCACTCAGGTCACCCAGGACAGCTCTGAAATAAAAGAGAAACAAAATCTGCCACTGAAACCATTTTTGGAACAGAGCAGCTGTTATTGCCTGGTGCGGAGTGAGCCTGGTGCTCTACCACCATTCCTCACCAGTAACTACGTGCTTACATTGAGGCGGTCGAAGAGGTCATCCTCAGGCTGCTTGTTCTCCATGAACAACTGGAGATTCTTAAAAACCTGCAAGAAGACAAAACACCCATCTTAAGGCACTTGGACTGAACAGTGCTAGGTAGAAGCAACACTGCCGAGACACCACTTAAACTGTTTTCAGGCAACACTGATGATGCGGGACATTACTTCCCAATGGGCAAAGGCCATCATCTTTTAAGACACTTGTGTTTAAAGTTCTTCCCCAGCAATCCTGAGTCCTGAGCATTTGATGTCCTTTATGCTCATTCTTTAGATCCATATTTCAGAAGACTCGATTCTGCTCTGGCTTAGCTACCTAACAGAGAAAGACTCCAAAGCTACCACCTACTTCCCTCACTCTCCATGATTATTCCGACCAAAGAGACCCCTGAGCAATTTCCTATGGAGTTAAAGCTACCAAAACCCAGCCCTTCTCATTACTGCATTAAATGTTTCATACAAGCCCATCCCAAACAAGTCTCACTGGGGCAGGGAAATAATCAAAACCTTTTTGATTACACAGAGACCACAAATCCCAGCTCTGTGTACTCCAAATCCCTCGTATAGATACCTTATGCAGAAAGATTTCTAGTTCCAAAATAATCAATTCCCCATTATAAGCATTAAAGAAAAGACATCAAGAGAGATCAACACTAAATAAATTTAAACTTAAAAATGTTTTTTTTTTTTTCCTTTAAACAAAGAAATAAGAATTCTAGATTCCTATAGCACTATAGTTTATCTCCCCCCCAGCATTTCATTTGCCAAGAGGTTGACACTTCTGGCTCTTTGTCGTTACAATTACCACAGTATTGCACATGTGTTATCTAACATTCTGTGCTAACTGCAGAGGTGTGGGTGAGGTGCGAAGCCTGGTTATACCCACAAAAGCAGCCTTTTTGGACAGTGCCCTCCAGTTCACATTGCTTTATTGGTATTTGTTCTGGAATAATGGCAAGATCGCAACAGATTAGTAATTGGTGGGTGACGGGAATAAAGAAAATGACACTATCTAAGAAAGAAGTCTTGGTTGGTAGGTACCCACGTACACAGACCAGAAGTATCAGTGCGTAAGCCTTCTCTCTTTCTAAGGCACAACCAGTAAGAAGGGAAGGACATTAACTGACTTGCTTTCTGACCAATGACAAAGTACTCTCTTATTGCCACTAAGACTGTGCTGACCAGATTTTTCTGCATTTCAGACTCTGTATGTGTTCGTGGAGGTGCCTTACCCTCTTCTCCACAGGGACTTTGTTGTAGTATCGGATGGAGTCTTTTCCGAGGAAGTCAAACTCAACCACGTATTCCTGGCCATCCAGTTCAGGATGCAGCTTGATATGTTCTACTCTCAGAGAGCAGCAGCCCACGGTGTCAGCTGTCTCTCCTTCTTCTTTTTCATTTCCAGCTCTCAGAGCAAGCTACATTTACACCAAGACAAGCAAGGTAAGCATTTCGGACTATCTCAGTCATAGATAGATACTAGAAACTTTCTGACACGGGCCTACAAATCAGGGGTGCCCACAGTAGAAGAGGGAGAAATATGCTTTTGAACGGACAAAACAAAATTCTCCGAAACTCCCTAGATTGCCTTTAAATATTTTAACTAACCCTACACTAACGCCAAAAGTCTTCTATCAATCTACCAAATTACCTTTGTTTTAAAATGGAAGATTAAAGCAAGATGTTTTGCCAGCTTTCTCACATTAATTAACTCAAACTATAAGGTAGTTCTGATCAACTAACAAAAGTTCATTTCAAAATGTTTGGTGTTTTTTAAAATATTAGACTGACTTCCAAGTGAATTCAACCTGATACAAAATCAGAAATTTCATTAGTTATGCATCTTCTTACTCTTCACAGTATGCTAAAGAAACACATTTTAAACAACATACATGACACTTTCTTCAGAGTACTTAAGTAATCTAAAAGCTACATTTGGCTGCATAAAATGTAACTGTACTGGCTAAACCAATTTCTGATTTTTGAAGAAAACCTTAAACCACATAAAACCACATATTATTCAAATAAAAGTTCCCCTATTTACATCAAACCATTCTGAACACAAACTGTTAATTTGGTTGGTCAAAATCAAACATAGCAGGGCAACAGCTCTATGGGAGCTGGCTTCAAATAGTGTTAAGTGAATCAATACAACTTCATTTTTTTTTATTCTGCGGTGTGAAACTGAGCATAATTATGAAACCTCATGACTATGAGGTGACCAAGTAGCAGAACTCCCAGCAGGAAAACTGAAACAGCTGGAGACAAAAGGTCCACACAAAGCTCCCAGTAATCCAACTGGGAGATTCTGGAACCCAGCTGTGAATTTTGAGCTAAAACAATGCTGCCTGAAATAGCCATAGGCAGTACAATAGTTTATTGCTCTTGATTTCCAGGTAATGGGAAGGAAAAGGAGAGGGGTGGGATTCCTGCCCACCAGGAAGTCTCAGGATACCTTAGTAACTGGGCTCAATTCTGCTTTAGGAACAGACACACAGCAGTCCTGAGTATTCCCAACAGGACAGGAAAGGTAGGAGGGGTGTGCTGGGGAACGAGCCTTACTTTATCAATGAAGTACAGTGCCACAGCTCTCTGCCGTACTTTCATCTCTTTGGATTTCCAATCTTCTCTATATTGATTTCGGATTTTATCTACACACTTCTTCAACCTCCGAGCTGTCTCGTACTTCTGCCAGTCCTTCTCACCCTGCAGAGAAAGTTGGAATACAGTCAGCATCAGAAAGCAGGCAGAGGACCAGTTCCAATCTGCCTCTCAAGGTTTCACAAGTATGAGTGGCAAATGGTCTCACTGCACAAAAGCACTGAGACTTTACTGCTAAAACAGCTCAGCTCCAAACTATGCTGCCAGGCAGCTGTAAGCAATTCAGATTTCCATGATATGAAATGCTTGAACGGAAGCAACTAGAGACACAAGGAGACATTATGTCTTCTGTGCTTCTCAGTATATAAATGGTTTCCTCTGCTCTATTCAGATAACGCTTAGATTCTTTCATCTGTTTAATTAAATACCCATAAAACATACAAGCAACACCACCAGTTCAGTTCATCAGTATTATTATATGTTCAAGTCATGGCAAAAAGAAGACGTAAATTAACAAGGAACAGATTTCTCTCACACTTGTAGGACAAACTCCTCCTTTCCAATACAGGAAAAAAAAATCTCGTACAAAAATGATTTCATGAGAAGAACTTAAATTCTATCCCCAAAACTGGAGACTACTTATCTTTCAACAGGCTCATCATTTCTTTTACAGAACTGATCCATTGTCCACTTATTTGCTCCCACAGCAGGGTTTGCTTTTCTTCAGCCATGGGCTCCTTATCAGTCTTCTCAGCCAGTAACCTGGCCATGTTTTACATTTCAGTACTGACTAATCATCAGCCCATGGTTAGAATTTCACTACATGATTAGGCAGGGGCCAAATCAGGGCCAAAAGAAAATAAAATATCCACCAGAACAAGCCCATTCTTGGGTGAATTACCACCTTTTCAGCTTATAAAGAGTAAAGGATTCCTACAAGGAATGAGACAATATTGCTTTTCAATAGGTATAGAGTTTTCAGATTTCATCTCTCTTGTGCAGCAGTTGCATTCTATTTTTTCAAGGCAGAACAGAAGCACGTGTACTTTCATATGAATTCAATCAGCACAGGATTAAATAGCAAGATACTTACTTCCTATCACTCTCCTAGCCAACAGCTACATTTGCTTCATGACCAGTATTTTCTTCTTAATAGTATTAACTAAATCTGTACCTTAATTCTTGAGCTGGGGTTCAACATGATGTATTTGATAGAGCCTTGGATGTTCTCAGTCCACGACACTAGCCAGGTAACCTTGTTATCATGCCGAACCTCCTTCCATTTGTGTCCTGGTGGAGGGGGAGGGATCTTGGAATCCCTGCACAGAGTTAAGAGGACAACAAAAAAAGCTATTTAAAGAGATTTTTAAGCTTCAAAATTGAGAGAAGTAATGAATACCATCACACGAAGAAAGCACAGGTAAAGAAACCACGGCAAAGTAATTACAAATTTCAACAAGTGGGAAATCAAGTGAATCACAGTCGCAAAAGATCAAGTGTAATTGCTATCAGTGGGAACACATTCCTAGGACCAACTTTGATTTGTGGACACTATGATAGTGAAGATGCTTATCAGGGCAGGACCAAAGAGAAGCCCACCGAACCCTAGCCTTTAACAAAGCAGAACAACCTACTTAGCAGAAAATTAATTTTAGGTATTTGCAGCAGGAAAGAACATTTAAACACACAAGGATGAGGAAGAAAATGTGTCGATGAAGTTCTAAATGAAACTTGTGATAATCTTGTTCAGTCTCTGCTTGTATGACGCAGTTTCTTATCTACGTAAGTCTAAGATAAGCAGCATGTGTATCTCTACATGCTTGCACAGGAATCCCTACCGGATTTTAGAAAAGAAGCTATCCTAACCAGAAAGCAAAGCACCCAGTGCTTACTTGCTGCAGTTAATGATGATATCTTCTGGCATGATACGTCTCTTCAACATGCCCATCTTGGGATGGTTCCCACGACCTCGGAAGAGACCTGGAGGTTCAATCTTAAAGTTCGCGATCCTCTCTTTGTGGTTGTCCATCACACAGTAACCATATTCCTTCAATAGCCGCTCATTTTCCTCTTTGATTTTCTGGAAAAAGCCAAAAGCAAAGATGAAGTACTATGCCCAGCACCACACATCTCTACATAATAAGACTGAATAATTTTGATATTTGCACTCCAGTAACACCGAAGACCAACTCAAAGCCAGACTCCAGTTGTGCCAAGTGCTGGACCAACACACAGGGCAGCAGACTGCTCAGGTAAGCATCCATAAAATGCAAGAAGCAAGACAAGCAGGAAAAAAAAGAAAGAATGTACAAAAAACCCTCCTAAAATCTGTATTTGAGTGGAACAGATTAATATTTATCTTCACCAGCCCTACTTTGCCACAGCAGAAGCATTTACCTCCACCACATACCACATCTACAAAGGCCATTTACCACAGTACTGCTGGTTTATAATCTCTATTCAGCCCCAGAACAAGCACGTGACATCCACTGGACTTTACATCTTGTTGTTTATATAAGGGAAAAAAAAAGTTTTCTGTGTCTGAACTCAGAATCAGAAAGCAGGCAGAGGAATGTCTCCAGTCTGCTGCTAAAAGCATGTGAAGTCTGTGTCAGCAAACGGTCTCAAAGGCAGAACACGGCCTCCTAAGATCATGCTGAGATTTCACTGCATACTTCTCTACTTGAACTCTAATAACATGGAAGGAAAAGTAGCAAAAAATAAGAACATCTCAGCCCAAAATAAACTATCTGTCCCATAGACAGCACTGGTGCACAAGCTAAGAAACTTAACAGTAAAAGCCACTTTTCTCCACTTCAATAGTGACTGTGAGTGGGAACGGGGAAAGGCTCCCCCATGTATATCAAACTGAAACAGCAATATGACATGGGCTCTCTACTTTGGCAGGACTCCTGACCCCAAAGACTGTAATTCCAAGCCACCAGGCCCCACAATTCAAGGAGAATTACTGTAGTGTTGGAAAGGATCAAGTGAGAACTTGGGGCCAGTTTCCAACTTTTATTGCCGTAAGTTTCATGTAGTACATTTCATTCATTCAAAATCTACTTTTTTGCCCACAAGCCACTGCAGCCATGCTACTGAAAATAAAATTCCATTTTTGATTACAAAACTGCATTAAGTGGAGACCTAATTCTAAAGATTTTTTCCTCAATATATCTTACTCACTACTATCCCACTATTGTTGCAGCATCCATTTCACTATCCTCAATTTTGCCCTTCAGACCTAAGGAACTCTTAAAATAAAAATCTGTCCTTACCTGAGCATACACTGCCCATTACTGGCCAGGGACCAAGGGTCCCATCAAACATAACACATCTTATTCTCTTTATTTACCTAAGCAGGGTCAGGAGCCTTAACCCTGATCAATATCATTTCAAGTCAGGATGAAGGTTCAGCTGCAAACACAGTGCTTTACATTACTTAAGCTGCAGAGTGAAGATTTCTACAATTAACATGAATGTAATAGTGTGAAAGCTAGTAAACACTGACTTATAAATGGCAAGGCAGGCAGAGAACAATTACACTAAGGTGTTTACAAGCCAGCTAAGCATCAAGAATTCTCCTAGAATTCCCTCTGGTACCTGTTTCTCCTCCTTGGACATCTGTTTCCTAGCTTCCGACTGAGCTTTGAAATACTGGCTCATGTGGGTGAAGTCACACTTGCTGAGGTTGGTGATAGTGCTCTTCTCTTCAGAGGTCATTTCCTTGCAGAAAGAAAAATAGTGCTTTACATTTTCATACACGTATAATAGAGCTTACCCTACCCGTGACAGCTTAAACAGAGACAATGCACAGGTTCTCACGGTAATCCCCCAGGAATCCCTAAATTCTTGTACATGCTGACTCCAGCTAAGGTCAAAGAGCAAAGGACAAGGAACAGGGTGTATGCAATGTGTGGCCTCATCTCTGCAAGCACTGGGCAATGCTGCACCACCTTGCAAAGTGCTCTCAACTAACAGGGGCTGGCACTGTTGAGGGAGTAAAATCCAGTAACCCATCTGGAAGAACTGGGACATCTATCTAAAGGGTTGACCTTGTGGCTGGTAGGTTCACTGAGGAAGGTTTGGCTTTTAGGTCTTTGGAAAGGGCTTCCTTCTGCTGTAAGGAAGGCCCTTCAAAGCATTTAATGCTCAGATCAGCTATAACCCATCACGCAACAAGCAAATTCGTTTTGGAAAATTCTGACATTCAGTTTAGAAACATCTGAGGGCCTCTCTTCCTGGAGAAGCTACAGGACTAACTGGAAACCTCATGGCTAAGGCCTGAGGCAACTTGCAGTTGCCACAAGCTAGCTCTCCTAGGCAGGAGCCTAGGACAGCAGCCTCTGTTCACTGCCTAGCAGTGAGGAGACACCAGCCACGCCTGCAGTCACCACAGCCCCAGACTACCCGCGTACCTTTCTCCAGTCTTTGAAAAAGTTTTTCCTGAAGATCTCCTTCGTAGTGTATTCGTGATCAAGCATTTTTGCGAAGAATGTGGCAACTTCTTCTGCTTTGGTGCTCAGCTTCATGACTTTACCTATGAAGAAAGGTTTTATTTTTAAAGCACGGGGTAAAATTAGGAACTGAAGCCAGAAAGAAGCTACAGTAACTCCCTTAAAGAACAGCATACTTTTACCACTCTGAAGTTTTTCACAGAAGTGTTATATAGTACTGCAAATTGGATGGGCAAAAGAAACAGAGGAACACACTTGCTCGATCTACCATCAAAGATTTTGAAAAAAAGTTCTCTCTGGAAGTTAAACATTATAAAAAAAGCAATAACAGTCTGATGTGAGGTCTGAGAGACACAGGGCAGGAAGGGGAAAAGGCCTCTTGCAGGAAACCCTGTGCTGAGCCATCCCTGTGGTGTGTACACTCCTGGGGAGATACTGCTGTTTGAAGTGGAAGAGGCAAGGAATTTCATTAAAATTCATATTCCGGCACTCAGACATATGGGAAATACAGGCTCTGTATTCCTCTCCTACCCACAGACAGACATGCTTTGGAACACCCCTCCTAGCCTTTAGCTATTTCTAGCCAGGAAGAGCCCTTCCTATATATACACACCACAAATAGGCTGGAAAGCGATGCCAAATATTTAATTCCCCTTCGTTGCAGGGAAATGTGTCAGGATTCTGCTAATAGCCTGAGTCCCTCACTGTGGGAATGCATCCCTCTGTCTCCAAATCAGGCTCAAAAGATAGTCGTTTTTGAGACAGACTGAGCTTTGAGTGAGCAGGAAGGTCACATTTCAGCTTATCTGCAAGACTGCAGTACAGACTGAAAGTGCTGCAAGGAAAAAGACTAGGACACAAGGGAGCAGAGGCTGCTGCAACACCGGAGCTGTAGATTCAACAACATCTAACGTTCCTATTGAGCGTCTTTTCAGTCCAGATTGCATTCCTGACAACATGTGAGTGAACCCCGTGAAGGACTTTGCATGCAACTCACATCTCCAGCTAGCTGCAAGGAATATTTGAAGTCCCCATGGGCTGGCAGACAGTCAACACCTGGGGATTTTTAATGACTGTTTTACTGCACAAAAGTCAATACAAGAAACACTACTGTTGATTCTGTGCTAGTGGAAAAAAATAGCATGCTTTTGATTTACTCCATGGTTGGAAAAGTTACAGCATCTCTAAAATTAAAGCACAGGAGTTTTCTGTAGAGCCTGAAGATCCGTAAAGTCTTGTAAAACAGGGCTTAGGCTAAAAGTCCTCCCAGCGATCTGAGAACATCGTGCAATTAAACAAAACCAACAGAAACTCTGCCAGTTTGTAAGCTGCAACCTAAAATACTACATTTGTTTGCCTACAACAGGAAATGGGGGAAGGGAGAGACAGCAAGGGAAGTGTTTTTTTTCCAGGCTGCAAGTCTAGCTCGAAAGAGGCTATCAAGTAAGCAACACATTATGGGGCTTAAATGACCAAAATTGTTCCCAAATTGCTACAGAGTAGTACAGGCTCAGGCATCTTTACCTAACCACTTTAAAACAGATTTCATTGTACACAATTCCCACTTTTAAAAAAACTTGGAAAAAGCTCTCAGTGACAGTTCTATATATTTAAAAAACTGATTTATTTCAGAGCCCTGAGCATTAGCTTGCAGTCTTAAAAAACGAAATTCAGGGAGCAACCCAGGGACATAACAGGCAGGAGAGACCACACCGCAGTGACAAACACCACTGCCATCATCTCCACTGTTATCTTGTCCATCTACAGAAAAACAGCGAGTTCAGGGTGCCTTAAACACACGAGTTCAAGCTGCCTTTGTGGTACAAGCAATTGCTCATTAACCCATAGTCACTCAAAAATATAGCTAAGCCCTTAAAGATGGCTTTTGGCATTTCAGGCTCCCCGAGCGCGGTATTGTAAGCACTGACAATAGCCCCGCAGTCGTGTTGGATGAAATCAGGGCCAGTCTCGCTGCACTGCAATCACCAGGCACGGGAGGGATTCCTCCAGTGAGCTCTGGCAGCTGGCTGGCCAGCCACAGCGTGATTATTGGACTCTACAAATCATCCTAGGCTAATCTTGAAATTAGACAATGCCTTGTAAGCACAGACAGCGGTCTCAGCAGCTGCTGTGTAAATCAGCCATCTGATGCCCTCCCCCCCTCAGTTTCTCAGGGAAGATGTATGCGATTGCTTTGTTTGCCAGGATCCATCCCCGCCCCTAATTTTTGAGCCTATTGATCAATTCTTGCCACGACAAAGACAGAGGTTGCAACAAATCCCTGCGTTTCCAGAAGGTTTTGTGAAATAGGTGGCAAAATAGAAGCTCATTGCTGCCTGCACGAAAGGGATAATTATAGCATAATTCGCCCCTCTTCTTCTCTAGACAGCACGAGAGATCATATATATTCTTCACTAGAGGGGGAAATAATATTTCCAACCTTGCTACAAGTTCTTATCGAGCCCTAAGACAGCTAGAGGAAAATGGGCACCCTTGATCATTGTGCTGTTTGCTTAGAGATGGTCTTCAATAGGATGCAGCACGTTTATTTCACTGCCTTGTTGCTGAAAGTGAGTGCCACCTATTCCTCAGTATTTCAGTATGTGTCACGTCACATGAAAATATCGCCTTGCTTCTGGACGAGTTCCACGCACAGATGTCCCCTTCGCCAAAAATTACATTTTCATCCACTCAAATGCCTCCCACTTAATTTAATCCTGGGCTAATTTGATCCTTCATTTAACATGATCACAGAACTAGAAGGAAACACACGGGTCATCAAGTCCAGTCTCCATCAGGCATCACATCATATAATCCTATCCACATGAGCCTCTAACAACCAGTCAGCCCAGCAGATTAGAACCCCACATCAATTAGTTCTACCATGCACAATAGTAGCTAAATGGGAGCATGACACACACTGGAGGGCTACATCCTTGAGATCAGGCTGATCCCACGCATTCCTGCAACATCCTAATCATTTGTAACAAAACTTATCTAGTTTTGTTCCATTAATGCCACTGAACAATCATGAAATTAATTACAGATTATGGAAATTTCAATTCGTAATATTGAAGAACACAAAGCAAGCCTGAAGATGACCAGTGACGAAGTCACTGCTCTTATTATGTACTGTACTGGTTACACAATACTTCTCTTGGGCATAAGACCCCCCTCTCACATTATTAATGAAGCTGACAGATTTACCACAACAGAATGGGAACAAGTTCATCTCTGTGTCAATTCAGCAGGCTGCTCCCTTTACTTCTACCAACCCGTCCTTTTCTAAGCTGTTGAAGAACTTCTCTTAAACTAACCACTGAAACAAATCCACTTCCTCATCTCCTCAGAAAATTGCAACAACGCCCTGAGAATGCAAGCTGGAATTGTAAATTAACTCACCATCATAGTAGAATTTGACATTCTCAGGCAGAGGTTCATATGGTGGAGCAAACACAGGACCTTTATGCTCTAGGAACTTCCACTTAATTCCTTCAGGGTAACGCTCTTCTTCCCACCTTCAAGAGAAACATACGAACCAGTATAATTAAGTTCCTAGTCTTCATTTTATTGTTACGTTGGTGTAAGAGTATGCTACAGAAAATTAGAAAGCAGTCATTACTGTGCCAGACACTGGCAAAGAACAAATATTCACACTTTTTTTTTTTTTTTTTTTTTAACAAAAACAAACGCACAGCAACATCCACAAACAGAACACCTCGGGTCACAGATATCTGATACAGCATAGTCCTCACCTGCCACTTGCTCCTCCTTTCACAAAGACACAGCTGAAAAAGCTTAGAATTTGAGAAAATGAAGAATTCAGTCTCGTAAAGCATCAAGGATCATGCCAAATAATAATCAGCTGTGATCTAACATCAGGTCCAGGATGCCTGCTCAGCAAAGCCAAACAACTGTAGTATATTATGCAGCTGCCTTCAGATGTGGACAAGTATCCCATTAAGGGCAGAGATAAAGAAACAGATGTTCATTTACGACCTAAATGAGAACAAACCTGCTTAGACAAGAAAGACTAAAACCTGCTTTGTCATTTTGAATTCATTGAAATTCTTTGGGTACGAAGAAGTGTTCTTGAAGAAAAGCAGAGTAGCAAAGAAAAAAGCAAACTTGCCTTGGAGCACCTCTATAAAAAGTGTTTTGTAAATGACACATCAAGCTTCTCGACACAGCAAGGTAGGCGCCACCAATCCCACGTTCCAGCTGAACAAACTCACAGGGTCAGCAATTCCTCTACAGAGGAAAGAAAGGAGTCCCACCAGGCCCGCTTCCTCCCCCAGCTCCTGGTGTCCTGTGCCCAAGCCACTGACTCCATATTCCTTCCCCTCTCTGCTTCTTCCACCATTACCAGAGCACTCCTGCTCCATACAGCTGGCACAGGATCCCCTGCTGAGACAGGCTGTTTTACCTTAGTGATCAATCAACCAGAAGGCCATTAACCTGTCACAGTGCTCAGTCTTTGAATTACCCAGACCACTCTGTTGAGCAGCCACAACGATACAAGAAGTTTAAACTTCCCCCTCGTGCCAGCCCTATGGAGCAGTTTCCTTCTCAGCTGCTGCTAAACCCAGAAGAAATGCACACGTACTGCAGTGCAGCTCAGGAAGCGTGCCGCACAATTAAATACCTCATTCCTAATGAGACGACATGGCCACTGTACAGAAGATGAGCATTGTTCGCAGAAAAGAGCTTCTGCTAGAAATTACTCAAAATGCTTCAGCAGCCCCTGTATATCGGTAATTTAGGAAGAATAACAATGGTAGGAGATAGTATTTTACTCTAGCTAGAAAGGCACCACCTTTGACTGAAGCACTAGACCTTAATTTTTTTTTAGGTAAGGTAACTCTAAGGTAATTAGATAGCTGAAGCATACTACGCCTGTTGGGAGGGCTGTAAGGAAACATGAGATCCATACGGTGGTTTCTAAACCCACAACTACCAGAAAGTTTCCCACAAAGAGATCACAAATCATTTTCAGTCCCACCTCCACCTTCTTAAACCTCCTCGTACATAAACATCAAGACAAAAGACGAAGTGAGCCTCCTGAGTTCATCCCTTTTTTTGGTCCTCATTTGGTTTTAAACAATAAAAAACCTGCCTGTGGTAGCTCTTGATCCTAGAGCAACGTTCTGCAAATGTTTTGGCAGGAGCAAGGAGAATGGTATCTATCAGGAAAACCACCTTACTAATTTCAGCAGAAACCGTGCCAATCAGTCACACAGGCTCCTTATTTAAACCTCACACCAAATCCAAGAAGGCCAGGGTGACTCAGGAAGGTAGTTTAGGATTGGTTTTCATTTGGAATGAAAACAGAAAATTCTGACAAAAACCAGAATATACCTCAGGGATATGTTATTTCAAGGTAATTAACTTATTCTAACACAAGGTGGGAAAAGTGCTCGTAAGGTGTGCTTCTGGATCTCATATTTCACGCTGACAGGGTGTGAAAACGACCTCTAAGAAAGATCTCCACATGGTGATGACCAATGCCAATGCCTTGGGAACGGCTAGCATCAAGCATCCATGTAAGTGAGGATGAAAATGATCAAGGCAGCAAGCACTTGAGGAAGCAGCCAAAAAAAAGATATCAGACTTTCAGAAAATTGGCTCAGATGGAACATAAAATGCCCTTAAGAGATGCAATTGAAGTGCAGATGAAACCCTGTCCAGCAGACTTGCTATACAAAGCCACAGATGGATGACACGAACCATCAGCAGAAGGATGCAGTTACCTACTGCCAGGTTTTGCGAAACGTGCTTTCAAAGGCAGTTTTCCCCTCAACAGTAAGCACAAATCTCAGAGCTTAACACATCTACCTGGAATTGTGCTGCCGAGGCAGATGAGGGGAGAATTGTAAGGCTTTCCAGTACAGCTCTGCTGTTGAAGGATACAGACTACAATAAAAGGGAGCTGTGGTATTAGTTATAGTAAAGTCAGACAGAACCAGCAAGGAGAGCTGACACAAAGTCAAAAAAGACAGATCATTAGGCTTAAAGAGACCTTCAGTGGCTTTCTCTCACTTCAAGTTTCTTCCATGTCAAAGCACATTGAAAATATGCTGTCAGAGGGACTGAGGAAAAGCAGACCACTAAGAAAAAAAAATCAGAACAGTTACGGGGAAAGGCCTGAAAATGAAATTTCTAAGAAGACAAGTACGAAAAAATACTCAAGTGCTGATTTCTATTTGAGGAAGCTGTAGCAATCAGAGGAATATGCAGACTATGAACACTGCAAAAGGTTTTTTTTTAAGGTGAATCAATAATAGAGACAATAAGGGTGTGTGCACATGCTCGTGTACACATGTAAAAGACTGAGCCTGAAAGGATTTAAGGGAATGCCTTTGCAATCCTCTGACACCACAGATCTATTTAGAACTGCCAAATGATCTAAGGAAAGAAAATGCTCATGGAAACAGCTCCGAAAGGTCATAAAAACACATTACAGAAGACTACAGGAGTGAAGAAAACACATACACTTTTGAAAACCACATACACAGTAAATCCAGGGAAGTACTAAGGTCTGAACTTCAAAACACACATGTAATAACTTCAAAACACACAAGTTCCTCAAATCTAGCATTAACAATAGGTTATATTACTGTGGATAGTTAAAAAAATATCTAGCATCTTTCTCATAGAGCACTAGCGTAGGACAACAAACCATGAAGTTCAGATCCATTAGAAAAGGCTCTAAAAATTTAAGTGCCAAATAAAACAATGTCAGTTAGTGATTTTACTTTAGGATCATGGGCAAGAAAGCACTTTCCATTCAAAGCTTATTTTCAAAATTCATTTTCCAAATAGCCCAAGCTTAACTGGCCACTTGACCAGGTACCTGAGACAGGACCGGTTTTGAGAGACACACACTTGACATCCAACTTAAACAGCAGGGTGGACTTGTTGTAGACTTGTGGGCCAGGTTCTGTGCACAAGAACATCAGTAGCTAATCGTTATGGGTAGCCTCTATGTTCTACAGATAGAAACTTTTTTTGTCTTTGGTAGAGCAAAAAAGGGATTTTCACTTCTACTTGAGAGGATGAACACCCTGAATGAGAAGTTTATTTAAAGCTTATCAGAAAAGTAAGCCAATTATTCAGAACAAATCCTCATGAATCAACAAAAAGTCAGATGTGCTTACTCAGTCAGCATGGGAGGTAACAGGGAAAGTGCAGGTGCAGAGGGTAGCAGACATCATCAATATATAGTTACCATTTCCATTTTTGCTCCTCTTCTTTTTTCGGCTTCTTTCTCTTGTCTGCTTCAGGAACTTTCTTATCTTTGCTCTTAGCTTTCTTTGCTTTGCTGTCCTGTAAAATGAGTACGAAGCTGTTAGAACAAGCTACCACATCCCACTCCTTCCTCTTCTCCCAGGAAAAGGTGCTTTAAAACTAAACAACCATCTCTTGGGATGCATTAGTTTGGCCACAAACAACTGAATTACCGAGGCCTAAATACCTAAGTGTGCTCTTAGACCATCTTCTTAAGTCATAGTCTACTGCTGGCCCCACTTCAAAGTTTTAAGCCAAATTATTTTGCTATAGTAGTGGGGCATGTTAAGCGCACAAAGCCAGTTATTGTGCCTCACCTGATAAGCAGCAAGTCTGGGCCACAGTAACACGATTGTTCAGTTATAGGAACACCCTCCTGGGCCTGCATGAGTTGTATCTACTCTGGCAAATGCTACAAAGCACAGCTGTAGCACTGTAAGGTGGCTTCTGGGAATGTATGGTACACGTTCACTATAGAGACACTTCTGTTAAAAACTAGAGAATAAACCATGCTACCAGAGGCTGCCTGCAACATGTGCTTCACAAGGGTGGCTTTGCTAGATGCAGCAGCACAGACCTCTCAAATTATGGCTAACCTCTCAATGCCAACTCCCTTTCCTAATTTCCATCCTAGGCTTCATCTAAAACCTGTGTCTTTCTAGCAGCTAATCTAGGTTTCATCTCCTCTGCTTCTGAACTGTGCTACATCATTTGTGCAACTACCAGATACTGTTAATAAAGCTCCTCTACCCTCTACAAGCTTCTTAACAGAAAGACTGAACTGCCAAGAACAGGCTGTGAGTTCATATTCCAGAGGCATCTTCTCCATCTCTTGTTTTATGTCTAGGAGAGAAGCTTCTCCTGACTTTATCCATTATGGCACAGACAAGTTAACTCGCACAATCAGCGTGGATCTACCACATGCAGCTTTGTCCCAGGACTGATCCCTGCCTTTTTTCCCTTGAATCAGATTCCCCCTGCTCTACATAATTCAACACCAAATTGTCAGTCTTGCTTTTCTTGCAAGAAATAAGCTTGTCTTCTGCATTACCTCTTCATCCTCTTGTTTCCTTTTCTTTGCTTTCTTTATGTCTTCTGTTTTGATTTTCTTGGGTTTGTACTCAGCACTGTAAGAACAGAAACTAGCTGATGAAAATAATCAACTTTTGAGTATAAAAATAAAATCATACACATACAAAACTTGTGTGCAAGTTCATAGTATTACTGGCATATTTAATCTCTAAAGAACATAATTTTGTGCCCTGCTCTTTCAGAAGGCTGAATAATCCCTATCCAGGAGAACAGCCTATAGAAAACAAACAAACACGGGCTGTTGCTGCAAATAATTGTCCAGAACTTTCAGACTGCTGAAGCACAAATCTTCCTTGAGGAAGAACCCATTCAAGAGCATTAGCAGGCACCCAGTGATTGCATGGGATGGGATAAATCAGCAAAAGCTTAGTGGCATGTTCCCCTCCAACCCGCTGCCCCTCTTCTAGTCATCAGTCTGGGATCTGCCCACAAGGCCCGATTTTTGCATCCCCCACTAGTTTGAACAATAGCAAAATTGACTGCTGGCAAATTCTTAATCTTTCCATTGCAGGCACAAGATGGGAGGTCATGAAAACTTAACAGAAGGCAGCAAATGATTACACAAAAGAAAAGATGTCACACCCGTCTCTCTTGGAAACTGAGAACTACCACATAGGAACAGAATGCTGCTATGGTTAAACTCCTCCAGCCCTTTAACTCGAGACCTCTAACGAGGTCACACCATCTGAAAGTTGGACGTACATGGATGGTGACAGATCGCAGCACGATGGAGCAGCACTTTTATTTTACTGGGTGAGCTACTATATATCAAACATCATGAGTATTTTTCTTTCAATTTAGACAAACCCTCAGCATAACCCACAACGTATTTAGAACTTTTTAAAAGGGAATCATGTCAAGCAGCGCATGCAAACCTCCTCCCTACCCTGAATAGGCTGACTGCATTTTCTTCCTCTTGAGCAGTTGTTTCCTCATCCAACAGAAGCCACTGCAGCCACTTAGCTAGCATTAATACCTCACTTGTTCAGGTTTAGGCTTTACAGTCTTCATCACTGTCTTTGTTCCATTTACCTTCTGCGTATTTTTCTCTTTATTATTATTATTTACTAACACTGCAGTAATTTCCAACACTCTCTGCAGAAGCAGATAATGGTATTTTTCCATAGACAGCACAAATACTACCCTTGCCCTGCTCATAGAGCTTCTCACAGAATAAGGCAACTGGTCTCAGATCTTCAGTCCCACATCTGAACCAGCACATGCTGAATATCTGATCTCCTACCTGCTCCCTTAGTGTTCTGCTTTTAAAACTAAAGGCAAGCATTCAAGTCACCAGTACCCAGGCCACTTACTCATCATCTTCTCGAGGTCTCTTGAGTGGTTTGGAGTCCTCTTTAGGAGAAGCATAAAATCCATCATCATCTGGTTCATCTTTAATACGTGGCGGACTACAAAAGGAAATAAAGGTGGTTCTAAACTTCAAACAGCAAGATTCATAGCAACCAACACCAACTCAGTTTAAGAAATGATAATCTGCAAAAAACACACGTCCTTCCAGTTCTGGTCTGGGTTGTCTTCCTCAGACCCCAAACACCTGAGGTGCATTGTTCTCCGAACTTCCACAGAGAGCACAAGGAAAAAACTTTTCAGCATCTACACATTTGCTATTTCTCAAGCAACGCCAGGATCGATTTCAACAAACAGCTTGGATTTCATTGTTTCTTTGAGGTTCTGAGTAAAAGCAACTGTAGCACTTCTAAAACAAAACTGAAATCCATGCATGTGTGTAGTCACATAGGAATGTTACGTAGTTTCAGCTCAATATCCTTACTGAGCCTGATAAAACTAAAAGATCGTCAAGTAAGTAGAGACTTTAAAGCTATTCTCCTGAATGTTTTGCCAACTAAATATTGAGGCATATGAAAAGCAGAGAAGGAAACAAAGATCTGGCAAAGGTAAATTGATTAGTCTATTTTCACTATCCAAACTGCGGGAAGCAAACAATCCTGTTCCTCTCAAACCACAAATATTAAATTAGGCTCAACGCTTTCAGCCATAATGTCCCCCAGACACCAGTAATAGCAGAAAAATACAGTATGAGTGGGTAGAGAGACTCTCTCTTTAAACAGGCTCATTATTTCTCGATTTCACAGAAGCATTTCACTTATCTTCATAAATAAAAAGACATCACAAAGAGTCCAAAATTACATTTTGAAGCACTTAGTGCTACTCTACTCAGGTACAAAAAGTAACAGTGCCATCTTGGGCTTTCCTATTCATATTCAATCCGAAATTTCTGTATCAAATTGACTCAGTTTCCAAGTCAACACACACGTTCTGCGATTGGGTGGAGTGGGAGAAAAAAAAGCAGCATTTTGCTTTGTAGATCACAGACAGCAAGAGACATTCTGGAGTCTTATTTTAGCTGGTAATGTGCCCATGAAGCAGAACAAGACAGTTTGCTCTTTCACAGCTGTAAATCCACTGCAGTGCTGGCAGATGCAACTCAGAGCAAACAGAGCCGTGCTACTGTAAGAAGCCATTTCTGCGGCATCACGTATGATCAACTAAGACACGAGTCTGCAGCACGCAGACAGCTGCAAAACATCTATGGTAAAAGAGATTTGTCCCATTTGTTTTCTCTTCCAGGCAGAAACCTAGTAGTACTGTTTATTAAGCTGTTAGGAATTTTATCTATTTTAATACTGAAACATTTCCCAATGTTTTGCAATAGTGGGAAATAAAGCATGAAAATATTAAAAGAAAGGAGCTGTATGAGCAAGCTGAACCTTGACTTGCATTGTTCCCAAGGTTGTAATATTGCTCATCCTACCAACTCTTAAAGAAGAAAATCAAAACCATCTGAACTTGTAAAAGAACATTTCAGCTGGAGAATAAGAATAATTGCCCTTAGCCAGATCTTGGCCTTCAAGAAGGCACAATAGTGATGATTCCTCCAGGCTTTTTTTTTTTTTTTTTTTTTTTAAACACAGAAAACACTCAGACCAGAAGAGGGCCCAGTTACTTTGACGTGAGAATATCCAATGTCCCTGACAAGGCTAACACATGCATGAAATTCTGCCAAATGGCAGAGGTTAGAAAGCATTATAAAAATAGTCTCCTACACCATGAAACACCTAAACATCATTGCTTTATTTCCAGAGTATCCTCCAAAAGGCCTGGAGAGGGCGCCTCTTTCCTGTGCCAAGCATAACTACGGAGTCTGCATTTTTAAACAGGAGTAAGAAAATGAAACGGATGAGGGCACATTCAAAATGTGGAAAGAATCACTAACAGGCACCGGCTAGACAGATGCCTTCTCCCAAACTCTCTGCATCCACAGAACATGGTGAGACAAGAAGGTTTTTTTTAATTATTGGTTTTCTAAGTGGACTCAGAACTGGATATAATTAAAAATACTTCCTGAAAACAGATATGGACACACAGACACACCTATCACACCAGATACATCTCCAGTATGTCAGTGGACCAGATGCACCACCTTAAAAATGTCACTGGTTAAGTGGCAGATATTAGCTGGTCAAATATTAAGAAAAAACATTTTTCTAACAATTACCCACTTCAGGATTTTAATAAAGTTATTCAGTGATGACTGATCCAACACCTAAGTCCAGGAAGCTCTATATGTAGGAGGAATTCAGCAGACATTAGAATTTTTCTGAAGGCACCTCATTTTACATAACCATTTCCCTTACCTGGAAAGGCTTTAGCCTCTAGTCACTTACATGAAAGACACTCAAAGGCAATCTGGACTGCCTTTACAAGGTCCCATCTCCAAAAGACCACTCGCAGGATTCAAGTACCCATTTTTACAGCTACAACAGAGATGCTTTCAAGTCCAGCTATCAATTTTTCCATGGTTCAATCTGTTCTCAGCAGAAATCAACTATTTGATACTTGGACAAAGCCAGCATGTGCAGGCAGACACCAGGTGTTCAACAGCTCCATCTCTAGTTACTAAGTCAGTGGATCAATTACCAGTTCCCTTAGATGGGAAGGATATATCATCTGAAGGGGTCAAAAGAATTCACA
Source organism: Aythya marila (assembly GCF_965140915.1). Classification (NCBI taxonomy): domain Eukaryota; kingdom Metazoa; phylum Chordata; class Aves; order Anseriformes; family Anatidae; genus Aythya; species Aythya marila. The sequence continues at coordinate 10,441,024 of NC_139057.1, forward strand.
ATTTTTTCCCCAAGACCATGTGAGAGTAGTCAAAACTGAGCACCTAAAAAGCCCAAAATGCTACTTTTTTCAGATCATAGACCTTATTTCTTACCTGGAGAAACCATTTTCCTTTTCCTTCTTTATCTTTATATCGCCAGAAGATGATTTCATCTGAAAAGCAAGAGAAGCAGGAGCTGATTAGCACTGCCCAGAGCACCTTGTTTTTCCAACATATACCATGGGCAGGATACTTAATTTGCTGAAGGAACCAAAGGGCATCTTTATCCCCTGCAGTCCTGAGAACAACACGACGCACCAAAGAGCCAACATTTTCTGTAAGTACTAGTTGATTCAGTATTTTCTGGCCCTTGACTCCCAGCTATGGAAGGAACTGAAGTGTGTAATCAGTCCAACATTCAATGCTTGTCTGTTTATCCTCATACAGAAGGAATGAGATTAACAGATTTTTTTCCTTCCTTGTCTCTGAATTTAAGTTTGGCAAAGTGAAAAATACTAACATGGAAAAATGTAAAACAAGCAGACGCAGCTCCACTGAGGAACTGTTTCCATTTCCAATACCTGCAGATAAAGCCCTTGTATCTTCTCATCTAGCACTCCACAAAACACATCTCTCCAGTCATCAGTGTTGGGATACCTCTCTCCAGGTTCATAAAAACTCTGAGGCATAAGCCACCTGCACCCCACTGACTTTTCACCATTCAGCAGTGTAAACCAGAACCATCCTCTCATCTGTCCCACAGGAGACACCTACCTTCTCTTCCTTTCTCTTCTCCTTGTCTTTATCTTTGTGTTTGTCTTTGTGTTTCTCTGAGCTGCCATCTTTGTGTTTGGTTTTCTCCTTGTCTTTGTGTTTCTTTTCCGAGGAATCTTTGTGCTCACTGCAAGACAAGAGTGTACATTTGGGGACACTCGAAGCAACGTAACCAATACACTGAACCCCCAATGGTAAAAAGAAAGCCCACATCACTACCAACCCCAAAACGTAAGTGATAGCCTGAACAGGAAGATCCAACCCAGCCTCCTGCTACACGTCTTCCATTTTCCTCAGGAGGAAGAGGAACGCGCCACAAAACCACAGCCACCACTTCCCATCAGGAAACCCCCGTCAGCCTGGACTGCCAACGAAATCCACAACTGCTCCGCTTGAAGTAGTACAACGCTTCAGGTTCAATTCCCACCGTCTCTGCTTTTCTTCTTTATGTCCACAGAAAAGGTCACTGCAATCGAGCTGTCCATCCTGTCAATGCCCATGTGAGCTTTTGTTCCGACAACAAGTTTAACAGCCCTCATCTCTGGAACCAAGAGAAAATCGCTGATCTCCACTGTTCTCAAACAGATGGGAAAACCAGAGCGAACAGGATATGCGGCGTCCTTGTGTTTATGCAAAGTCAAACAGAAAAGGCAGGAATAACGCCGCAGTCCTCACTCAGAGCTGTTTCAGCAGCTGGGCCCCAGAACCACTGCAGGCCAGGACGGGGACGGGCACCCACCAGAGGAGCTCTGATAGAGCTCAGCCTGACATTACAGCACTGCTTGCCTAATGCCCCAAGCCAGAAAGGAGGAAAAAGATACCCCAAAAGAAAAAAAAAAAAGAGGTACTTTTTAAACCCAGTTTCATCCCTTTCTGATTTTGGAGACGTTTGGGTAAATTCAGAGCGCATTTTCCAACTTTCCCCATCAACCAGAAAGCAAGCTAGGAAACATCCCCGCTTACAACTGAAAATGAGTTTCTTGTGGAATGACAGCTTGGAGCCAGAAAATGAAAAAATGCTCTCACCATACTCATGGTACAAACTGTAAGGACTGAGCACGTGGCTTAGTCGCATTGCTGCAGAAGCCAAACAACGAGCCTGTCAATTCAACGTGCCTCAAATACACACCCATACACAACGTGCCTCCAACGCACACCCAGATGTATGGCTGGGTGCACTCCGGCATCACGGCAGGCTCAAGCAAGCCACAGGCACCGTGGAAGTTGGGCTCTCTGCTGCTGGGCATGGGTAGGCAGCAAGCAAGCTGCCTTCCTCATGCTGGCAGTTCACGCTCCTCCTCACACTTGCATGCTCCATCCCTGAGACATCGCTCTCTGGGGCCCTCTGCTCTGTCAGAAGAAGCAGTTTAATGCAAAGCTGTACCAGAAGCAGGCAGCTTCCTTATTTTGGTTATTTCAACACTGAAGTGAAGCCCAAACCAACCTGGGAGAATACAGCCCTGGAAAACAGCAAGCCTGGAATGCCAGGGGGAGGTTTAACAAAGACATAGGCTTCGAGTCTTGTTTCTATAAAAAAACAGACTGCAGGAGGCTTGGATGTTTGATGCCTACGGAAAGCAAGCAGCATGTTAACCAGCTCCCTTAATGCTTGCGTGTGACTAAGAGGAAGGCAACCAGTCACAGACACGTCAACCCACACCCAGCCGCAGTGTAAAGTCCAGCGAGGTTCAGAACCTCACGTAACACCAGCACAAATGGCCCTGAACCTACGAGAGGTTTCAATTATTCAAGCTTAGGGTAGCGCATACTCCAATAAATACACGCTGGCCTTCTAAACCCAAGTGGATAAAGTAAGAAAATTAATCTCTAGAGGAAATCAGTACCTTCGTATACTGTGTTGCATCAAAAGAGATCAGTAGGAAGAGAAACCAGTTTCATTTTTAACTCTCTAGCAACTTCTCTTTATACCACGTATAAAACTGAAGTGAAATGCCTAAACATTAAAAGGCCACTGGCAGTCTAGAAATTCTTGCAGACAGACGCACAGCACCACATGTTGGCTGTGAGTGAAGGTTCAACAACTGCAGACTATTCTTACCCAGCAGATCGTGTTATGTACACGGTGTGATCAAGACATGCAAGTACATACAGAACATCCCGACACTGAACCTCAGAAACCCAGGAGATGCCTGCTAGTCTTGCTCAGATTAGGCGTGCCAGTTTCTTTATCCTGTTTATTCATCGGTAGCTCAGACTCCAGATACCCATTTCGTTCTTCCTTTGCTTCAACCAGATTCACCGAGCAACCGAAAGCACAACCCCCCTGGGTGTTAGCAATCTTTTTTAAACTCAAAAGTCTGGAAATCCTGACCTGACGCCTTGTTCTGTTATCTGTATGCAAGACAGGCACCTCGCTCACCAAAGATTAAAGTATTTCAATTACAAACGTGTACCATCATACAGAGGAAAAACAAAAACAACGAAACACAGGGCTTAGATCCATCTTGCTTTCTGTAAGTCTGCTTACATCTCCTTTTTGACACTTTATTGTTCTTATTTGGGATTTAAATTCTACTTGCAACAACATGTTCTACTCTGTCAACAGTTTGCATCTCCAAAGCACAGTATCCACTGCCATCAATGGGGTTAGCTCTCTAGGGTACAGTTCATGACTGTGCCTGTTGCATTGGGAATTTGGAATAGAAAGATTTTTTTTTTAAAGGTAAGTTTTCAGAAGCACCATACTCATTCTCACTGGCAGCCAAAAGCACAAGCTTTCAGTGTGCTGAGTAGAGCCCAGGAAGTACACAAAATGTGACTAAGAACAGATTAATAGATGGCAATCTACACCTGCAAAGCTAAAACTGAAAAAGGCAGAAAATCCAATTGGCCTAGAAAAGCAGTGACAGTCTTTACGTTTGCCAAATGCTTACACGCTACTGCTGGAAGAAAAAAGTGCTAAAAACTTTTGGTGGCTTCAGTAGAAACCTGAATGATGTTCAGAGGGCCACCATCACAGCCACCACTGAAAAGCAGTACGCAGGCTGAAGCTGACATTTACCATCGCTGGAGTCAGAAGCTAGAAGGCTGGATTCCTGATTCAGTCCATCCTCTTTTTTTTTTTTTTCCCTTAAATAAATCACAAGACCATCCTTCCTCTTTGCTTTGCAGCAAGCACTGAAGCAGATTTCTCACTGAAGCAACATGGGCTCAGATAACCCGAGATAAGTCGGTCTCTGGTTTCACTCCGCAGCTTCGTTTTCAAAACAACGGCCTTGGTGGCCAGACCTGAGGCCCTGGTTGTTGGCCCTGGTACGAGGCTGGAAGAAATCCCCCAGGTGACATGAAGAGACGAAGGCATGTGCTACTCGTCCCTGGGAGAGCCTGAAATCTGCGGCTCTTGATAAAGCTTGTTTGGGAACACACTGACAACAAAGTCATCGACCAACAATCCTAAAAGAAATGTTATTTTTCTCCAAAAGCAAAGCAAGTTTGTCACATACCAACTGCAGCCAGCAAGCTGAGCAGCTTTGGTCTTTCAGTTAGCTAAGACACTTACGCGAGCCTCCAGGGGAACACAATTTAACCACCACGCTAATCTCGACAGAAAAGAGGAGGCAACAGGATGCCTGCCTTACCCTAAAGAAGAGGCTTCAGCCTTCCATCAGAAAGCTATTTCCAGACATCCTCAAAGCTATTATTAGGAGGGATTGGGAACAATTTAAAGATCCGAAGTCTGTCTTCCTTGCCAATTCAAAACTGGGGGAAAAACTCACTTTTCTTTAAAAGCAAACAAACAGAACAAACGAACAAAAAGGGCTCGATACCACAGGCACCCAGATATTTTTTATCCTGAATCCCTGTCTCAGAGCACTGCGGATCCTGTGCTGTACCTTCCTGCCGACAAAGCAGCTGCGAGTCACTGAAGTGGGACAGCAAAACCCCCAGGAGACAGGGAATTTCACTGCACGTGAGCCTGACGAGAGGACGGCTGGTGACAACACGCTTGTTCCCACGCTGTGTTAGAAATGCCCAGCCTCGCCGACAGCACCAGGCCTTCCTCCGCACCCCGGCCACGACAACTGAACAGCGCTCTGAGTTCCACACCTCTGGCAGTGCTTAACACTGACATCCTGCTCCACTTGGTATTTTTAACGTAAAATACAAGCGAGTAGGATGCCATAACCCCACCACGGTGCAGGCAGAGCCAGGGGTTGCATCACCCGGGGCCACCCCATGGCACTGGCGTTGTTCAGACCAAGGGCAGCCGAGCAGCAGCGCGTCTCCTGGTGCACTGCGGCCTTTTTGCTAGCGTGCTGCCTCGAATTTTAGTGTGAACAAGGCCGTTGGAAGGCCTCGGGGCTTTGAGGCTGACGTGCACAAGGTGATAAACTTACCAGAAGCGACCCTCTGTCTGCAACCACAGATGCGGTGCCCAGTGAGGATGCCCGCAGGAAGGCAGGAGCAGGAGGCAGAGCGGGCACCTGGCAGCAGCTGCTTCGGCTGCAACCACTTGGGAAAGGTGAGAGTAGAAAGAGCTCCCAGAGAGCAGCAGATGTGCCGCGCACGGCTTCCTTCTCCAAACTGCAACAGCTTCGCCGTAATTCAATGCTGAATTCTTCAGGTGCCGTTTATGTACGTTAATAATCCCTTCCCAGGCCCTCTTCCATTCCAGCTTCAAAATCACGAGCTGGGAAGGATGCTTTATCTGAAGCGTCTCTTATTTCTCCTCTCTCATTTTCTCAGCTGTAATTAGCTCGTGGCTGAGAAGCTGCTACTAGCAAGCAGCAGAGCCTGCCACAAGCAGAGCTCCGCTTGCCTCCTCGCTAACTGCTGCAGCACCACTGAAGCGTAAAATAAAAGGAAGCTGTGATTTTACCTAAATCTAAAAGCACAAAGGGACAAAGCCTACGTTACACGGCCCGTGTCTCCTTTGACGTAGCATGGGACTAATGGAAAAACGGGCTCACGTGCAGACTAACGCATGCCAAGGACCGGCTGGCTGTGCGGGGAGAGTTTCAGGAACAGGAGGCACCCCAGCAAAGGACAAGTTTTCAGCTGCCTTGCAGTGTTTCGTGCTCGCTGCTAGAGAGCTGTTGTATGGTATTACAGGGCATGAGCACGTGAGCCTCGATGGTTCTCTGCTGGGATTTCAGCATTATGGTAAAAAATCTGAAGCCACTTTTTCCCAGAGCTGGAGCCTTTCCTTCGGTGCTCGCAGATAAGAGATCAAGCTTTCAGCAAGGGGAACGAGATAAAAAGCTGCATTAATCAATAGGTGACAAAAATACTCGGAAGTCAAATTTACACCATTAAATGTACACCATTTGTGATTCTGTAATTTGTAATTTACACCATTAAATGTACACCAGTACGCCATTAACTGAAAAAGCAGAAATTTTTGCTGCTAGAAGGGATTGCATTAGAAAGCTAATGGAGGTCAACTGCACTCAAGAGGGGGAGGAAAACTGAAGCACCCACACCAGGGGGTGCTGAAAGCCCAAGTCAGATCTCTCTGCCTCTTCGTGCCCCAGATGCACACAGTTCCTCGCAGCTCGGGATCACGTAGTAAATCAGTCAGGAGGTGTGTGAGATGCCAGAGCTGAAATTTATTTTCATTCACCACAAGCAAATGCCTTGGATCTGTTTTTCCTAGCAAAACCACAAAACTCAGAAGATGCCAGTGAAGATCAGGTCTATAAATCCCGTATGTTCCCTGCTTCTGTTCATCTCAAGCTGTGATCACAGGAGATTTTGTAAACGAAGGGAATATGCAATCTTACAGAGGATTTTTTCCTGCAGCTCAGATGCCTGTCACACTGACAGCAGGGATCAGCACTGCGAGAGGAGCCTCTTTGCTCCCTTTCACTGTCACAGCCAGTTCTGCACGGCGCCGGCCACGCTCCACGCAAAGCCCAAGACACCCAGCAGAAAGACACTCGTTACTGTGAACACTTCGAAACCAATCTCTTGCACGCCTTGGCTTCAAAGGGACCATTATTTCATTATTTTACATGGCTTCCTTGTTTGAAATGCTCGTCACCCAGAGATCAGAAACCTATTGCCACATCAGATTTGTTTCATTTTATTTTTTTAACTACTGACATTTATATTTAATGAGTGTGTGTAGGATTTTCTTTGGGGGATCAGGAAATAAAGGGTTGAGAAAAGGAACAAAAGAAAACACTTTGCTGGGTAGTGATTGCTTGATAACAATGTGGATTTATTCTCTGAGTTTTGTTTTATGGGCTTTGCACTTTCTTGGAGGGTGAAAGATCTTTGAGAAGACCATCATGAGGCACATGAAGGCTCTCCCAGTACACTACAGCTACAAGTGATTAAGATACAGGAGTGTCATCTTGTGAGTGGGAATGGAAGAAAGCAAGAAGCAAAATTAGGAAGTTCCACATCCCAGTCCACACACTTCTGCCATATGAAATTAAGATAATCTATTTTAGGTGTTTCTGGGATTTATCTTGACAGCGTAGATACTTCCTTCAAAGTCTGGATACAGGAAACATTTATTCGGAAGCTTTTCTGCCTTGTTGACGTAGGTTTTATTTTAAAAAGCTTGTTTTAGTACCAGGCAGGAGATGAAATGGTGAAACTACCGCAGACAGACATTAAAAATGATCTGCTTTGGATGCAACCAGACAATGCTCTAAAACTGCGTACAATGCGTGACGCAACACCAAACTTCTCAGCGAGCAGTCAGGGGATGCTTCACACGCGGCACAATGCATCCCACAGGTACAAACCCAAGCTTCTCCAGGAACGACGGCTTGGATTTCTGCTAACACACAGCTCAACCTCTTTAAGAGCTAAAAAAGATACAGAACATCTCCTGCAATATAAAAGCTGATGACTGGAAGTACAGAACGGAATTTCTCAAGATTTAAGTGCAATGCTATTAATCTAAGATTTTTTTCTAAATGATTCAGTTTCAGTTTTAGCAAGAGGTTTGTATCAAACGCTGTAAGAACTCCCCGTACAGGTAGAAACCATTGGAAAATCCCACATTCTTGGTGCCTTGTAAGTTTTGTCTAATTTCTAGTGGAGTACCAGCTATTTTCACTCACATTTCATTGCCAAACGCAAGATGTATGGCTATTGGGCTTCTCATTAGCAGGGCAGAGCATCTCAGAGCCTACCAGCCGCTGCCTCTGCTCACCTGCTGTGCTTTACATCTTCCTCCAAGGACTCTGTCTTGTCACATCACAGCAAAGACAACCCTTTAGACAGGGGACAATTCTCCAGTATTTCCCTGCAAAGCAGCTCCCTCCCCTCCAACTGCTGGTAAAAATCAAAAGCTATTAAAAATGGCAAAGTGATCAGTAGTCCCCTTAACCTGTTCATTGCGAGCTGTCTGCTTGGCAGTAAGATAGCGAGAGGCGCTTGACAGTCATTGAAATGATTCCCAACTATTTCACACCAGTCGCACAGTCACAGAGGACATCCTAAAACAACCCAGACTTCTCATTTACTCTTGGTTCTGTCCAGGGAAGTAGTTTTGCACAGCAACCATATTAACAGAGCCGTAACTGAAGCTCATAGAGGAGGCATGTGCAGGACCAGCAGGAGTTTCAGGATGGATGCTGTTGGTTTGTGCTCCCTCCCAGGCTCACGTTGTGTTTAACCACCCCAAGTTTTGTATTAGGCTGAAACTCTGCATTTTAAAGACAGGACTTCTAACTGTACACTTGTGCAGCTTGCTCTGATCCTTCCCCATCCTGTCCTGTAACTCACTAGTCTGCCCTCTGCCTCCTTGGAGTCTCACCTTCCACATCAACACTTGGCAGTCATCGGCCCACAAGGACACGCTCCATTCAGATCCTTCCAGAAGCTCCCCTCTTTAATTCCACGCTCATCACAGATCTTCCTCTACCCCCATGCTGTGAGCTGCTGGGCTATCTCCTCCATAAGATAATTGTTACCTAACTCCAACCCTTACAGGCACAGCTTAATATTCATGGAATTACGTGCACGACAGCTGAATCAAAAGACTCGGAGAGGAAGTGCTTAACTTTCAATTATGGGGTCAGTTATTTCTAGAAGGTTTGTTAGAAGACAGCTGGGCTTGCATCGCCAGTGGCCACGTGCCTTGTGCACGACTGAGCACGACTGGGGCAGTGCAGATCTTAGAAGACTCCTGAAGGATGGATCCAAGCAGAGCACTGCACGCGTTTCTGTGTACGTTATCTTCCCTGAATGACATCTCCATGATTCAGCAGCCCAATACATTAATTTTTATGGTGTCAGTTTTAAAATGCAGGAAACACTACAGACAAACGTTGCAAGCTGTGCACTCAGCCTGGGGAACTGTCCCACCTTGTGCAGCGGCCTAAGGGGCAAGGCAATCTCACGTAATCTCTTCCCAAAATATGCCTCAAAGAACAACCCTGCAAAACATGCATTCAGTCATGTTATCTACACAGGTGCGTCCTTCTATGACACAAAAATGTAGTATATTGTGCTCAAAGAACAAACAAATATTTAAATGAAAATAACTGGAAGCTTTAAGCGCAGTGTCTAGAAAAAGTGCTACCTTTCTTAAAGGGACTTTGAGGCAATGCTGAAGGGAGGGAGGAATTACTTCACGATAAAGAATGTTTACCTGTCAGCTCATGACAAAGCTACAGCTCACACACCACATTAGCCGTTCTTATCTCCTTTTTAATGTTTTGTTATTTATTATTTACACAATTAGCACTGGGCAGCTTCAACTTACAAGCCATAATTAGTTGGTAAAAAAATATTTCTTCCAGTTAAAAATATCCTTCCACCTCCTACACAGAGAAAGCCAAATCATTAATGAATTCTGGAAGTTTGAAAAGATCGTGCTTACATTACTCCTTACAAAAGAATGTACTTTGCTAAGATTGCAGGAGAATGGTTTCCAAGTGAAGCAATAAGCACTTGGAAATGTGAGGCAAAATCAGTTTTGGGGAACATGCTTGAATATAAGAAAAAACAGAACAAAAGCAATAGAGATACATGAGAAAAAAAGTGCAAACAATGCGTCCAGAGCATTTAGTCTTTGCCATGGAAGCCAGTAAATGCTGCAACTTAATTTGCCTAGATTTTTTTTTTTTTTTGCTGTCATCTATTTGTGAAGAAGAAACTAAAGAAAGCTACACAACTTCTTAAAAGGCCACACAAAAAGCGTGACCCCAATAAAACAAACCCACTGGTCAGCACACACTCATTTTTAAAATTGCTTCTTAATAGAAATTGTTAATACAGACCACTCATTTGTTTTTAGTTTGTGTTGTCACATTTGCACAGCCATTATTTAATAACATTTGCTTGGCCATAACAATCACTCCCTGCCATTCACCAAGTGCTGGGACAGAAACTTACCCTCCAGTGCCTGATTTGCAAATACTCACTTGCACGTCAGGAGTTACAACTAGGAAAGCTTCTCTGTGTAATGTCCTGTGTGTGCCCCACACTGCGTTACACCAAGTCACCAAGGACAGACCTGCATATTCTGATTCTTATAACTCACCCAGCACCACTGCAAGTGCCCTCCATCACCACAGAGTAAACAAATGCTTATCTCATGTTCAGTGTGGATGATACTGCAGGTGCGTCCCGTGACACACATTCCCCAGCCAGTGGCAGTGTAGTTGTCATTCAGACCAGACGAACCAGCAGGCAATCCTTTCAGATTTATCATCTAACCCAGCAGCTGAGATGTGCTCATAATGCCTGGCAAATGTAAAAAGGATTGCCCCACAAGCTGCCTGACAGTGCTGAGATATTCAGTCGTTATAGGAAAAGGCCAAGGACATTGCCATCACTCCAGGGGACCATTTTTCCAGATGCTACTAATTATTAGGAGGCTGAGTAGTCACATCAGGTTCATCTATGCTAAAACAGCAGGGTTTACAGCAACACTTATGAGTGCTCCACGTTTCTGACAAACAATTGCAAACACACAAAAGATTACGAGCAGAAGTCATCAGTCTCCATGAAGATGAGGTTAAACTAGTTTTCACCTTCAGTCACACTGTGCTACATTAATCTTATATACAAAAATATTGGATCCCATTTGCAAGATGCACAGCTTAAGCTACCCACATAGAAATGCATGCAATTATATAATTGAGACTTTAATCACCTACACTCGTAAATTCTGAGAGTGCATGAGCAACAGAGGTTTAACCTACGAGGGTTTGGTCAATTTTTTCCTCACCTATTACTGTGCTTGGACTTTTCCCGGTCTTTTTCCTTGTCCTTCTTGTGCTCTTTGTGCCGGTGTTCTCGGTCTTTGTGTTTATCTTTGTGTTTGTGAGAATCTGCAAGCAGAGAGGCAAAAAAAATTAAGCAATGAAGTTGGGAGAAAACTCCATGCCTCCCTCATGAACCTCTGCATGTTTCCCCACCCCATTCCAGTATTTTGTGAGATGCAAAATTTGTAACAAAAATCTTAGTTTTCAGAGCTCCTAAAAGGATTTATTGTTCCTGCAGGACAAGTTAATTTACCTTGGCAACAGCTGCATTTATACGGTCCTTAGTTCAATGATCTTTAAAACCTTTACAGATCCTGAAGAAACACGACCCATTTTGTGAAATAGTTAAGTATGGCTACAGCAAGTTGAATCTTTCTGCATAGATGGGAAACCTACCTTCCTGTGCCTGTCAGTATTTCATGTCAAACAGATTACAAGGGTACAGAAACTGAGCATAAAGCTGAAACGTTAGGCTTGCTGGATCTAAAATGTAGCAACTATTTCCACAAGTATCTAGTCTAGACAAAGAGTACCAACTCTCCCCCCCCCTCCCCTTAAAATCATCTTATTTTTACGCCCACATGGCATGACAGGCACGCAGCGAGGGAAAGATCAAATGATGAGGGAAGAGGAGAACAAAAGATGGAGGAAGAAAAACAGACAGGGAACTCTCTCCTCATGCCGTCTCCTGCAGGAGACGCTAGGAGACACTTACCTCCCTTCCACAACAGAGCCCAGACAGTGCAACGGGAGAGCTGTAATGAGCACGCGCTGGTGGAAACCCACCTACACAGGTCAGGGCTGGTCCAATTTAAGTGACGAGTCAGAAATAGGAGATGGCACTCAAGTGAGCATACACAAACACTGTAATTTTAGTGGTATCCATTTCTACTTCCAGTAACATTTTCCGTCCTCAGTGACAACTGCACCATGCAATAAACAATGAGGTCCTCCCAGAGCACCAAAGAAAACAAGATCCGCCAAAGCAAAAGAGCAACAGAGTTGGAATTGTAACTAAGCACTGACAAGCATTTTTAGGCCCATAAATGTTCTTTTTAAGTAGATCAGGAAGGAGCTGAGGCTGAATTAGCACCTCAAACCCAGGACAAAAGGTGCAACCACCTACAGTCAAGGTCACTCCTGTAAGCCATGCCAAAACACTCCCCTCAGCTTCTTTTTTTTTTCTTTTCTTATTTTATACACATTTCTCAAGCAACTAAAATTAAATAGCTCTTCAGGATACCTAAAAGGCTGTGATGACTTTGGCAACTGCTTTCGGATAATAGTGCCAGCACTTCCACCACAGATCTTGGATGTAAGGTGGTAATGATTAATTGATTGTAAAGATGTTAACATGCCTCTGAAAAGGCGACTGCCCCCATATGAGAATAGGGAACTGCAACAGAAGGAGTTGGAGATTTCCACAGTCACAAGGGAAATGCATTGCAGAGCCAGGAACCGCCTCATCCTGCACGTCTTTTGCCACAAGTTCACTTTTCTCCTTACCTGACACCAGTGATTACAAACCCAAAACATTCAGCTGTTTTTTGGGGGGAGCCCCCCCGTCACACATTTCTGCTCGCAACCTGCTGCTGCCCTAACTTCAGGTGTTGCTGTCAGACGCCTGCAGTAAAACAGCACAAACCAACACACGAGCGTTGATGTTGAAGCCTCCACCTTGCCTTCTGCCTCGATCCTCCCAAAGTTGGCAACACTTCGCAGTGCTGCCCTACACACCACATACACGTTTGAAGAGCAAGACTGAATTTTCTGTCCTTTGATACCCAGGGATGCGTCAGGATTTGTGCAACATTTGGCGTTAGAGCATAACCAGCTCAGAGTTTGCAAGTACCCAAACAACAAAACCCATTTCCCAGCAATTGCTAACGAACGGTGCGGGACCTGACACCTACGCTCCCTGAAGTGCCAAGAAGCAATTTCTTGGTACCCTTCTCCTTCCCACCAGGACAACACACATTTCACTGGCAAAAGTGTTTTCGCAGCACATTTCACACTTCAGATTCTTCAATTTAGCCAGGAGCTGGAAGCTCAGGCTGTTTGCAAACTGCCTGCATTTTATTCCACAGAGCTTACTCCCCAGTTCCTAAAGCACCGGCTGAAGCAAACAGCCATCCATTGACACCTGATGAGTAGGTAAACCACTAGAAAAAACATCATGATGCTATACATAGAATGCACACTCATTTTACCACATGCTCATTTTTTAAGGGAGCACAAACCAACACACAATTTTTGTTCCAACAACAAACTGATGGAAAACGTGTGCGACTATTCAATGCTATTCTCTTTAGAGCCACGTGAGCATTTTTTGCAAAACCCCACAAAACGGAACAGTCTTTTCCTTTCATCTCCAGATGCCCTTCCAACTGACTTGTGCTTTCCAGCTGAAATTGGTATTTGCTTTTGAGAAGTAGTTCTAGGGCCATACCCATGGAGTCACTGGAGTCCAACAACGCAACCTCTGCTCTGCTGACAGTAACTCATTCCTTTCAGGCAATGCATGCCTGGTACAGGAGTGAAAAATAAAAAAAGCTAAACTAGCTCTGCTCAGTGGCATTTGTCTTCCCTAGCTTCCCATTGCTTCAAGACTTGTAGCAGAAAGGCCTTTTTATAGAGGTGTTCTGGCTAAAAGGCAGGCCACAGCGGCTGGGCAACAGGAGGTTGTGTGCGTGGTCTTGCAAGCAGAAGGGAAAAGCTGGTGGGAGAGCTTTAACCTGACTGCAGGCAACACTGGATATGTACTGGGCCTCTCAACACACCGGACCACACGTGAAATTCCGTACTTCCATGCAGGCAAGCATACTACCTCCCAGACACATCTCCTAAGAATTAAATTACTCTGGAATATTTGACTAGCGCTCAGACTCGCTGCTGTTGCTTTCTGACACCATGCCATAAGGTAGGTTAAGACTGAGAACTTCTAAAGCTTTTATTAAATAATCTCAAGCTGACACATGAACATTACCAGAAGGCATTAAAGCTCTCAGATTTCTTTTTTTTTTCTTTCTTTTTTTTTTTTTTTTTTTGAGGGTGGAGCTGAATGTAGTTCAGGAGACTGGATTGCTAAGAAGGACACAATGGCATGTCATATATTTTTTTCCAGACTGACTTTATCTAGCAGACCAAATTGATGGTTATTTGATGGCTTACAAAACAAGTTCAGCTATTCCAGTTTGTGTCCCCACTCCACAGAAACCAGTATGACATCCAGTATGACATCCTCTCCACTGCATTACACAGGCAGCAGAAAACTGAATTTAGAACAAAACTTTAGGACACAATGGAGCTCCTCACAGCAAACCTCATTAATACAGAAGCAATCAATGGAAATGCTCATGACTACTGTCTGTATCTTCTTTGATGTGCTTAGTGTATCAATTCCTAAAGGCATCCTTCAGCCTCCAGTAACTCTCCCCCAGCTTGCAGCCGACCAGCAGTTGACTAGATCCAGCCTCACACGAGCAGCAGTGAGGTCAGGCACTATCACACACATTTACATTTGTTTCCTGCCTTTTATGTCTTTCCTGATGTCTGCTCCCTCTCACGCTAAACAAGGAGATAAATGCGACCGCTTCTCCAGGAGCACCAGCAGACTCCGCTATCTACTGTGAGCAAAGTTCAAATGCCCAAACGCCCGTGTGACATTTAAAGGATTTCAGAAGTCAATGAGTCTCTCCAGCCCCAAGGTTACAGTAGGGACAGGGGTTACGCTCACTGGGCAGGGATCCACCACCCCTAAGGCTCTCCCTTTGGTATCCACTAACCCAAACAGAGCGTTTGGCATCTCTTCTGTTCTAGAGAGCTTGATGTCTCTGGCACTGGATGCCTGTCTGTTAGTGCTGAGCCTGGTATGTCTCCAAAAGATTACCGCAGTCCCCCTGCTATTCCTGCCTTTCCCTCTGCACCTCCAACAATCACGAGCAGCTCTGCATTTCTGTACGTTGATTCATCTTTGAACTCTGTTTAATTACAAGGACGCCTGATTTAGGGATGGGAAATTCTAAGCACTTTTGGTCTGTGGCCCTGTTTTGTCGTCTTCCTCCCCCCCCGCCATTAAGTCTCTGGGGAAAGGCTGAGTCATAACCCTATTTGCAATACTTGTATACACGTATTACTGGAACAGTGCAGTTTTACTCTTTATCCAGGAACAGAGCTGTAAAAGGCCAGGCATCTATTTAACTACAGCATGGTGAGAAGAGAGCTGCAGGAAGAGAAAGCCCTCCTGCGGCGGGCAGCCGGCACCTGGGGAGGCAGCGAGCCAGAGCCTCCTCCCCAACGGGACTGACCCCGGCCTTAACAGGCTGGGCCGACCACAAAACCAACGTACAGGGAACTACACTCCTTTAATTCATACGAAAAAATTGTTTGCTTTTAAAATCTTTTTGAGCTTTTTTCTCTCCCCGCTCCCCCAGTAAAGTTTACTTATGTATGAAGGGAAGCAGGCCTACTCCTTACGTTAATATTTCAGTTTTTGTGGCAACATTTCTAATTAAACCCTGAAATTGCATAGAGGGACGTAGGCTCTTGTACAACAGATCAGTGCAGCTAGTATTATGATCTGGGAGAATATCGTTGGCAGTTCACTTTAGGATCATCTTTTTCAAGTGCTGAAAAAAGGATGAGAGCAACAATCTGGCCCTTCTCATTTCTCTTAAACTAAGTGAGATAGCTGGCAAATTAACACCTGGTAACTCCAGCTCCTCATCAACAGGAGCTTTTTTAGCTGAATCTATTAGCCTTCCGTATTAGCCGTCTTTGTGTTCATGTTCTTGTAAGCTTTTTCAAGTACAATTTGAATACCTTATCAACCTGCTTACAGACAGGTTTCTGCTAACAGTCTGTATATAGTTCTGTTATATTTTGCTAAGTTTTGGGGATAAGGGATTTTTGTATTTTTCCTTCTGGTTCCAGCAATACGCCACTTGTTTCTCTCCATTAGACAGCCTAGAAATACCTCAACTAGTAAGTATGCTGATATTTTGTCTGTTCAAAGCACCACCTACACTGATGTCCAAAATGGCAGTTTAAGCTTACTTGATTCTTGGAACTGAAATCTGTCTCCAAATCTGAAGACATAGTATGAAGAAAGGGGGGAAAGTCAGTACCATGTCAAAAAAACATTTTAACTACTTGTTACTTCCATGACACTTCTGCTTTAGAAAATGGGCTGAAATTTCTGCAGTGCCTTGATACTAGTTACAGGTTACAAGAGAAACATATGAGCTTTTAAGAAGTTCTCAGAATCATTGGTATATATGAGTGTGGTGTGCTTTCTGTTACCGGGACTTTTATCCATCTCAAATTTGAAGCACAAGCAAGAAATCCTTTGCAATTGCAATAGAGGATGTATTGTGTTACAGCAGGGGGATTCTACGTATGCAACTTTTCAGTCTCTTCTTTGGAAAGGGGAAGAAAGTCTTAAAAAACAAACAACAACAACAACAAAAAAAAACCTTCAGTTCCACTGCGAAATCATGCAGCTTAAAGAGACAATTCAGTAACGCTGAATTAGTTTCAAAAACTGGTCAAACTGAAATCTTCTCAAGAGCCGTCCTCACCTGAGAAATTGGTGGTCTCTTTACAGCTGAAACACCTCTTAGACCATTTACTACACAACTACAGCATTTTACAGTTTAGCCTAATTTCCTTCTCACTTGTTCTGACATAAAAGTAAGCAAAGCAAAAAGACCCCATATGACCTCAATGAAATGATTTCACAGATTTTTCTCCTCCTCCCAGGCTCTTCTCAGGAGCAGTCATCTTGAAGCGTAGATGATCAGAGAAAGGCCTCTTACCTTCAAGTTTTACAAGTCAAATTTTACCATTTGTTACCATTTATTTTGCTAAATCACATTACTTCTGAGTTCTAATTTCCCATATATGGGGTATAAAAGACTACCATTTGATTCATTAAGGTTCAATTGGTTAAATGATGCCTGGAAGGGCTGCGAATGCTCAAATGCGTGAACGTAGTTCAAGGTGTCTAAAACACTCTTCATATCCCTGGCAAAGAACATGTACTTTTGCCTGAGGCATCAGATCACAACAGTTTAGTGTTGGAGCAACTTTGACAACATATAGATTACACTTGCAAGTAGAAAGATTGTAACGTTCAGGCAGTATCAAAGATCTTTAACAGGAATAGCGATGTGGTTGGCAGGTTCCCTAAACAAACACCTGCAATCCCACGTGTGTAAAGGTTGCTTTGTGAGTCTCTGGTCAATTTATAAACCATTCATCTGAGAAAGGAGCTACTGTGTGGAGATGCAGAAATCCATCTGAATTCATACGGCTCACAAGGGCAGCCATACACTGGAAGCTGGACAGTCTGAGGCAGGGGATGGGGATCCTCTCTGTCAGATTCATTATGGCATTGGGCAAGTCACTTGAATTTACATGTTTTGATTTACGATTTCAAAAGGCACATACAATAATCCCTCCTGATCAATCATTGACTGTCCTGAGTTGGAGGGGAACCACCAGGATCAAGTCCAGCTCCTGGCTCCTCACAGGGCCACCCAAAATTCAGACGATGTGTCTGAGAGCGTTATCCAAATGCTTCTTGAACTCTGGCAGGCTTGGTGTGCTGACCACTGCCTTGGGCAGCTGGCCCCAGTGCCCGACCACCCTCTGGGTGCAGAACCTTTCCCTAACACCCAGCTTGACCCTCCCCTGTTCCAGCTCCATGCCGTCCCCTTGGGTCCTATCTCTGTCCCCAGAGAGCAGAGCTCAGCGCCTGCCCCTCCGCTCCCCTCGTGAGGGAGCTGCAGGCCGCCATGAGGCCTCCCCTCAGCCTGCTCTACTCTGGGCTGAACAAACCCAGGGACCTCAGCCACTCCTCATACAACTTGCCTTCCAGACCCTTCACCATCTTTGTAGCTCTCCTTTGGAGGCTCTCTAATAGTTTTAAGTCCTTTGTATTTTGTGGCAACCAAAACTGCACACAGTGCTTAAGGTGAGGCCACACTGGTGCAGAGCAGAGCAGGAGAATCCCTTCCCTCACCCAGCTAGCCATGTCGTGCCTGAGGCACCCCAGGACAGGGTTGGCTCTTTTGGGCTGCTGGGGCACACTGCTGGTTCATATTCAGCTTGGCATTGACCAGAAACCCCAGATCCCTTTCTGCGGGACTGCTCTCCAGCCTCTCGTCCTCATCTATGCGTACAGTCAGGGTTACCCCATCCCAGGTGCTGAATCTGGCACTTGGTCTTGTTAAGCTTCATGCAATTAGTGATTACCCAGCTCTTTTAATTTGTCAATACCTCTCTGCAAGGCCAGAGACCAGTGTGGAAGAGCTTTATATTTTTCTACAACGTTTGTATTGCAGTTGGAGGAAGTCACAGTATGATCACGGTGTTCCAGTAATTGATTACACTGCTTCTGGACTTTGTTTAAATGGATTGTCATTGCTGTAGCTGAAAAAAAGGGGAAGAAAACCTATTGCACAGAAAACAGAATTGCATCCAGGTATCAGGGACAACATCTGTATGCAGCTAGAAGTCTCAAAAGCAGCAAAAAACATACCCAGAAGGTGTTTTACAGACAGATGATGGTATTGTGGATGATACTCTGGAACAGAAAACCATAATCTAAAATAAACTTCCCATGTGAAACTGGATAAGTCACTTACTGGCCTAATGGCCCTATTTACGCAACTACAGAATACACATAAAACATTTACCCTGGAAAGGTATTGCAGGTCTGTTTGCTGTGCTGTTTTATTTCTCCAATAGCTGGCTGCAAAATATTTGGAGTCCTGAAATGAAAGTGACTAAAACACCAAGACCAGGATTTGAGACCCCAATAGCCATTACCTTGATCAGAGTAATTCACCAGAACATCATCATCTGTTCTACTGAAATACAGTTTGGGCAAGCAATGCTTCCTAAGCGTGACATTCAGTGAAAGAAGCAGGACTGGGAGTTCAGTTTGTGCCAAGAAAGGAGAGAAACCACTACGACAGCAAAACAAGATTGCTGGGCTTCCAATTCCTCGTTTTTGAGTGCCATAATTAAAAGAACATTTACACCTTTCAAAATCAACTTCACCTGCAACCCTTTACCTACAGTGTTGAAAAGCATCTCCACAATCAACACTGCTGCAGATTCTCTCTGGCCTGTTGTGTATTTTTATGTGCTATTTACACAATAGTATTTTGCATTTTATTATTACACAGATGTGGCTGTACACTACAGACAGCCTATTCTGACTCTAAATAGATATCAAAGCTATTTCTAAATACTCAAAACCCTTTCTGAAGTCAAATTCAAATGAAGTATAGTTGCTGTGCTGTCACAGACTTACTTTGCTTCAGGCGTATCATTGGATCAGGTGCACCAGTCCAGGGAGGCCGACACTTTTGTAACAATGTTTAAAGAAACCTCTTTGTTTTCCTTGATAAACTATAGTAAGACACGAATTTTATGCTTTACTGCCAAACATCTAAATCAATTTTGACTAAACACAAGTGGAAAGCAGCTCTTGGTTGGAAGCTTCATATACTCATCATTTATTTTCCAAACGCATGAGAGAAAAAATAGAGGAAAGAGACAAGAAAGCTTCATTGAGAACAGAGTCTGGAAAAGTACAACAGAATAAGCGAACAGTTTATCCTAAGACAGTAACTTTAATAATAAACCGACTCCAGCAAAGTGCATTCTCCCTTTTCCAAGGGTTCAAATGAAGACATTTATCAACACTGAGTAGATTTGAGTCGACCTGTTTTCCCAGGTAGTTCTTCCAAGACAAAGACCTGCTGCATCCTCCTCTCCTGTTCACAAAGGAGTCCAACAAGCAAACATCTGGGCTGAGCCAGAACCGACCGCACTACTTGGTATCCTGCAGTTCTGCTTCCTAAAGCTTGAAAACTGCCTAATTCTGATGGGAAGAGTAAAGCCAATGACCTCACAGCCCCTCTCCATACTTTTCAGTTATTTGAGGCAAGATATACCGGAGGGGCAGACAGATATTGTGGTTTTTTTTTCCTTAAAAGGATTTTGCTGGGATACTTGGCTTCAGAACAAGACAGACCCCTTGGTTGCTGCATTCTTCATTAATCTTGTAATCCGATAAATAGATAATTTGCTGAAGAAATGTCTCCAGCCTCTGTCCTTTAGAATAATTTCTATGAACTTATTGAGAAGTCCCACTTTCTCTCCAGTGAAGCTTTATTATGCAAGCAAGGATCTTACACAGCTTTTAAAATACAAAGTTTGCAAAACAAGATTAACGCACCTTCTGCTCCACCGAAACCCCAGGGCAACTTCAATCTAAGGAAGAAAGGTAAACAATGTGACAGAAGTGCTAACAGGGAGAGAGCACAGTGGCACAGCACCAAGTCTGCAAGCTGAGCTGCACACTCGTGTATCCTTCCAAAACTTTAAAGCTTATCATGGATAGGTTAAGGAGGCCAGGAAAAAAAAAAAAAAAACGAAAAAAAAAAAACCAAACACAGACTGATCTTTCCTATTTCGTGTGACTGAAGCCTCAGGGACATGAATGAAGTTAACCTGAAGCAAATGCCACTGCTGGCATTTCATCAATCTAAACAAACCTGCAGAAGCTGGGTAGATAAGCAAGACATGCTGTGAGAGCTTATTCAGAAAACGAAGGACAGATACTCTTCAATGCACTTGTTTTGAGGCAACCCCCCATTTTTTTTTTTTCCCAAGCTGAATTAATCCCTCAGTTTCTGTGCACCAAATGTTTTCACCTGCTAGGGAAATACTAAATTCTCTGATTATCAGCAATTAATGCTTAAATAATCAAGACACTGTGGTACAATGGGACGATGACCTTACATTGCTACACGGAATGTATTCTGCAGCAAACCTACAGCACAGACAGCAGCAAGTCTAACGAACCGTCAGTGCCTTCTCCATGGCCTCTTCTGAAAAAGGTGGCATGTTCACATACAACTGTTCTGCAGCATATCTTAGTCATTGAGTGAAAAGCACAAAATCACTGCAAGAACACATTGCACAAAGGACAAGAGTGGGGAAGCCTTATAAAGCATGAAAATACAAGTTTGATCAGTAGAGAAAGGCTAAATTAATAGCTGCTTCTTACACATGCCAAAGGGCTCCCGACTGAGAGGCAACAATGAAGTTTCAACCCATTATTTGCATTCAAAAATGAAAAAAAGTCAATGTGAACAGAAACATGTGTTTCCAGGGATTCCCAGGATGTAAAACATTCTCCTGTAATTGCATAAATAAGAGTCAGAGAATGAACTCCATTAATATGCTTCCATTAACCAAGCAGAATAAAATAGATCAGCAAGTCAAAACTGCCAGCATCAGCACACAACTTAAAAAGCTCCTAGCACAGAAGAGAAGAAAGTCAAGAAAGTCTCTTAAGAAAAGAAGGTAAGAATCACCCTGTTCTTGTCCCTAGCAAAGTTTATTCTTATATGGCTACACTATTTTACACTATTTTATGAGTAGAAGTACTTCCCATAGCCTCCTCCACTCAGAATTTGAGTAGCGTGCACAGTAACAGACCCCTTCCCTTACTGGGGCAGAAATAGTTCAGCATTTTGTCCTGTTGGTTTAGAAGCCTTAACCCACATGCAAAAGCACAGCTACGCACTGTACGTACATCTCTAAAGCAGCATCAAGACTGAAGATATGTTTTTGCTTTGATTTTCAGAAGGCACTGCCCATCACATCTCTGCACAGCAGGAAGCCAGAGCAGGGTCTAAGGAAAAACCCACCCAGTGAGCACTGGGGGACTCGGGAACACTCCAGGATGCGCTGGAAGCACGTCCAAGTTTATTTGGTATATGCCTGCTTCACTCCTAGTCCTTGTCATGTTCAGCCACTGTCTTGCTTTCCCTAAGCATCAATTCTTCCTCCTCCCACCTCAGAGTAGCCCAGAATTACTTTTCAGGGTCAGTGAAGGGGTCCTAATAGATAGAAAAGTGGAAAGCTAGACAACTGTAGCAGCTAGCTAGTGACCCATTTCAAAGTCAGCTCTGCCTCTGTCTGCATTTCCCAATCAGATCCAAAACATAGGAGCAAACAAAGGATGGCTACAAGCCTGTGCTTCATTACCTCTCTGGTTCCAAAAGCCTTAGGCTCGTTACAAATGTGTATTCCAATTAGCTAACAGACGTGTACAGGACAGACTCTGGAGGGCTGATGGGTGCATAAAGCGCATGTTGCCGGGGAACACACAAACAAGAATCAGCTTTGGGGAAAAAAGTTGCATAAAATAGAAGCTGCAGGTAGGTTCCCTGGGGATTTCCTTTGGATCCCCTAACACCGAATGGTTGTTACTAGACCATCTAATCTCACGCTTCTCCAAATTCACATCCGTTTCCTCCCCATTGTGCAAAATGCAGTTAACGTAACCAGCACAGCAGGAAGGACTGAGAAGGGCTGGATGATTGTACACGAGCCGGTCTAGCATACAGGAGTATAAACTAGCTCAAAATGATGAAAGAAAGTAAAATTTAAGGGCGTTCAAATGGATAATGCGAGGGAGACTGATCCCATTGCCAGAAAGCAACAAACCTTCAGCACGGACCCACAGCTTGGCACAGGAGCTGCCACGCAGCGCTGCCGCACGCAGTCAGCTCTCAGGAAGAGACAAAGGAGCCGTGTCCGCACCGTGCAGATGGAGACAAAGGAACGGCCCAGGGTCACGCTCAGCTGGGGAGCCAGGCCCAGGGGTGCTCCTGCCTCTGCTCGCCTTCTGCCTCGCTTCTCCGGAGCGCGCTGCGGCCGGGCAGTTGCGACACGCCGTCATGTTTAGACTTCGGAGTCATCAGCGGCTGCAGAAGATAACCTATCCCTTACTTCAACGTGGTTCAAAGCAAAATGGCTCTGTTAACCCTTATCTTCCCACTAGCTGACCCTTCCAGCTTCTTGAACGGGAGTTCTCGTCCGGCAGAGCTCTGGAGACACCACACTGGACTTCAGCAGTCCCCCTCGGGAGGGACGTGAATGCTGTGCTGCATCACTGAGCTCCCTGCTGCTTGGCCCCTGTGCCCAGGCTCCCCAGGCTCACTTGCTGCCTGCACCGGCTGATCCACGGCTCCTTGAGAAAAAGGCTCAGCTCCTCCTGAGCTGAACCTCTCCGGGTCTGTCACGGCTTGGAGAATCTTGCCCAGGTTATGTTCAGCTGTGGGAGAAGGAGCAAGCCTAGCTCTTCAGTGAGGAGTGCAGGGACTGGGCTCCTGCCTGCACCACCGATACACGTAGGTGGGCTGAATCACCCTTTCTGGGAATTTTTGACAAGAAAGCACCCAGGGAGCAGCTTTACCAGTTACCTCAGCAGACTGGGTCAAGAGCAAAGCAAACCTTTTGGTGCAACCCGGCACATTCGCACTGCAGTCAGAGAACTTCACGTACTGTGCTCCATCCACAGGCTGAGTCAGTGCCCCAGCAGAAGGTTCTCCCGCCTCCAACTGCTCTCTGTACCAGTAGCAGAAAGGTGCAAACAACACCATTTGTAATGCAAAGCCAACAGCTGCTTACCGCACGCAGCCAAACCTCCAAGACAGGTGAATCAGGAGGAAGAAAGGAGAAAACTAACTCCCAGCTCTTAGAGGAGATAATGGAAACTTCAGCTATATTAAAAAATAAGGAGATTTGTATCATTTTGAGGCATAAGAAGTAAAGTTTCAATTTTAAAAACTGCCTTAGCCAGCAGGAAAACAGTTGTGTTGTCTGAAATAATTACTCTGCAAATGGTGTCAACTAGAAAAATATTTTCACTTGCTGGCTGTGTAAATCACTAGCATTTTTGGATTCACTAAAAAGAGTTTTGTTTTTATTTTCCTTTAAAGATTCCCTGAAATCCTGACACTTCCTCAGCGCTTGAGTGATTTCCCAAGAGCAGCTCGAACCGAGCCAGCATTCATCCCAGCAGCATGAGGACAGGGCTGGCATGTTCCTGGGGCTGACCTAGGACAGGGGCTCCCCGAAACCCAAATTCCCACAGCTCAAAACAAGCAGAGGCATTGAAATGTTTCTCCTACGGCAGTCAGTGACAGGACTCCTGTCAGCAGGCAGCATCACACACATGTGTACACGCAGGAGCAGTGCAAGCAGCGCCCAGCATCCTCAGAGAGGCTCTAATAGCATTGTTCAAAGGCTTTTATTAACCAGCAATGCACAACGAGATGTGGCTGTGGCCAGTGCTGGTCTTCTGCCTGCTGTAGGTGGCAGCACCCTTGGAACAGCCCCAGGCCTCCGTAGTGCTCTGTGTTTCGGTACACACTGAGCCTGCACGACAGCAAGCGGCTGGTGCGATGCTGAAGTCGGCTCTGCCAAGCAGTACCGCTGCTTTAAGCTCCGGAATTAAATATTTGTCCTACTACTTGCCTAATATCGTGCCCACAAAGCTGAGCTAATGGGCCAGTGTTATAAAAAGTTCATTTCAAAATAATGGAAGTGATTGGTCTTTTATCATGTTCATTTCCCGTCTGTAGAAGCAACTCCCACACCGATCCCAGCCAGGGGGTTTGCTGGTGCCCCCCACCTCCAAGCACGTTTCCCAGCAGGGGGCACGCAGGCTGGACTCAGACCACTTCACCTCCGCCTGCTCTGTGGGCGAGTTATGCGATCGCGCACCCACGCCAGGCTCAATCCCGCAGCTGTCTGCAAACATCTCGTCACCCCGCGCTGCCACAAGGCCCACTCTCAAGACAAGGCAGGGAATGCAGCTCCCCCGCCTTAAGGAGCCATCGCCACTGCTAACACACAAGAAGAAGTCTGGTGCCAGCCCAAATCCACAGGAGGCAGAGGTCAAAAACGAAAGGTTTAATGACAGCTGAGATTTCCGCGCTTCCCGCAGTGCTCCTGAGCCTACTGAGAGGGAGGCAGCGGGGACACAGGGACACCTCTGTAGCAATGCAGGTGACAGCAGCTTCCTTGTGAGTTTTACAATGCACAAGGCTGTGCTGGCAATACTTACATGCCTGATACGTAGAGCTCCCACAGGCAGCACACCCACTCCGCCAGAAGCCTCCCATTTAAACCAATACACAGGGAACTTGAAGTCACTGATTTTATCCCTGTTACGTGTTGGTATTCTGTTTTGTTAAACACAGGTCATGTCTCACTAGCTGCCAGCTGTTAAATCACACAGACACAGGTAACTGAACGCCAGTGTAGGCTGTCACTGCAGATCAGCATGCTTAATAGACTCCGAACTTCTATTAAAAGCAGCTCTACATGTTCTACTCCCTTCCCCCCCCCTTCCGAATGGCTTGCATCTCTGGATGGTTATCAAAATTTTATTAAACTCACAGCCAACGTTTTCAGATTGCATCACACACACGACTCACAAATGCCTTGAATGACTTATGAATGGGAGAAAAACGTTTACCCCATTTGTTTCATGCCTAAACCCTATTAAAAGGGAAGAAGTGTAATCCTTGAAAACTGAACAGAACCAATTGCCTCTGGCTAACTTGTTCCTCAATTTTACCAGCAGACCCGTCTTTACCAACGCAGAAATAACTAGGTGTGAAAGTTAGCTTCCCTTTTTCAGCTTTCAAACAGTTTCCACCATCACAGTCACTAAATGAGCTGTTCAAACTGAAGGAAATATGCTGCAGGTGCAGAGCCTTCAATGGTTGGTTTATCACTGCACTTCAAGATGTAAGTGCTTAACTAATGACTTCCATCATCTCAGAGGTTCTGCTTTACAGCTACAGCAACACGATCACACTATTTTTCAAGTTTCCTGAACACGAAGCCTGACATCATTTAGGTATTTTAAGAAGTTGGTTGGTAAGAGGCTCAGAAAGATGCTCGAAGAACTACGAGCACTACAGAAGCACCCACAGGGACTCAAGGGTTTGTTATTCCTCGTTAATGTAATCCGAAATGAGAAAACAAAATGGTACAGCTTATTTGCAGGAGTGTTGCAATGGAAAAATTGAGAGATTTCTTTGCACCTGCTCATTTGGTGGCAGAAATAGGCAAAGGAAACAAGGGTAGCTGGTACGAATATTTACAATCTAGTAATTCCTGACTGGCTCAGCTATAATGCTAGGAAAGAAATATTTTAAAGGCTTCTTGACTGCCAGTCTTACTTACATTGAGACAAATTTTTAAAGGCTTATTACAAATACAGTTAAAGTTAAAAC
This sequence comes from Aythya marila, assembly GCF_965140915.1. Classification (NCBI taxonomy): domain Eukaryota; kingdom Metazoa; phylum Chordata; class Aves; order Anseriformes; family Anatidae; genus Aythya; species Aythya marila. Next base: position 10,467,096 of record NC_139057.1, read on the forward strand.
AATACCTCTGTTAAAAAAGATGAATTTTACATCAAGGACCAGTGCCACCTTGAAAGCTACAGCCCCTGCAGGGATTTAGCATTTGCTCCTCTGCAGACACTCAGTGCAGCAGCTGTCCCCTTTCCTCCTGCCTTTCCTTCCCTTCCCTTCCCGAAGCTCCCCGGGTGCCATCCGTGCCCAGGTTCCCCGTTCCCTTCCTCTCGGGAAGCTGCTTGCCCCAGGGGCTTCTGAACCCGCAGCACTCGAACCTGTTTGAGCCTCCGTGCATTTAGGCAACGCTGTTTGCAAGTTTTTAAATGCACCAGTTTATTTTTGAACTTGGATCTTTTACAGCTAGCAATTATCTTACTTCCTGTACTCCAGTCCCTCGCAGACCAGAACAAACTCCCTGTTTTTCCTGTGATCATAGCTGTGACCTGTGATCAGCTTTACTTGAGACTATCAGAGGTGAAAAGGCGCTGATACCGATACACAGGAGCCTCCAGTCTTTATTAATGCATAGTGGGAGCGTTATGTAAAGCCTGCAAGTGAGCAAACTGCATGATGAGCAGCTCTAATGAGGTAAGAATGAATGCAAATAACCTGTACTGAAGATCAGCAAGAGATGTGAGATATTTAACTTCATGTTCCCTCCCCAAGACTAACATGCTACACTCACAGATCAAGATACCCCCGGAGATAAGGGTGTGATGAAATTGAAAATTAAAATAACTGCTTTAACAGTAGTGTTTCACTGCTAGCGGTGACGTTACCGAACACTCCACATTGGCCAGACACACTATTAGGTTAACCTGGTTTCCTAAGGACATTTCTTTGCAGCTCTAAGAGGCAAAATAGTTCAGGAGCCTCTACGCGAGAAAGCATCTGTGACCTGGAAAACAATTCCACACTGGTTCTCACGACAAAAGATTTTACAGAAAGTACCAGTTACCTAGCGATTAAAATACAAAACGAGATACTTTGTGCTGCTACGGTCACTGTAAGGAAAACTGGAATCTCAGCTCTAGCAGTTTACAGCAAGACAGCTGCCCTGATACACAACCTGCATTTTTTTTTTCATGCAGAAAGCAATAGCCACGCACAAGTGTCACAAGGAAACTGTTTGCTAATGCCAAGCACCATGTTCTCAAAAATCTAACCTCACTACAATTCAGTGTGCAGTTAAGTCAGCATTTGTTCCATTAAGGTGTGCTTTAGAAGTTGCTTTATGAGCTACTGCACATCTGGATGCAAGAGCTAATCTGGTTTGAGCAAGGGCGAGAGTAAACTGCAGTGACCAACAGGGAAGAAACCTCATTTGACTCGGCATACAAAGATGCTTTACAACTTCTTTCTGTGCTGACGTCTTCTTTAGAGTATCAATCTCCATCAGTAGTTTGATCTGAACCTAGTTCTCCACTACTTAAAACCATTTGGCTCACAGGGTTTGGGAAATGGCAGAGCAGGATTTAGCAAAGCGCTGACAACGCCACCGATCTGCTGTTTGGTTACTTAGGAACGAAGGGAAAGAGGCGATTAAAATTTGGGGTATAGCTTACAGGATGAAGAACCGAGCAAACATCACTGACGCTTGCTGACAAAATGACACTGACTTCAGAGCACGGAAATCAGACCTACGAGCCACGCCACTGATTTGCCTTCCTTAAGCCTTCAAACACTCACGGATGCTCACAAGCAAGCCCTGTTGAATACCAGCCCTTGTCCAAAGTGAAAACTAGCAGAACACTTCCCTTTCCAGTCTCTGAAACAGCTATTAAAAACGCCATTAAACTTGTTTGTAGTCCACAGACCCCAACAAAATTACTATTTTTTTCCGTATTGGGGAAGAACAATTGAAGTGAGAACTTCTTTGGCTGCATTTGCCTATTGAGCTAATTGCCAGAGACTAATTCCAGAGCTCTGCTGAGATTAAACCAGGAGTGTACACAAAGGGGCACTATAAAAACTCAGCTTAGAAAAATCTAATAGCATATCTCCATTCCATTCAGAAAGTAAATATTTGCCATGTGCAAGTTCACAGACTTCTTCTCCAGGACTCCTCTATGAAAATGAAACTGGGAAGTGTTCCTCTCCCCAGCTCAATTGCCCTCCCAGACACAAACACACTGGCGTGATGCAAGGAGGGCTCCTTGAACTACACGCTAACAAGTTCCCTCTGGGATTTAAGGTTTCGTAGCCTGGGTTAGCATCTGAGGACAAGGCTCCTGTGCCGGGGTAGATGGGTGGAGTATTTACAGAAAGGGAGAAAAACATCAGAACTTAAATTAAAAACAAACTAATTTTGACATTAATAAATGAGGCTCACATCTGTTTTGAACACTGTTTCTTGGTCTTGGGAAATACAGCTACAGGGGATGCATTTCACAAAACAATGCTCCGCAGCTCCATTCTCCATAAATCCACAAAGGACTCCGTTTAAAAACACACTGACTTCAGCACACCACAACTCTGTAAACCTGCCGATCCTTCAGAAACGTGGCCAGGGGTTATTGTTGTTGATCCTTCTAACCGAGCACACTGGTGAGTCAAGCCCGAGGCACAGCGATCTGTTCCCAGCAGACCCAACCCACCTTCCGAAGCAGCTCTCCCTGCTGTCAGCACCAGCTTGCTGAGCTGCACGCAGAACAGATCAATCTGGCTCGCAAATGCGGCACCAGCAGCTTCAAAAAACAACCCAAAAAGCGGATTCCTAACAGAGAGGAGAGTTGCACACGATGCGTACAGTAAGAGGCGTGCTCATGAGCACAGTAAACCAGAAGGTTTTTAACTCAGCACGCACACGGGTTCATGCTCCAGCAGCGATGCTCAGCAGCGCCAGGAACTGAAGATCACACAGCACTGGACAAACGTCCAACAGGACAGGGCAGGAGGGAAGGGGCAAGCACTAGACATGAAGTTAATGCTTGAAAAAGCTGGAGAGCAACAGCTTTACACCTTCACTTACGAAACAGGAAACTGATCATCAATTCCAGAGCTTGACTTCCGCATAAAATTCAATTTAAGGATTTAATTACCAGCATAGCCAGCTTATTGCTACCTGCTCTGTCTCCAACCACTGCCAGACAAGCTGTGGACCAGGGCAAGTACAGCCACAGCGTGCTGACGCTCAGCACCAGACACCCACCAACAACTTAAGAATCCAAGCACAGAGCATCAAGTGCTAAGCCCCATTTTCTCCTCACATCTACACAATTAAAGCAGTCTAAAAACCTAAAAAGAAGCTTGCCTTAAATACAAGCGATGCTGAATAAGCCCACTTGATGATAAAAGGAAAACTTAATTGTTTACGACAGCCATCAAACTCCAGAGAGAAGCACATTTTAAATTAGAAGACTGCATCTACTCATAAAAACAGGTATTTCAAGGACAGCTTGCTTGTGCTTCCCTAATAAAGTGCAGGTGACATACACAGCTGTAATATTATGACTCAGACAAGAGGCTAGCTCCTCCGAGAGGCTTCCTGGTTTTGGAGTAGGAAAAACACCAGAGGATGGAAGAAAACAAAAAGAAAAGACTCTTCAAAAAAAAAACTCATCATCCACCTTCATGAGGCAAAGATATCCGGGAGAGCTGGAGATGTTTCCACCTGCTGGAGCAAGGCGCTGCAACCCGTGTCCAAACAGCTCCAGCACGATGCTTGCGAGACTCGGAGTCAGCAGTGCTGGCAGATATCCTGAGTCGTGCCACTGCCTCTCTGCTAAAAGGATGGATGAAGATGACACTGACACGGGGACGGGGCAATGCTGCCAAAGCATCAAGGTTGCTTTTGTTATGAGTTCGTCTTTTGCATTGTACTTCTAGACACACGAAGCTGCTGCCTCTAGATCTGGCAATTCGTGGCAGCGTGCTACAACACAACCTGCACCTCGCTCTTCTGCTGCCCGAAAGCACCCACGCCTTTTCCCTCTGTACCTCTGACTTGCACCAAACCGAAGGAACCTCATCCTCCATCAAAACCAAAGCTGAAATCTAAGCATTGAGGGGAAACGGCAGCGAGGAAGGCTTACTCTGATCCGCACATAAAGGGGTTTACTGCGCACGAGGAAGCGTTACAACAGATAGAGCACATTTTAATAGCTCCAGTGACATTCTCGGTCCTCAGAAGAGGAGCAGGCAGCTTTTTATTCCCCATCTGGTGGTCATTAACTCTAGCGTACAAACCTCAGCCTACGTCAGTAGTGCTACTCCATCCCTCCATTTTGTAGGCGCTGCTTGTGTTGCAATGAATCACGCTCACACGGATCTCTCCAAAGGGTTCCTGCTTCCAGCTTCCCAAACGGCTCGATTAAAATGGAGAGTGCTCGTCTAACCCGTAGGTGTACCTTCTTAGGCAAGTACCAACTGGTACCTGCCCTTCCCTGCTGTTTTATCTCTTTGGTAATTGATCTTACTCACATGCTTGCTAGGATTCACAAACTGCCAAAAGACGCAATATGCTCTGCTGATGCTTTTCCTATTGCTCAAGGCACAGTTAGCAGACACTCGTGTGTGCTGCCATGTGTGGTGCAAGAGACTAACCTGAGGAGTACGCGGTGCCAGAACCCTGCACAGGGACCAGGAAACCACTGATCTCACTGCTGTAAATCCAGCAGTTTCACTAATTACAAAACCTGACTTGCAACATTTTAAAACATTTTAATATTTGTCAAATTATTTAGTACAGAAAAAAAAACAAAAAAAAAAACAGGTTCTAGCTCCTGAGATGCATCCTGCATCTAAAAATATAAGCTGAAATTGCAGAAAGGTTTGTTGTTTTTTTTTTTTTTTTCGTACTGCTTTTTTCCTAACCATTTCAGTCGTAGACTGGAGAGAATTAAAGATCAAAACCAAAAGTCCAAGTTGGAATTGAACCTGAGTTGTAGCCAGACAGCTTTGTGTCTATTTCTGTGCTGGGAGAAGTCACTCCCACTCTGTTCTCGCTTCTCCACCTTTGCAAAGAGCATGGCCCTCCCCCTCTCCCACCGGGCTGCCTATTTAAACAGCAGGGCCTTAGGACAGGATAACAATGTACATGGCACAAAGGACCTTAAATCCAGGCACGGGGTCGTAACAGAACATCCCTCCTGGTGCTTCCTGCCGCCACCTTCTGAAGTCTCTGTTCTCGACCCTGCATCCTTGCACAGCCTCGAGCATCCCCAAGCAGCAGGGACAGGCAGGGCAGCACAGCACCAAGCCCTGAGCTGGCAGAGCCACCACCAGCTCCTGGAGCTGCCGAATTCCCCCGGCACAGGCCAAGCTCACCTCTGACTCGCGTCCACCGCAGCGAAGATCAAGCAAGGCAGCCCTCCTGCCTGGTTAGGAGGTGTCCCGAATACCTCGTTACAGCCTGTCCCCTGCCACCGTTTGTACTTTTCCCCCCATAAAACTGCTCTGCAGACAGCAGAAATAGCCGCCTGCCTCTCACCGTGCTATCCCAGCTCCAGAACTCTCTGCGCTTCGCTTACAAGACCACTGTGGGTTTCTGAACTCTTATTTCTGATACCGAGAAACCCACAACAGGCATTTGTCATATTGCAGAGGAAAGCAAACGTTTCTGTGAGCTTCCACTTTTTCCTCATTCTCTTCCCCAAAAGGTCTTTTTAGGCCACCTCGAGCCATCTCTCCAAAGCAAGAACTGCAAGCTCCAGGGAGGACAAACAGCTGTTTGACAAGCCTGGCCCTTGTTCAAATACTGCAATATAAGCCTTGGGCACTGATACATCGCCATCAATAAGAAGTTCAGCCTAAGTACATCGCCCTGACCCTAAAACACTGATCATCTACGCCGTGCTATGTACAAGGAAAAAAATACTGCGTTGCCATTCAAACCTAAAAGGTGTAGGGAAGAAAGATTGCAAATAAAGAAAGAAAATAGCTCCTGGGTAACACTCTGAGATTTATATTCTCGTGTAAGAAGCTGTGTTAGGCAATAGATCAGAGTAAGTGACAAATGCCAGGAGAATTTAAAAAGCTACCTGTGCTTGGGCATTACTCTGTTCTTACTAATTATTTTCTTGACTTCTTACCACGAAGGCACATCCCTGCTCGATTTAAAAAAAAATCTTGAAAAAGTTGTTAACACTGTTCCATTTAGGCACCGCCACACAAATCTTCCAGCTGCAGCAGGATGACAGACACTTGGATGGGGACGAGACAACTTCCAGCCCCATGCAGTATCTGCTGAGCAGTGCAGCGAGCCCAAGGCTTTGGGAATTACAAAGCACTTGGGAAGCTCATTCCAGAGCTGCTGAACAATGCTCAGGCGTTAACCCAGTGGGTTTCAGACGGACAAGCCACATGCAGTCTTACCCGTGTTGAACGTGAGTCCTCGTATTTCATTTCTCCCCATCATTTGCTCCCTCACACTGCAGGATTCTTTACTAGCGAGCTCCCAGATGCTCGCTGCAAAGATTACTGTGATGCTGCAAATGACTGAGGGACTTCAGACTCAGCAGCAACTAAGTAGAAGTCACCAGCATCTTATTTTGTAGGAAATCTTTGAAAAATGGCTTTACGGGAGAAAGGGACATTTTGAGGAATCCGAATTATGGTTGCACTGAGAATGGGAGCAGTCCTCCCCCAAAGAGAGCTGCACCACGTGCCAAAACGTTGTGTCTGTAGCAGACCACGGCAGCTGTAGGGCACAGCTGAGGGGATGCAGCCAGCGTGTCCTCACCACAGCTCCTCTCAAACGGACACAGATGCGACCCAGCCAAAAGCAAGCTGCACAGCCTGATCACAACATTTCAGCAAAGCTATGAGTACAGTCCAAGCTTTCCTGTGGCAGAAATCAATCCCTCGTCAGCCAGGGGAAGACAGAGCCGAGTGCAGGGCCACCCAGCTCCACGCTGTGCCGTGTGTCCGTCTGTCTGGCACAGGCAGCCCATCCACGCAGGGCACCATTAAAAGGAGCTGATCTCCATCGTTTGGTGGGCACCACACAGCTCAGCGCTCTGCCATGCTCAGAAGCTGCTGTTTTTGTAACGCTCCTTAAAAACCCCTTCTCACTGATGAAGGTATGAGATAAAAATACATACGCACACCCCCACAGCTCACAACTGCACAAAACATATGGTGAGCTCGTGAACATGAACAAGTGCAGTCATTTCCAAAATATCGATAGAGAAGCCCAGAAGATCTGCTGATCAGCAGCTTCGTGAGAAGAACCTTTTGGCTTTAAGAGCCTGGCAGGATCCTTTTTACACGAGTTTCCCAATGGCCCAACGCTGCCGCTGTTCACCCCACAACCATCCCAGTTTCAGGGGTTGTGGCCTTCAAACCCAAGAGACGATTTAGGTGCTTTAGGTGGAGACACCTTGTTTGTCTTGCTGATGCACTGTCTGCTGAAGCTGAGTGACAAGTACCTGCACCAGCCTTCCTGCCATGCCTCCCGTATTTGAGCCTGCACTGCCCCCATCCCATCCAGACACGTATTTCAGACATTTTCCAGCCCCTACCTCCAAAGTTTTCCCTGACAGGAGCAAAGCACGCTCAGTGCTGTCCTGTCCGTCCTCGTGACTGCTTTGGGGTGGAACTGGTGGCTGGACAACGTGGAGCAGTTGTCAGTGCAAGCAAACTGCCTGCGCTGGACTACTCCAGCCACCAGCATCACGTGAAGCTGCTGGGCTGGAGCGAACAGCCAGGAACAAAGGAAACTCCCCCCGAGTGGAGCAACGGTATGAAATGTAGTTTTCACAAACCTTACCCATCCATTCCTTTTTCCACACTCAGTTGTGTTGTTCTAACAGACAAAACGGCACAAGAGTGTAGGAAATGTCAGTACAACTTTGCAACAGATCTCACAGACGTATGAGGTGGTTCTTTTTCAAGGTGCAATCCCTTCTCCGCTCACCTTCCCTCACTGCAGAGCTCCGTCTCTGTTATTAGTAGTTAACAGGAACTAATTGCTGAGGTCTCCCACTTCCCCACGAGCATCAGGAGCACCGGTTGTGCTGGAGGATCTCCCAGAGCATTGCTCATTGCAAGGACTGGAACATTTCACACCTGCATCTCTGCTGACACTGTTAACACAGACTGAGGTTTAACAAAATGCTACTTTTACCTCAAAGAAGTTTGAGCACCATTGATGTTAGGCAGGTGCTACAAAGGAACGAGTTTCGGGACTGACTGCGGCTCTGTTCTCTCTGCTTTCAGTCTCAGGTCTGCAGCTCTCACTTGTTCATCAGCTGAGGCCAATTTTAGGAAGCAAATTTCAATTTGAAAAGAAAAATATGCATAACGCTCATGTTCCTAAGGCCAACAGCAACCAACAACTGCTCTTCATACCCCGTGGAGCACAAGAGTAGCCTCACCCTTTCTCTTCACGTCACTTTCTGAGTGTCCCACCTCTGTGACACCAGGAGGTGTTCCTGCAGCTCTCTCCTTACCATTATCAGTTTAAAAAGCTGCCATTGAAAAGATTTGTAATTATAAACTCAATAAACCCACCGGAAATACTTAGTATCTGTGTCAGCAAGGACATTTTGAACAAATACTGCGCTAAGAAACGTTTCAGCCCTGCAGACCTGGGGAAGAGCAGGAAAGGCTCTGCCCAGGAGCACTTCAGCACCGTAGGAACTCCTGTGTTAAACCAGCCAGAGCGGGAGCTCCCTGGAGCAGGCATTTAGCAAGAGAGGAAGGGCAGCAGCAACCGGGAATACCGTTCAGGAGGATTCATCCCGCTGTGCTGAAGACTTGTTTCTAAGCCGTGATTTTCAGCTGCTCTTTCAGAAGCACAGGTCAGCAACAAACTCACGCGCTGCTGGAATACCAGCAAGTCCCTGCCCTCCTCTTGTTCATTTAAGGGGAGAAAGCATTCTCAAGTCTAATGATGATACATATTTAAACGCTGACGGTGCTAAACAGCTCAGAACTGATAGTCATGCAGGGAGAAGGCATGGCTGGGCTTATTTGTCATCTGACGCTGCCTCGGTCGAAGAAAACAGCCTCAGGAAAGCAAGGTGATACACACCGCCTCCCACTACGAGAATCCTCTCCCAGATTTGGGCACCTACGACTCCTTTAAAAACAGGGGCAGGAGCAGAATACACAGTGCTAACTAGCATTTTGCTCTCATGTTTCAGTGTGAGGTTTTATATAAAACTTGGGGCAGTTTCCATAAAACTAGCAGCTGCAAAGGCAATTCAGTTTAATAAGGCAATAAATATTTCTGAATGACTGCATGTCTTACAAGGATATCAGGAATTTTACTAGCCCAGCCAGCTCAAGCAGACTTGAAAGAGAAACTATCCTATCTTGAACATGTGCAGAAAGAAATCTGCGCTGATTTCTTAAGGTAAATTATCCTTTCATAAAGAAGTCATTGTATCATTAAAGCCCATCCCTCCGGTGCAACAACAAAGGAGCAGGTATAATGGCAGGACACCACTGATTTTAGTGGGATCACAGCAATTTACACCATTGGTAAGAATCTGACCCCGAGTCTCTCTAAGAGGGCAGTGACTTGTGCTATTTCAGCAGGTATGACTTTAACAGGAATCCAGTGAAATCATTAACAGAGGAATTTGAGTCAATGAGATGTTAAGTACTTGCTATAATTACATATTATTGCAGTTTCTGCTGACAGCACAACTCAGGAGGATGGAATTCAATGAACTATCCGACAAATACCTGAAATCACAGTTGTAAAATGAAATTAAATCTGAATTTGTTCGATTATGCTTATGAGCCGTGTGCCTAGTTTACATAAAGCCATGTAAAAAGCCACACTTTTACATAAATATTGGTTCCTTGGTTAAATTTTTTTCATGTTTTACAAAGTAAACAAAGCAGCCCCGATAGGAATATTGCTTAATACTGCAGTAAAAGGAAAAACATCTTAAGAGAATGCGAAAGCAGAAAGCACACAGGCCATTAACCCCCAAAACACATCTTCCAGCACATTTAGGTAATTCTGCTGAGTTTTAACAAAAACAAAAGTTGGCCGCAGATAACAAATGCGTTCAACTCCCCACTCCCATAAGACACCCATTAAGTCCTAACCCAAACACTGAACGTGTCGGCACAATTAACACACCAGACCTCCAGGTCTTCGCAGAGCCCTTCTGATGCTACTGCTGGGAAAATACATGCAAACAACTCAGGCAGAGCATGATAGGCGAGAGCAGCTTACCAGCAGTATTTTTATTTACATTTCACAAGGTCTCCCTGCAGTCTGCCTTTCTGAGACGTGTCAGAAATGATCAGCTTACTGCAGGGTACCCTCACTGCCAGCATCTCGGGGACTCCTGTAGGAAAGCTGCACTGTTATGTCCTACAGTCCTGGCAAAAGATTGCTGGAGATGCTACAGACCAATGCTAAAACACACACGCACACACACAAAAACACATTAAAAACCTTGCAAGGATCAGGGTCTGACACGAAATACTTTTCAGATTTAAAGTTTCAAGTTTAAAACTGCCTCGAGTGTTGCTCTGAGGACCGGCTGTGGGCAGCACTGCTCCCAGCGCTGGCTCAGGCGGGTTCGAGGCTTGTGTTGGAAGGAACGAGTTACATGGAAACGTGCGTCCTAAGGAACGTAGCACAAAAAAGGGAAAGGAAAATTTCCGCGGAGATATCAATCTGCTGCTAAATACCATTAGCTACCTTTTGTATGGTGGATCCCTGGCCAAACGTTTGACATTTAAAAGCGCCGATGACATCACGCTCCCAGGGAACTTAGGAGACGCTTTCGCCCTGATGTGTGCAGGGATAGAGCACAAGAGTTTACCTTCGAGCTTCCTAACTTCAGGAGGTTTGTTTGGTACTGTGGCTCTGCAGCAGCTCTAAGGTACACAGAGCCAGCAGATGTGACCCTGCTCTCCTTCCAAAAATCCTCCTGCCCAGCCAGAAGGCACCAGCGAGGCAGAGGGGAGCAAGAACAAACCAGGGCTCCAGCAGACTGGTTCCCAACCACTGAAAAACCTTCAGGACCTCTGCTGTGTTGGTGTTCAGCCTGTCAGCATTTAAGCCATCCCCACCTTTTGTGTGCCCAGCTCTGTCATTGTAAAGGAAATGTGAATTTAATGCAGAACACAAGGGTGCTGAAATACCCTAACTTGTAAGGCATTTGTTCAGCACCCTGGCTATTTAAACTACACTTCCCTCTTGCGCACTCCCCTTCACGTCTTCACCCTGACATACAGAGGTGCCATACAAGCATTCAGGACAACAAAAAAACCTGCCAGTTTCTGATACGCAGCACAAGCTGGAGCAGAAAGGACTCACCACCACCCCAGTCCCAAAATCACAATTAAAGCGAGCCTCCCACTCAAACAGGCTTGACTTCCACATGACGACTTCTAGACAGACAATCAAATTCACACATGACTCCTGTTAACATACTCTTAATGGTTGCAAATTCAATCTTATCATCGTTGGTCAAGTCATCTTTCTTCACTTCGGGTAATGCCTTCCCTTCCTACCTAGGAGAGTGCTGGATTTTAAAAAAGTGCTGGATCTTACAGCAGCTCTGCCGGCAGGCTGACTAACAGCCATGGCACTTGCAGCAGTTACTGCGGTTTAGGAGCCTTCGCCTTGAATTTGATCATTTTGCAACCAAAAATAAGTTTTATCTACAGCACTCCACAAGCATAATAGGAGAACTGAAAGTTAAGATAAATTCCTTTCAGTCTCAAGGTTGTCCTCAGGGGCAAGAAGCTGTTATATTCAACCTTAGCAATAAAGCTCTTACAGCTAAACTAAACAGAATCCAAGCAGGTTTAACATCTGAAGCGATCTCAAATTCACCAAGTGAGGAAAAAAATTTCAGAATCTCTTCTGTACTCCAGGGTACATGGTTATGACTCAACATTCACAGCTGTGGAGAAGGGGTCATTTCCAATGACCAAGCTGTTCTTGGAAATGACAGGTTTAGACTGCTGCTTCCCTTCTTGCATGCTGAAGACTGTAGGATGTTACTTGCAAAAAAGACCTACTGTTTCAGCACAATATTGTTCGCGGGATGGTTTGCAAACAGCCACCGCTAGGGCCGCACATGGAAAATTCTTTGCAGTGTGTACCGCCACTAAAAATACAGTTAAGGTGAAAAAAATTACCCGCTATGGCCAAATTAAACAGGAGGGGGAATCTGGATATCGAGATGGAATGCAATTACCCAAGCTGGAATTTGCCCAGGACACTCTTGCTTAGAGTAGCCAGAGGGATCTGGCGATTCGATGTCAAGAAATAGCCAAGAACACGTATTTACAAGTGGCATCCTCTCTCATACCTAATAGTATCCTGCTATCAATGAAACCGGTCCGTAACAAGATCCAAGTTCTTTGCTACAGCCAGCAGGCTCCTCTCGGTGACCTGCAATCAGCTGGCAGATCCACCTCCACCCACCCAGCTTCGGCTGCAACAACTTGTGTGATGGCGGGGAAGGCAGCATGTCCCCTGACCTAAATACGAAAGACATTTGTAACAACAGGAAGCTTTCAAGTGCTTAAGTTGCCCTATGACTGATACACTAATCAGAAGTCACCCAAAGCACTTTTTGTTAATGAAAACGTTCACTGCTGTAATTCAACAGTTTGGATTAGCCCTCAGAAAAACTTCCCTTTCCCCAAATGTGAAGATGTGAAAGCAGCCTAAAAGGAGACTTTGCCTCTGCTGTTCCGAGCTGTCTGACAATAACCGAAGCACAAACCAATTCTTAAAAGAAAACGTACTTGAGATTCCCACCACCCACTTCCCCCCTTTGCCACTAAATAGGATGAAAACTAGAATAAGAGCCAGAGCCTCGCCGCTATGCCTAAGCCAGAGCTGCTTTTCTCAGGCCATGCGTGACAATTCCCAACACAGAAGTGCAAAGAACTCCTGGGTGGAGGAAACAAGCCGCAGCACAAGCGGAGGTGACAGGTTTTCAGGAAGATCAGTCCTGGTCACAAGGTCAGGGAGGACAGCGACCATTCGGGATTATTCTCCTAACAGGACTAACAGGGTTACACGCACCTTTCACCACTGAAGAGGATTTCGGATTTTTGGGACCTCTGAGCGGCCACAATGTTTCGTGACAGCCATAAAAATAATTTCAATAAGAGGAAAAGGGTGCTGATACCTACGCTGGTACAAATATTGCTGCGTGTGTTCGATTTACCAGGAATTCAGTTTTTACATCAAGGTACCTTACTTTAAATTTGCGTCCTGAATTCTTCCAACACACGGTAGAAATCAAAACGGGGAGAGTTTTAAGCACTGAATGCCTAAAACGCTGTAAGAATAACACGGCCCGTGGTCATAATAGAGGAGAGAAAATCCTCAAAGAGCTTCACTGGAAGCTGAAGGGGAAGGGTCGAACGTGCATCATCTCCCCTATGTAAATCAGCAAGTAACTGAAGCTTTCCAGGGAGTACTTTTCCCTAAATAGAAATGATCGCGAGGCAAATATTTCCCAGCATAAAAAGGCTACAAGTATTCAAATACATGCTTGTATTTAAGTTGCTTCAAGAGTTCCTACTGCACTTCTTGGGAAATCCACTTGGCCTTTTTCTTCCTGCTAAAATTTACTCCTAGAGATTTGCTATATTTCCCATCAGAATGGGAATAAAGTTCAAAAACTACTGCACACTCCAACTGCACACAGACAATCACATTCCGATGAATGGACAGAAGGAAAGGTGCAGACAAACGTAGATTTGTAAATATTTACACACATTAGCCTACAAAGCAACCGGGGCACATGGGCACTGCCCGGAAAAGCATGCTAAATATTGTTATAAGAGAGCACTGAGTAAAGCAAAGCCGTCTTCATCATTTTTTTGTCCTCTACCGTTCAGGGGAGAGCTCAGAGTTCCTCAAACATCCCAAAGAGCATGACAACAACACAGGCACACAAAGGTAGGTCGGGCCCTGCCAGTTCCCCCCTCCTTGCTCAAACCCTTTGGTTTGGCACTAAATGGCACGGGGAGGGGGTTGCAATCGCTCAGCATCCTGGAAAAATTAATGAACAGCCAGAAAAGGCAGGAGCCATGAGGTTTAGTGGGCAATTTGTAGGAATATAAATAACAGGCCGATATATGTATATATAAAAATAAATAAATAAAATCACATGACTCCTACAGTGTTTCTAAATGAAATGAACAGTTACAGCGTGCAAACTTTGGGAAGCGATGCTGTCTACCTTTCTGGAATCGTCTGCACTGCTTGTGTTGCCTTTTTTTTTTATTATTTTTTTTTTTTCCCCCAATCCCACCGCGGGTTTTTATTTTAATTAAAAAGCCCCACCCAGCAAGGTAAAGTCCCATCAGTTGGCAGGGCAGGAGAGGAGCAGGGGGTGTTCATAAAATGGATGCAGCAGATCCTGCTGAGGAGCAACATGTTGCAATCACCTTTCATTTTAGGGGAAGGGAGGGAGGGATTCCCTGAAAGGAACAGGGCCGGAGGGGGGGGGTTGGGGGGGGGGGGGAAGGGAAGGAGCGATAAAAACGGCTCGGGGATTTATTTAACCCCCAAAATAAATAAAACCCCCTCGGCTTTCCCAAGCAGGGGCTGGGGCCGGCTCCCCGGCAGGAGGGCGGCTGAGGAGGAGGCGGAGGAAGAGGAGGAGGAGGAGAAGGAGCCGAAAGCCACACAGCAAAGCGAGGAGGAAAAAAAAGAAAATGGCGCAGAGACTAAGTCCCGACCGTCGACAAGGCGACTTTCCAGCGAGGAATCGGGGCCTAAAAACGGCTCCGAGGGGGTTGAGAGGAGCCCTGGGGGGCCGGCGGTGCCCCCGCTAGGGGCTGGGGGGGCGGTGGGGGGCCGGGGGGGCCGGGAAGGGGGCTCCGGGGGCGGCTGGATGGGAACAATGGGGCCGGGGAGCGCGGAGCCGGGACTTAGTCTCTGGGACGCCATGTCTGTGTGTGGCTGCGTGTGGCTGTGGCCGGGCCGGGCCGCCTCGCTCACTCACCGTTGGCTCGGAAATCCGCCTCGATCTGCGGGGAGAGGAGACAACGGAGAGCCCGTGAAAACAGCCGTCCCGGCAGGGGGGCAGCCCCCCTACCCCCCCGTGTACCCCCCCTTTAATTCCTCCCCCCCCCCCGCCTTTTAATTCACCCCCCCCCCCCCCCAAACCACCACCTTCATCCCCGATTCCTCCCTCCTCCCCTTTCTGATTTTTTTAAGGGAATTCAATGACCCCGCGAGCAGCGCCGTGCCCGAGGTGTCCTTCACGGCGGGGACCCCCCCCCCCCCCCCCCAGAAAAAAATAAAATAAATAAAAAATAAAAAACCACCCCGGGATGGGGATGATGGGGGGGATTGGGGGTAATAGGGGGGATGTGGGGGTCTCCCCGCCGCCCCCCAGCCCCCAGCCCGCTGCTCAGCGGGGACCCGTCCCCAGGGGGGGCTCAACGAGGGGTCTGGGGGGGCCAGGCCGGCTTGACAGGGCTCACCCCAGCCCCATGGGTCACCCCCCGGGGGGGCAGGCAGGGGGCAGCACCGGGCCGCGAACCCCAGCGCTGAAAGGGGGGCAGCGGGGAGGGGGGGGGTCTGCAGGGACCCCCCCCAAAAGGGCGGCGAGGGGTTGGGGACCCCCCGGGGCACGGGGGGCGGTGCGGGGGCGCTCACCTGGGAATCGTTGTGCAGCTGGTCCCCGCTCATGCCGGAGGGTGCGGGAGGGTCGGAGCGGAGCAGGAGCGGAGGGAGGAAGGGAGCCGAGCCGAGCCGAGCCGAGCCGCCGGGGACGCGCGGAGCGGGGACGCGCCGAGAGCGCAGCCCCTGGCTGCCCAGCCGTTGTGTAACAGACGCTAAGTCCGACTTTCGGCGCACTGCGCAGCCGCGGAGCCTTTTACCCAAGGGGCGGGGCCGAGGCAGCGTTAGACAGAACGCCGGGGCGGGCGCCAGGAAACGGCGGCTCTCTCATTTGCATACGAGCCCCGCCTCCCGCCGGGTGTATTTACATACAGGCCACGCCCCCCCCCGCCGCCGTCTTTACG